>NW_025964201.1:922500-1522500 GCF_023055435.1 Haliotis rufescens | reverse complement strand
GTGATCGTGTACGGCGGGTGGACTTTCCCCAGGGAAGTGAACGCTTTCCTCTGCGAGAGGTCAGTTTGCAAAATCGTTTCAGTGCAGCATGTTATAAAAACATTGATTCTTGATTCAGATTCTTGAACCCCAAATGGACAACACATTGTCAACAACATAATTATACGTATTCACTCTTATAATCAGAATGATTCTGTCAAAGAGTTCGGGCACACCCGTGAGACACACTTCTGCATAGCAAGTTGACCCCCCAGGCCTTGCCCTCGACAATACTGTCCGACTTTTTTGACGGCTAACAATAGTTTAGCCTCCGTGGTCCAGTAGGTGCAGCGTCTGTTCGGCGAGCGGAAGGTCGATGGTCTGATCCCCGGCCGCGTCATACTAAAATACGTGAAACGATGATACTAGATACCCTCCACGGCACTAGGCATTAAGGGGATAAAACAAGGAATGGTCAGACGCACACGCATGCACACACGCACGCACGCGCACTTGTGACGTGAAACCCCATTTCACCACACCTCCAATTATTTTAACAGGATTTTCCAACACCTCAAATCGGAGGGTCATTATGACCCTGAAGAACCTAGTACCCCAGGTATATGGTATACCTTGCAGCAGGACACAGTAGCAATGATATGTTTCAATAGTACGTAGAAATAGATATCCTAACAACTGTTGCAATATTCAGTCCAAAACAAGATAAATGGTCATATTTGGATAAACAAACTTTGTTCATCAAAATTCCAGCAAAAGATATATTGCGTAGTACAAATTGTATTTCATATCCCTCTAAAAAAAATCCCTCGTGCTTAAATCCGTGAAATAACCGCCATGCGAGTTTCTCGATATTCAGGATCTATTGACTAACTCTCCAGTCTGTTGTGATAAATATATATCTTTAAAAAGTTGGGGACTCTCGGAAATAACTTAAAATGTCCACAATTGTAACAGATATAGTTGTAGTCGTATGATAATAATGAACGAAGTGGAAACACATTACGACCGGTAGTGACGTATGACAGTAGATTATGTGACCGCCAACGATCTTGAAGGACTATAGCGGTAAGATGGAACATTTCAGAGTTGGCTAATTTGGATCAGTAGTGCGAAATACCGCGATTTGTCAAACATTTATGAATTCACTCGACGAGGCATACTGCGTATAAGTCTGCCAATTTGGAGAATTGGGGGAGTCTGTCCCACTCCTCATGGAGCGCCTGGGTAAGTTCGGCCATCGTGGTCGGCGGCCTAAGACGTTGACGTACACGTCTCCCTATCATGTCCCAGACGTGTTCAGTGATAGAAAGGTCGGGGCTCATTGCTGGCCATGGCATTCTGTGGATGTTCTGTGCTGTTTGAGATGGGCATTGACGATTCGTACACGGTGAACACGGGCGTTGTCGTCCTGAAAGACAAAACGTCGACTCACACGCCTTGCAAATGGCACAACATAGAGTCATAGTGATGCCACCCCACACCATATCCGATCCACCGCCAAATCTGTCATGAGGTCTCAGGTTGACATTGACCTGACGTTCATTTCGACGTCGCCAGACACGACCACGCCCATCAAGGAAGTACAAAGTGATTCGGGACTCACCTGAAAACATGACACGTGACCAGCGACGATTATCCTAGTTTCGACGTTGTGTACACCAATGACGTCCGTTGGCAGTGTGACGATTTGAAAGGGGCGGCAAAACACGTGGCCGTCGAGCGAGGAGAAGAACTGCACGTAGGCGATTTCTAATTCGTACTGCAGTAGCCTGATGAAAGTTTGCAGCAATTTGATTCGCCACGTTTTAGCTCGATGTCGTAGAGCCTGGTTACGGATCAATCCTGTATTATTGTCGCTGACCTGGGACGCCCTAAACGGGTTCGATCGTCAACATTTTGGGTTTGTGGGCACCTGTTCCATAGTTTGCTAATCACAGACTGTGAAACATTGAACGTATTGGCGCTGACTACCAGCATGCCAACAGCCCGTAGGCGCTCAGTGCGTTACAGACGCCGCATACACAAACCGCCGCATACAGTTCATATACAAACAATGACTGAAATCAAGTAAATCACATCTGTATGTGCAGAATCAAAATATTTGCAGACATAATGGTCCACAAAGACTAATCGACCTTCCTTGAAGGTTTCAAAGTCAGGAATGCCACCCAAACGCACGTGTGCGGCGCCACTGCTTACGGCACGTGCAAGATATGGGATGTGTTTTGGTGTGAAGTTTTACAGACATTAACGTTCTTTCATAGGATGTTTGTCGTCAACACTTTTCTTTGTTCTAATACTTGGTATTAACATTTATAGTACATGATCCCCTACTTTTTAAAGAGTATATACGCATATGCGTCTCATGATGGACTGGAGACATGATCTTATGAGACCCGTAAAATACCCGGGGTAGAATTGGTCTTCATCAACCCATGCTTGCCGTAAAATGCGACTATGCTTGTCGTAAGAGGCGACTAACGGGATCGGGTGGTCAGGCTCGCTGACTAGGTTGATGCATGTCATCGATCCCAACTGTGTGGATCGATGCTCATGATGTCAATCACTGGATTGTCTGGTCCAGACGCAATTACGTACAGACCGCCGTCATATAGCTGGGATATTGCTGAGTGAGGCGTAAAACAACCAACCAACCAAACCAAACATGATCTATGATGGACTTGAGGCTGGTTACCAAGACACGAGAAGCCAGGGGTTACTGATGGAGATTTTACGAATGTTTTGTTAAAGTCAGTAAACTAGCTATAGACTCAGGTGACAAGAAGCATTTGGTTTGTCGCGCATCCCATTGTTCAGCTTCATCGGGTGCGAGCGGAAGACAAGAACAATAAGATAAACAAACTGCTCTCGACTGAGAAATCAAGTGGTATGTTGACTGTTGTTTAAGATATGCGCAAACGGTTGAAGTTTCATCGTTAGGCTGAACTGACGGGTAAAATATGCATACAATTGAAAATTGGATTTGGCCCAAAAAAATAATAACAAATTTTATAAAAACGTTACTAGGCTGAATGCCTGGTATCTGTGAACCAACTCACACTGATACCTGCCTCACTCTGCTCATTGCATAACCGCCGAACAACCAATTCTTGCTTTAATTCCTAGCCATCACAAAACATTAGTGTATACTTTATTTTGCTCGTCAGTGTATATTCGAAGTACAAAGGTTGTTGGGCCTGTGTTTGGAGCCTTAAAGAAATTTATTTTGAAATTTATGCCTGTTTTATTGATTTTACAAATGTCTTCGATTCTGTCAAGAGAGAAAAGCTCTGGTATTTATTCAAGAAGAATGGTCTTGGATAAAGTGTCATGATCTATTGGCACAACATGCCTACACCGAAAAATGTAAATACAGAAGTGTCCCTTAAGTGTGCGACAAGGCTGTGGTCTTAGTCCGTTTTTCTTCTCATTTTACATTAATACATTGGTAAATGACATCACGTCCACTTGAACAGATGGTATTCCGTTATTCCCAGATTTACTGGAACTGTTCTCCTTTTTATGCTGATAATGTCCTGTTTTCTGACACTGTTATTGGATTCCAAACACAAATCTATATTTAGAGAATTATTGCGAAACATGGTCTCTTCAAGCAATTACGACAAAACAAGAATTGTTGTATAATCTTCAAAAAAAGAAACGCAAAGCCGGACTTGTGTGAGGTAGGAAAACACATTTATACGAGGAGCCGTACAAGGTCTGGAGCCAAAATGTTGTGGAGAAAACACTTGGTGATTGTAGTCATCTCAGTTATCGGTACATAGGAAAAATCCAAGGCGAGTTTCAGTTACCATTAATAACGCGTTTGTCCCCCGATGGAATCGATAGCGGCCTGACATCTCCTGCCCATGGAAGAGACGAGTATGCGAATCACATCCTGGGGAATGGTAGTCCAATCGGCCGGCAACGCAAAAGCCAAATGCTGCAACGTCTGGCGTTGTGGTTGACGTCGGCGTAGCCGTCTATCCAATTCATCACACATGTGCTCTATCGGGTTCAAATCCGGGGATCTGGAGGGCCAGGGGAGAACATCAACGTTGTTGTTACGAAGACAGTCTCTGTGATCCGTACTGTATGCGGTCGAGCGTTGTCCTGCTGGAATACACCGTTACTTTTAGCTGCAATTGGGAGGACGTGTGGTAGGAGAATTTCGTTGATGGATCGTTGAGCCGTAAGACTGCCCTGGATACGGACCAAACCTGTCCTGCCATGATGAGGGATAACCTCACCCGGTCTGGTCGGAGATTCTGCGCAGTCCGGGTATTTGGGATGCAGTTGAGGTGGCTGTGGTTGTCCTTTCACGTAGGTGGCGCAGTCGGATGAAGCGATCTTGGGCGGGTGTGGTTACTCTTGGTCGTCCCGACCTTGACCGATCATGTGTTGACCCATGCTGTTGAAACCGATCCCATAGCATTGTGATGGTGCTGGGCGCTACATTGAAAACCCTGGCTACAGCTGATCGGGATTCCCCTGCCTGCAAGCGGCTATGACGTTGTTTCTTTGCACTTCTGTTAATCTTGGCATGTAGTTGAACTGTCACTGTTCGATTGACGCAGATGCCAGGTAATAAAAAACCCTGCACTTTAATACCGTTCATAGCAGCTCCATGGCCCTTTTGTTAATGCACTGGGTGCGTTTTTCCGAATCGTACATGTTTCACGACTAATGGTTTGCATGTCCTTGATCCGGGAATGTTTTCACTGACACTATAACACATTAAACCTCTTCATTTTGCACCTCATGGTCAGCTAATTTTGCTTTTATGGCCACAAATATCCACATTGCGTTCTTTTGTTTGAAGAGTTTGTTTATTAAGGGGGGGCAAACCTTTTGGACAGAAAAGCGGATTTACAAACTTGACCCAATTAAAGTTCATCGTCGTAAACATCTTGCCATGCTATTTTCTAGGAGTCTCACTTGGCAAGCATCGATAAACAATCAGACTAAGCTATACTTAGAAAGTTTTTTATTCAAGTTTGAAATTCTTTTATTTCAACAATATTTCCAAATGGTTGACTTTCTGAGAATAAGGTATACATGTATTGAAAGAATACAGTTACAGTCATTGTCCATTAGGAGATAAACATACTGTGTTTTCATTGTAGAGCTAGGTTACCTGTATTTAACCGCATGATTATCTAAACATGCCTACCGACAATGACTGTAAAAGAAGGACAACTCTGTGGTGATGCAGCCGTCAAATCGGCTGTTTCAATCAGAGGGGTTTATAGCGAACACCCATTCTGTAACATCACCAGCACAATTGTATTGTAGGCAGCACTAATCAGCATGGAAAACGTTTCTCTAACTTTTCAATTAGTGCAAATAGGTTAATACTTAATGGTTGTAGAACTAGTGTTAATGATTGTACGGATGTAACATACGTTGGCTTGTTTTTAAACAGAAGCCCCCAGTAGAGTTCATGAAATCAGAATAAATTAAAAGTCGGCTAGATAATGTTATCAAGAAACTAAAATCCTCAGTTTTCGTGTGTGGATCACTCATCACCCCTGAATCGCTGCCTTGGCCAGTCTCTGAAACTTGACCACAGTCTTCGCTGGGTGAATTTATATCATTATCACCAACTTTTGCGATCATCACTGTATTTTTGCATCTGATACTGACCACTGCTATCATATTGTGTACTGTCATTGAATATTGTACCACCTCTCCATTGTGTACTGTCATTGAATATTGTACCACCTCTCTGTTGTGTACTGCCATTGAATATTGTACCACCTCTCTATTGTGTACTGCCATTGTAATTGCTGTGCAGTAATTTGAGTTGATTTGTGAACTTAGTTAACTTTGTAATACAGTTGTTGATTGTATACCGCTTGTTGGTTGTTTGTTGGTTTCATGCTAAGTTTTTCAGCGTACAGGTTTCTTGGTTAACGTAACGACACGTGACAATATATATATGTGTGTGTGTGTGTGTGTGTGTGTGTGTGTGTGTGTGTGTGTGTGTGTGGATGGACTCCTTCTGCATCACCTTTATTTGTGAATAGCGTGACGTGATTTACACCTGTGTACAGCGGGTGTAACTGAAGTCTACGTAAAATATGTTAAAGCTTGTGTGACCTCGTTACCTGAAGCGGCCGTAAAATCTCGAAAAGCGAGGCCTTAAATACAAGATATTAACAAAATCTGACGAATCTGTACCCAAACGTGTGTGTATTATATCATATCACGCCGTTTGAGTGTTATAGCCTTGGCCCCCAGGGCCCGCTGCTTATTCATGATTTAACATGAAGTCGACAGTGTATGACAATATACATTCTTCCTCAACAGCGTGCGAAGGATTTCAGATTGTCTAGAATTGTAGATCCAGTTCATTTGAACTCCGGATGCTTTCCATCCGTATTATTGGAGCAGTGTGATGATGTTTCATGGTATCACGGAGATTCTCACCCTTGGTCCAGCTGCACGAAGCGATGTTAGCGCTCTCCCCGACTTACGATATCCGGAACACTGCGATTGCTTTGTAAAACGGGGCCCTGTCCTCGTCGTAGGTCAACTGATGGTGTTGCTGCCGAGGTTCGTTCATCTGCAAACATCCTGTCTGGTGGCACTAGGTTAACTTATTGACACTAGTGATGGCACCGATCTCCATGAGTATATCATGCTAACAACTTAATTAATACTACTCTGAACGGGCATCACACACAAGAACCACTTTGGAGTCTCTCAGCTCACAAACTGATACGCTGTAATATAGCTGTAATACTGTACGAAGAGCGTTAAACTCACTCACTCACTCACAGGATACGGGCGATCGGGTAGCCCATTGGTTAAAGCGTTCGCTCGGGTTGGATTCCCGACATGGGTACAATGTGTGAAGCCCATTTCTGGCGTCCCCCGCCGTGATATTGCTGGAATATTGCTAACAGCGACGTAAAACCAAACTCACTCACTCACAGGAAACACACTGCTGGTCACAATATCCACCCTTGGCTAACTCCAGTCCGGAAGCAAAGTTGTCCAGTCGGCTAAGGAACCCGCAATTCGGTGAGTAGAGTTACGTCCCTTCGGCGTGTCAGAGTTATGTGGTCGTCGTTTCGAATCCTAGGTTTGTTTGTTGTTTAACGCCGCACTCAGCAATATTCCAGCTGTATGACGGCGGTCTGTAAATAATCGAATCTGGACCAGATCTTGACCAGCGCTTAACCGGAACTTGATTTCACACTCGGGATCATGTAACCATGGCCACAGCTGCCGCAGACGTGGACAACGATGAACCATGCTAGAATATTATTTTCTGGCTTCATTAATTAAATACGAATCATAGGACTATGAAAATACCATATATCAAAATAACGCAAATCTACCTAACCTAGCCTGATATTTCAATAGCAACAAACTGGGAAACATTCTATCTTGTTTGAACAGGCAAAATGTATTTTTCTTTCATTTTTGACAGTTCTTTAATGGGACTTTAGTAGATAGGCACGTGTTACGTCGAATTGATACCTCTGTCTTTTATTTGAAACTGAATACTCAAACATTCGTTATAATTTGAAACATGGAATATGAAGGTATTTAACAGGCAAACAAAACACAATACTACAGTTGATAAAGCAGACTTTATTAAGAGATTCTAACAACGATAAATGACATGATAAAATATAGTCGGTCTTTCTGTACACTTTTTACAATCGACAGTCCTACAAATATCAAATCCACGCCTCTGTACAACGCAGTTCACGAGGACATTGGCCCCGAATACAACGCAGCTCACGAGGACATTATCCCCGAGTACAACGCAGCTAACGAGTCCATTATCCCCGAGTACAACGCAGTTCACAGGGACATTGTACCCGAATACAACGCAGCTCACAAGAACATTATCCCCGAATACAACGCAGTTCACGAGGACATTATCCCCGAGTACAGCGCAGTTCACGAGGACAATATCCTCGAGTACAACGCAGTTCACAAGAGCATTATCCCCGAGTACAACGCAGTTCACGAGGACATTGTACAAGAATACAACGCAGCTCACGAGGACATTATCCCCGAATACAACGCAGTTCACGAGGACATTATCCCCGAGTACAACGCAGCTCACGAGGGCATTATCCCCGTGTACAACGCAGTTCACGAGGGCATTATCCCCATGTACAACGCAGCTCACGAGGGCGTTGCCTTGCAACATTCACACACCACAGTACAACTAACAAAATAAATATATATGCAAACAAGTGTCCTTCACAATCTACAGCAAACTGAGTGACAAGATACGATCTCCATAAGCACAGTGAATACAGCGTTCTAGTACCGGT
The DNA here is from genome assembly GCF_023055435.1 of Haliotis rufescens. NCBI lineage: Eukaryota > Metazoa > Mollusca > Gastropoda > Lepetellida > Haliotidae > Haliotis > Haliotis rufescens. The sequence goes on along the minus strand of NW_025964201.1, from coordinate 1,514,197 downwards.
CGCAGTGAGTCAGCTCGAGACTCTATACCGTCAGTTATGTTCAACTAAGATTTCAGAACAAATCGCAAACATGTAAGCATAATCCAGGTCTGATTCCGCGACGAATCGTAACCACTCGTCTCTTTCCGTAAACTGATATTCGGCGTGTGGGAAAAAAATATGAATAATATTGGCAGTATACACGCTTTAAAACACACCTCCTTAAACAAATCTAGCAAGTTGGTTGATATAATAAATATCACACCTCAATAGAATACGTCTTTAAGATATATAATCCTCTTCACCAAGTTTAGCTGCAGACTTGGTCCAGTGACAACCGGTGTCGATCCATCATTCGTGCTTTACGGAATGACACGACTTGTCACGAACTGCTCCTACATACACGTCACGTGTGACGGGTTACAACTGTTTCATGAAGTGCGTGCAGGTCAGCACATACAATGACGACGACGTATTGGAATGTCTGTCGTGCGATGTTTGACATGTCAAGTGTGAACCTACATGGCAAGGATTCCGTCGTTTTGTTATCAGTTGGCTCTAATACTAATACACAAATCTGATCGTGAAAACTCGGAATAACTACACTACGCATGTGTGGAAGTGACTGAGTTCTACCCTAACGGGGCAAATATGGTAATGGTAATTTTGCAAATGCCTCATCGACATATTTCGCACATTATAAACACCTAAGTTTCTACTGAGGAGCGATTTAAAATATTAATGACCTTTAATGCGATGTCGAAATCTGGTTCAAAGGGATTTGCAAAATATCTGTCGACGCCCAGTTGGCGGTACACATGATTTGCAATTCCTGCAGTCGACCGAAATATACACGATGAAGTCCATGTTGCTTACGAACCGGATGTCTAGTTCGTGACGCGATTTTGATTGGACTATGCATAGACTCGTTAGTCCGGCCAAAATGTAACTCCGGTATTCCAGTCTAGTTCGGCAAGGGTGGGAACTGGGTTTTTATCGTCAGTTAACGCCTTTGCCTCGGGATGATGCCCCCATACAAGCATACGTCAGTCGTGGCATAGTCGGAGACTGTGTGCACAAAGCGATCTTAGTGTTTTATAGTTGAAGGAGGGAAGGTTACGATAGTCTCACGTTCAGTTTGTGGAAACGAGCCCAGCTCCACCTTGACCAGCAGAGTCCGTTCACTGCTGATATAACCTAGGGAATATCTAACTAACGGAAAGGGACGAGGCGTGCCGATTGGATAACCACGCAACACCTGTGTCCCTAGATACGGGGTAGGGTGTTTCCTAGGGACAAGAATTCATCCACGACAGCCCCCGAAACCTGTGATTTGAAACACGTGATAAATAAAGCCTTGAGATTGACACACAAAACCGATCGTAAATCTCCCACCGTTTCGTCGTGTCAAGAGCCCCATCCACCACAACAACAACGCTATTTGTTATGTACATTTGCGTTTAAAGGGCTAAAATATTGGGCCTGAAATGAAAACCCATTCAAAATTTCTTTTTTAAACTTTTTATAAGCTTTACAACCAGAAGTTTTAATTGTTGACAAAAAGGTCAATCCTGAAGAGACACACTTAAACGCTTACCATAAATCTCTATAAACACTGAATTGCTTGCATCAGTAGTGTTTTGATACGGACTAAAAGTCACACTGAACCAATACTTTTCAACTTAAGGCTTGAACAGGCCCTATACTCTCCCTGTACCACCACACCCTTTCAAACCTGACATTAAATGTAAGCCTTCCAAGGAGATGATAATGAATATGAATTACATATTGATTTAAAAAAGCTTTACACTTATGTCCTCGGGCCATAAAGATAGATCAGATGTTGATTAATTCCAACCGTTATAATATTTGTGTACTGTTATGTTTACCTTCAGCCTCAAAACTAAAACATTCAAGTCACGAGCCACTATTCAGCTGGCGGTGCAGATGTAATTGGCCCATACATGTTGGCATGCTCTCAAAGTCAACATAGCGCCAGCTGTGCAGGTCACGTGACCGTGTCTATCTACCAGGTAAGTACAGCTTGTGTCTCATGTAGCGTTATAGGAGGGCATTCAATACTCTGCCTGACTCATCCGGCACTGCAGTCGACTGTCAGCATAAGAATGCCGTGTAATGGCGCAGCTATCTGAGCCTGTTTTCATCTGACACTTATGTACACACAACTGCCTCAGTGGCAACATGGCGGCGAGTACAGCCATGACTGTTTTATTCTTACATGTTTAATTTTCACATCCGATTTAATCAGCTGAATGGTATATTATATACTTACTTTTAATAATCATTGTGAGGTGCTCAGTGCTGTGAAATATAGAATCGACCGGCTCCGTGGTCTAGTGGTAGAGCGTATGCCCGTCGGGATTCGATCCCTGGCCGCGTCATACCAAAATACGTTAAAAGGTGGTACTTGTTGTTACCCTCTCTGGCGCTCGACATTAAGGGGCTAAAACAAAGACTGGTCGGCTCTGAGTCAGTATACTGTGTCTGAGTGGGGTATTCGTGTTAAACTGCGGCATGCTATCTCGGTGTGATAGCACTATAAATCGGCATCAGCCCGGACTAGTACAAGCAGCCACACACACACACACACACACACACACACACACACACACACGCATATGCATGCACGTGGCTATATAAGTGCAATAATCTTGGACGCGACGTTAAACCCCATTTCACCTCCCCACACCTTATCAGGTGAATCAGGTCCCCCTTCCTTGCCAGACAACTATAATTAAGGGCGTTGAAACTATCATCGTTTGCTTGTATGTCACAAGGCGATTAAAATTATGTTGCAGTAATCTGTCTCATTATGTCAGATCCAAATATAATTTAAATTATCGTGCTTATTATGACGATGGTGATAAGAACAGTGATAATCATATTATGTCAGCCCTACACTGGATGGCACAGCTGATCTCCCCAGCTGGTACAAAGCAGTACGGAATGATTGAGTGAGCAGGGTTTCCGCGCTTTAAGCAATATTCCAGCAATGGGATCACCAGAAATATACTTCACGCATTGCACCCATGTGGAGAGTCGAACACGGACCTTCGGTGTGACGAGCGAGCGCTTTATCCACAAGGCTGTCCCGCCGCATCTCTTAGCACTAAGACGACCTAATTAAGACGGGCGCGCCGCTAAGCTAAGTTTGTGAACGAGGCCCTTCACACATGCAGGTACCCTGTTTCTTGTTGCGGAAAAAACAAACACTTCTATTTTAATACCCTTTCCAATAAAAATACCCCTGCGTTTTCTCTCTGTGTGTTAAATAAGAATGCCCTTTCTATTCAACAGCGACCTCCGCCCACGCAAAGGGAGACAGGCAGGAGAGTTTTACAACCTGTGTCAACAGACACAGACGCTTTTTGAAACCCAATTGAATTAACCTGAATTTTCAACATTTGTTAACTGCCTCCGATGCGATTTTTGAATACTTGAAAGTTTAGTATGCCTTGAGTGTATTGTGTTTGAATAGAGTGATTAACACACTAAATGCTATGACCTTATCAGTGTAGGTTTCCTAGAAAAAAAACGACCATGCAGCACGGCGGGGTAACGCGGGCGTTGTTATCGGTTCAGACGCAGGGTGTGAACAGTACTGTTGAGTATGGAGGTCATTCAGTAACGTCACTTCTGTGACGACGTAACAGAGGAACACTGCGACATTTCGACATCACCAAACCCACTAGGGCAGGACTCTACCGATTCATCGCGATACACTACATTACGATTTACCTCGCCGCAAAGTCATGTATCGACAGAAACGTATTTGCAAATACCGAAACCCCGTCAATCCGGAAATATAACGTTCTCAATGAAATTGTTCGGATAAAACAAAACTATGCTTATAAAGATGCCTCGTTGTATACAGGTTAACGTTCTGTTATCAGCCGAAAGGCAGGATGTCCGGATTAGCGGGGGTGTCCGGAAGGCGGAATGTCCAGATTAGCGGAATGTACGGATTGGCGCGATCTCAATGAGTTTTCAATGTAGGTGTAAAGGGAATCTTTTCGTTCTTTTAAAAATAACTGTCAAAACCATTTTTATACACAAAATTTTCAAGTTTCGTAGACTTCTGTTTTTGATTTTTGTTAACCGAGTACGATTTCTTTACATGACCGTTACCATGTTTTGTGTATCGCGCGACCATCTACATACGCCATAGTGTACACGACTACAGAGTCGAACAGCTGGTAACTTTCATATTCAGTACTTCGAGACAACCGCGTTCGATACAACGAGAGTCGATGAATGTCGATGAGATCACTTTATTTCCACTATATTACTTGAACTCCATAAATCACACCAGCCTTATAAGTAGGAAAATGAATATGTTAAATTCAACAGCTTATAATGCGACTACATTTCCATTAACTTAAAAAGCTGTATATCATAAATATTTAAACTAGACGCACTATATTCCACATCGCCACGAGATCAAGACCGTATGTACAAAGCCGAGACAATTTCGCACATGTATCACTACGCTAAACACTGTCGCTGACCTAGCTAGCTAGCTATACATGTCATAGCACTTCATAGTCATGCTGGGTAGTTTCTGGCAAAAATGTGCATAGGTGAATATAGCAGAATACACGCCGAGCAAGACCCATCTGACTGACATATGTCGCCTCATAAATAAATCATTATGGCTCAGTGATAACTTATCAATTACCGTGATCACACACTGGGCATAGATATCCTCGTACATTGCAAGTATATATATTAAGAAAATTACATATGCAGAGTTGTCGTTCTTGCACTCGATGTGTATTCTGCGAGGATTAGGTAATATCATAATATTATGTGGTGACGGTAAATTATTATACACAACTATTAAAATATACAACTCATCAGCACCATACAGGCCCCAGACCACCCTAATTACATCCTGAAAGACACGTGGGTATACAGTTGCTATAGCAACGGGGCCAGATCCAAACTCAGTTATCTCCCTTGGCGGAAGTGGGACCCATCTTATCTTGCTCAATGTACAAAGCATGGTTGATGTGTACAAGAAACGGGTCGTATTGCTGAGAAATGTGTGTAGAAAAAAGCCAACATTTACAGTGGTGAAGACACAGCTTAGTTGAGTATATCAAGGTGTGGGAATTTTGAAATATGTAGAAATAAGACAATTTACGACTTCGATTGGTGCCTGAGACAAAAACACAAATACTAGATCTAGTATATGACGGACCACAATGTAAAATTCATCACAATCTTAATATCAAGGCATTGAACTGGCAAGTGTTACAATGGACCCTTAGAGGAGCAATTTATGACCAACTGTACCCGTAAAACTATTAAAAAAATCACGAAAATATCATTATGATAAATCCATCCTCAAAACCAGGTGCATGTGCATCTATATTCCGAAACTCGTTGACACCGCGGTATATTGAGGTGGTAAAATATGGAGGGAGACATTCTCGGATCATCCCAGTTAACACGTTGACGGTATCCTTAACTTTCCCTGCCATTGCTTGTCAACACCGCATTCACGTCTGAGTGAACAGAATGGGGGGTGTGTGTGTGTGTGTGTGGTGTGTGTGTGTGTGGTGTGTGTGTGTTCTCTTTTAATAATAATAAAAATAATAATAATAATAATAATAATTTGTTTAGCGTAAAGTAACATCTAGGTAGTCCATTTCACTTGCCAGGAACCACGCTCCTTTAAATCAAGAATTACGGTAAGAAGTAGCAACGTTTACTGACAACATCCTCTACACCGTGCCGCCCACGTTGTTGCCGGGAGCAGAATCGACGGATGGCTACACTACTAATCCATACCGTACTGTCACGATTTACTCCTTTCCGAAAAAAATAAGTTAAATGATTATTTCAGCGAGTGGTAAGGAAATTGTTGTTTTGTGAGCGCTAAGTGTAGAATCGGAAACCGTACAGGAAACATGACTCATTGCAGGCATTCAATAGTCAATATAGGTACTAGCTAACAATAACACCATATGTTCCAATCGAACATGCTACATATGGCAGTATGCCAAGGTCACAGCAGTACAGTACAGGTAGAATTCAGGTGATTTAAGTCAGATAAACCGGGTGAGCGTTACGGTGAGAGTTGATGGAGTACCCCACATTATGCTTAGACAAAAGAGGTTCCGGGACACACTCTGATAGCATGATGAAAGAACGGAAGTATCGATGATGTTAAACTTGCATATGAAATAGAGAATGTTTGGCCCATTTCCGTTCGGTGTATGTACACATTATGACCCGCGAAGCTGACAACAGTGATGTGTCACCAACAACGGGCACCTTGTTACATAAGGTAAAACAACCTGACTCAGCAAATCATCACCTTCTGTCAAACCAGCATATACAACAATCTAGTAAAATGGACATTTTGCCATACTAAGAAACGTTAACAGTCACACACTCCATTCTAGTGGGCGACGAACAAAATCTTGTTTTAAAGAATAAACTATGTTCCATTAATATGACAAATAGACTATTTCTAAGAATATACTACGCACAAAGATGTCGCTTTGACTACAGTCACGTGGTGGTCGATACACAACCTGACCTGTCTGCTTGGTCGTCTTGTCTTGTTTCTATCCTCCGAGAGTGACCTGTTGTTATTGCCAGAAAGTAATTTCAATGAAAGGCCTTGTCACAAATCACAGTCGTCTATAACTCTCCGTCACTCTATTCAGACTTGTTTGCCATGAAGTCAAAATTGACTCTCTAATCTGTCCGTGGTGAATAGCTCCCATAAACACCGAAATAACTTTAACATAGATCACGGACAGATCCGTGGGCACTTGGGCAAAGCGTTTCTCGGGTGACCTCGGGTAACCCAGGTCAATCACATACATGTATATGCCATTCCACTGCATGGCATTGACATTATCGTTATACATCCATGAACTTGTAAACCACCTAGGTCACTACGTGCCCTATTATATACATCGCACCCAATCACTATGACGTCACTTAAATACATCGCACACAATCACTATGACGTCACTAATCTCCCTGAAGGTATGGTCCGGGCAGAATCGAAGCGGTTATAGGGGTAACTACTCCTCGTTACCCCTGCTGTCTCCTGTTGTGCCTGCCAGGTCAAAGGTCCTATCGGGCACTGTCAAGGTCACACAAGGAAAGGTCGGGCAAACACAATTTCGAAAACTACAGATGCAAGGCAGTGGTCATTCGACTTCATCATTATGTTATAGCTGCACCATTAACACAGGACAGTGCTGTTGGAGATGCAAGAACGGTGATTATGCTTTGTACAGAACACGGACATCACTTGGGATGGAATGAGAGGTCAGAGTTGGCGACGGAGGGAGGCGGATTCCTGATAGTTACTGCAGACGCAATGATGACGTGCCACATACTAACTGTACCGCTTCACGGGCACGACGTCGACGACAACTTAAACACCATCATGCACCACAGTGAAATCCATCAATACCGTTCTCCATTAGATTGAATCTATACAAATGCCACGCTGTATGGTGTCCCAGGAAATGTTGGCCCTGCTAACATTCCGTGGTTACATTACTTACAGCCTGCTACTGTTAAGGTTGCCATTAATTTCATCATCATCATCATCGTCATCATCACTGATTATTATCCAAGAGGTGTCAAGAATGCAGGTTGAACAAATGCACGTCATTACTGTTTATGACCTTCATACAGCCGAAGATTGTGTACATTTACGTACACACAGTGACACTGACACACGTTTGACGTCACACGCATATTACTACTGACTCTTGGTGCATAAACACAGTTAAATCCAAGCTTGTAACTACATTTTCCATTTACACTGGCAGAATTTCACTCAATAAACAATAGCAGGAATCCAGAACATCCTAGCAAGATCTTCCTCCACCGACAGTACTTGCACAACCTGTCGTCGCCTATCAAGGCTGACGAGGCAGTCGCCATGTTATTATAATATACACATATATACACTTGGTTCAATCACACCATCCAATAGAATTATCAGAACTGCAAATGGGAAGTTTGTTATAAATTATACTATGTACAATCGTTCACATAGACTTGCTTCAAGTACACCTTATCTACAAGCGTTCACAATCAGTGTAGTTAATCCTTTCATAGACTTGCTTCACGTCCACGTTACACAAGCGTTCACAAATGAATGTAGTTAATCCTTCCATAGACTTGCTTCACGTCCACGTTATTTACACAACGGTTTCATCCAGGTCCATCTCGACCTCATTGCTTTCCTGGACGTGGTACAACTTGCCAGTGTCTCGGATTTGTTTGGTCGCCATGTTGACGAGGTCCTTCTCCTGCTGCTTCACCATCCGCTCGACTCGCTGCACCGTATCATTGAAGTCGAACTGGTCCGCGCGTTCCCTGATGGTGATGGTGTGGTCGACCTCGATGACGTTCTTGCCCTTCAGGGCCATGACTGGGGCGGCGTTCTTTGCAATCAGCTTCCCGACCTCCGCCAAGCAGGACTGAGGCTTGGATATTGCATCGGTGTCCGAGATGTACTGTAGCTCCGGGAAGTTGTTGGTCTCACGGAGCTCCTTGTATGAGCAGGGCACACAGACACAGGCACTGTTCACCTTCGTGAAGAATGTCGTCTGCATCTTCCCCTGGGCCAGACGATAGAAGTAGGACGCTATTCTGCTAGGCCGTTCGTGATTCAAGGACAGCTGATTGAATTCTTGGATGACCTTGAGCGTTCCGTGATCCTCCCCACAAAGGTCACACTGGGTGCTGGTGTAGGTCATCCCAAGGCTCCGACTCTGAACGCTCTCGCTCTTCAAATGCCTCAAGTTGTTATTCACCCCGTTAAACTTCTTAACGATTTCGTCAAAGTTGGTCAACAAAGAGATACTCGCATCTTGTTCGCTGTCGTACGCCGAAGAGGAGGCCACAGAAGACATAGATGTACTCGGCGTCATGGACGACAACGGGGACATGGGCGACAGCGGGGACATGGGCGACATCGGTGACGGTGGCACGCTCCCATAGTCAAACCTCATGAAGCAGATAGGACACCTCAAACTGGTATACCGTCTGGCCATGTGTTTCCGCAGGCAGTGGTGGCAGAGAATATGTCCGCACGGGAAAGTGTCGGGGGCTTTGCTCACCTGGACGGTCTTAGAGTAGTCCGTGGTGTTATTATTGTTATTATTCTCCTTATATTTGGCCGCATCGAACAGTTGGACCGGACTCTCCGGCTCATACATGAACGTGGGTTGATACGTAGAGGCCCCACCCCCATTCGTCTCGGAGGCGTCGTACAGCTTGACGGGACGGCCCGCCATGACGTTGGCGTGAGTGTCACACACACATAAAACTACACACCTGCACGGATGTCTCGCATCTCCGACGCAACATCAGGCGAAATCAGGAACTACCTTTCAGTGCTTTAGTAACGGAGTTCCACAGAAATGTCACATATATTCCTCTCCGAAGATGTCTCGCGTGTTTTGTCACTTGGCGGGAAAAAGCAGACGTATTTTCTCCCTCTCCGCCCTTGTCAGTGTCTGCACGGATTTCAATGGCGCTGCACTGCACTGGGTTCTGAAAGGAAACGAAAAGTATTTAGTGAACCTGCCAAGAGGGTGTAGCACATAAAGGATTTATTCTCCACAATGAATGGAAGCAGTGAAAGGTGGCACAGTTGAAATTTGCACGTCAGTTAAAGAAGTCGCCCACCCGACCCTCCTCCCGGTGTAAATATTAATACAACACACACAGCTCCTGTCGGGGACAGCTAGTCAATACACAGACACATGTCCAGAATACTGAGTGACTAAATCTGAAGTTTGTAACACTGAGAACCTGGCATCAAGGGGGATTAAAAAGCTCTACTTCCAATATAACTTTGAAGATCGGAATGAATTATTCGTGGTGAAACCAGGATACTTATAATTAGCCTGATGTCGGGTGTTGGGTAAGCAAGAGAGGAGATCTTCATTGTAACTTAGAGTGTCACGTCACGGGTATTGCTATACAAGAACGTCTGTATCATGATGACAGCGGGTTTCATCTACTTCAGATGACGTTGTCGTGGACGTTGCTTGTCGTTAACGCAGTCTTTAGTGGTAACAAGGGTCGGGCTAGTTTGCAGTAAATTTTAGTCCCCCGTTTTCAAACACGTTTATTGTTTGCAACTTCAAACTTCAGGAATACCAATCTAACACTTTTACCTTAATCGTAGAGACAATGTCTCAGTGTGACACAAGTCAGTAATTACACGGACCTAGACTGGATATGTTGTCAGGACCCGACCACCGTCTCCCTCAAGGTACACTGTAGCTGTATCCTGCATGGTGTTAAAGGAGAGCGACTGCACAGAAGCAACACGTGGTAAATGACTTTAATAGAATCACAGAGTATGGGCATGGTGTGGACAAAATAATGGTCATAATTAGGGTCACCTGTCCCTGAAATATATGCAAATGACCCCTGGCCTTGTTTCGTAAACCCATACATGTGTACATCAATCGGAGACCCTGGGGCATCTTCATACTACTGTTCCAGCTACAGGGGAGAGAGGGGAGGGGAGGGGGGGGGGGGGGGGGGGGGGGGGGCAAATGGGCTTTACGCGTTAACCATGTGGAGAAACACATCCATGTCCTCGTGGTGATGAGGGAACACTTTCACCAGTAGGCCATCCCACCGCCCCAATTAATCTGGACATAGTTATAGAAGGATGCTGCTGTGAACAACGAACTTAGTGGACATAGGATCAAAACCAGCATTAAATATATTGAGTACCAAAAGTTTTATATGCTAAGATAATAATTTCAGATTTTGCAATCCTACATCCATCTAGTTGAGTGTGTGAGTACGGTTTTACGTCGCATTTAGCAATATTCCTGCAATATCACGGCGGGGGACACCAGAAATGGACTTTACACTTTGTACCCATGTCGGGAATCGAACCCAGGTCTTCGGCATGACGAGATAACGCTTTAACCACTAGGCTAAGAACGTTATGAAATCGTATGCTGATCTAGACACTCTAACCAGGTCTTTGAGACAGACGAGGAAGCGCCTTAAGCAGTGGCCTTCCCACGTGCAGGAGGCAGCCAAGTGGTAGGGGGATAGTGTGTGTGTGTGGTGTGTGTGTGTGGCAAGTGCATACTCTTTTCAACGTGATCAAAATAGTCCTCAATACAAAAAGAGAAAAAATATGATTGATCACTGAATGATCAGTGGAACATGAGGCTGTGTTTGTGCTTACAGTAGCGTTGCTATAGGGGATCTGTGCGCATGAATACATCAACATTTCTTCCTGGGTATAGAAGTGTTATGGTGATTAAGAATCAGACGCGCCAATACATTCTACATTCACCAAAGCCGGGTTATTGTTCCCGCTATTAGGTAAGTTACTCAGTTTCCACTGAAGGAAATGCAGTGTTCAGCGACGCTTTAAAGTGCAACGATGTCAAGCACAACTTCAAACGGGAGGATTCAGAAGACTGGTATAATGTTTAATGTACACTTGAAAACGTCTTTCAATAACAACAGCTCTGCTCACATGTTCAGCGTGACAGTTCCGGTTCCCTGCTTCGAGGTGCCTGGCGCAGTTCTTATACAACGCGAGAAGATCCGGGGTAGAATAAGTCTTCAGCAACCCATGCTTGCCGCTAAAGGCGGCCATGCTTGTCGTAAGAGGCGACTAACGGTATCGGGTGGTCAGGCTCGCCGACTTCGTTAATGCATGTCGTCGTATCCCATTTACAAGGATCGATGTTTATGATGACAAAGAAACAAAGAAACAAACTGCTCGCATGTTCAACGTAACAGCTCCAGTTCTCTGCTTCGAGGCGCCTGGCGCAGTTCTTATACCTTACCCTGCTGGCAACAAATCACTCCTAGATAACAACCTACACACACAAACCTATGGGGACAGGTGCCAGGCACAAAGTTTGGTCAAGTCATTTCAAACCTTAACCCTTTGTTGGCAACACCTGTAATGATGCTTGACAACGGTACAAGGATCTTTACCGAAACGTCACCCTAACAATATTGAAGACGTTGTTATCCATCACTTGTGTCTGCTTTGTCATCCGTCAACTTCTAAGTAATGCCTAGCAAACAATTCATGTAATGATGCATATCAATAATGGTTATCAAACATAGCAGTAGCAAGTCTTTCAAATGCATTTGGAAGTGATACACATAAAAAAGAAAATGTATGGATGACACTTCTTTACTATGAGGACCACAACGTTTCACCATAATAAAGAAGTTTACATCCATATATTCTCTTCCTGAAACATAACAGTAATTACAAACTCTTCACCAGACCGTGTCCCACCACCCACCATTAAGAACGTTTAGTAGTTCACGTACAGGAACAATTGTTTTCGCTTGACCTCAACCATTTATTCCAGCGTGTATCGAGGGAATTAAACAATTCCTAATCCCGTCAGAAACAAATTGATCCGTGTAAACTCGCGTTAATCCGAGCGTTGCCTCTTGAGGCTTGATCTGGCATTGTCGTGGTGTAAGCTGCACTCTTACTGCTGCAACAAACGTATGGCCTTGTGTTCAAACGTGAAGCATGTACAGGGGCAACGCGAGTGAATCTTGAATGCTGGGTGGGTGAAAGTGTGGAGGTTGTATGCTGGGTGGGTGAAAGGGAGGAGGTTGTATGCTGGGTGGGTGAAAGGGTGGAGGTTGTATGCTGGGTGGGTGGAGGGGAGGAGGTTGTATGCTGGGTGGGTGAAAGGGTGGAGGTTGTATGCTGGGTGGGTGGAGGGGAGGAGGTTGTATGCTGGGTGGGTGAAAGTGTGGAGGTTGTATGCTGGGTGGGTGAAAGGGAGGAGGTTGTATGCTGGGTGGGTGAAAGGGTGGAGGTTGTGTGCTGGGTGGGTGGAGGGGAGGAGGTTGTATGCTGGGTGGGTGAAAGGGTGGAGGTTGTATGCTGGGTGGGTGGAGGGGAGGAGGTTGTATGCTGGGTGGGTGAAAGGGTGGAGGTTGTATGCTGGGTGGGTGGAGGGGAGGAGGTTGTATGCTGGGTGGGTGAAAGGGTGGAGGTTGTATGCTGGGTGGGTGGAGGGGAGGAGGTTGTATGCTGGGTGGGTGAAAGGGTGGAGGTTGTATGCTGGGTGGGTGAAAGGGTGGAGGTTGTATGCTGGGTGGGTGAAAGGGTGGAGGTTGTGTGCTGGGTGGGTGGAGGGGAGGAGGTTGTATGCTGGGTGGGTGAAAGGGTGGAGGTTGTGGCTATCCTTGATGGGTACGTGAATTTTCAGTTACAACAAACACCTGGCACTGTTCAAACATTCGACATAGCCACACGCATAACGGGGGAATCTTAAATACTGGGTGTGGTGGAGGGGAGGAGGTTGTGGCTATCCTTGATGGGTACGTGAACTTTCAGTTGACACTGTGTTCAAACATTCGACATAGCCACAAGCATAACAGATGAATCTTGAATGCAGGGTGGATATAAAGATAGTATTCATTATACTATTAACCTACAATAAAGCGAATAACACTGTAATGTGTTTGATTATGAGGGCGATATTTTTACTCCCGGTACTTCTTCCCAACGGCAGGTGATTTAGTACTGAGTTTATGAAGGCAGGGGATAGCTTGTCGACTGATCAAAGAAGAGCATTCCGCCCTTGCTACACAATTACACGAACGTGCCAATAAACCCGGTAAAACAGTACAATAACCTTGTAGTCATGTGTAAGGTATGCAGTATGGGCGACATGCTATTCTCCGACGACAAAGCACAGTAAACACACATAACAGTCCTCAGGTGGATGTTGGAGGTGTACGCACGTGGGAGATCACGTATCAACATACACTACAGTACACTGGACTCTGTACACCACTAGAGGGCGCTGTGGACACCACTAGAGGACGCTGTGTAAACATGGCGGCCACCGACACACCACTGACTCACTCGTTACAATGGCTTGACGTAAAAGTGACCATTCAGTCGTAAGCGACGAGTGACCTTGCTTTTTCTCACTGTCAAATGTGAGAGACTGGACTGAGGAAAATAAATCAAGCTTTCATAACATCTCACGATAACAGAGTTGCTTTGAATTGATTTATGTTGTTCTGACTGAAACGTACATGAGCGTTTCTCTCCCACGTTGGATAATTCGTAATGAGAAGTATCAGGCAAAGATCGGCCGGACACTCAGATAAGGTCGAGATATACATCGAGGTTGTAGGAAGCCAACTGCTGTTGGTTGGTCGAGACTTGATACTCATACACGTTAGAACCACGTCCATCCATCACTGCCAGCCATTGTCTAGCTGGTTGTCGACAGGCCATGAAGGATGTGTACAGTTATTGAATTATGGCATGGGTGGTATCACTCATCTCAACACAAGAGCTGTTACAACACAATGCCTCTCAGATTCCCACGCCACAGTGAGTGAGTGAGTGAGTTCGGCGTAACGCGACTTTGAACAGTACCTAAGTTATTTAACGTGTCGACCCGGGTTAGAATAGGACTTCAGCAACCCATGCTTGCCGTAACAGGCGACAAAGCTTGTTTTAACAGTCGACAAAAGAGATCGGGTGATCAGGCTCGCTGACTTCGTGGATGCACGTCGCGCTCAAAATTATTGCACTCATATAGCGACGTGCACGAGGCCGAGCGCCAGGTAGGGCAACAACAAGTACCATATTTAAACTTTCTTTTAGTATGACGCGGCTGGGGATCGAACCCCAGCTAGATTTAGCAGGAAAAATCGAAGTGATGCAAGTTTTACACGTTTACAACTTTGGTGAAACCCGTGGTCATAGTGTAGTGCTTACAAACACAAACACAAACACATCAAGTCTGGACAAGGGTTCCATTGAATGATTGATGAAAATTTATTCAGATCTAAAATTGACAGCGATGAACACATATATGTGACATCTAAACAGCATTCAAAACGACATGGGAGATTACTAAAGTTGTATTCACACCAGAATAAGTCACATCTACCCGACAACAAGATTAGATTCGAGCAAGTTACCACACACAAGTGTGCATGGTGTACTCGAGCCGTGCTGACATTGGTTGTCATGTATGGAAATCATGTTCTGAAACAGAATGACCTTGACCCAGAATCGGTTTCTAGTCCTGGGGAATCACTGTGTGTGATTCTCCGACTGTAATTGGCAGTTTTGTGTCGGACCCGTGTTGCACGAGATGTCACGGTATTCCTCGGGGCTTCTCGAACGTGATGTATCAATACGCGCACTCAGTACTAACCAAACACAGTTAACATTACGCCTGAAATCATAACACCACACACAAGACACAAACCAGACCACAAACGCAATCAACACTATCAGATATTTCCTTAGTTAAATAGGGACTGACTTTCGGAGCTAGACATGTCTGTTGAAAGAGTCGACAATTACAAGGATAAAATTTGCGTCAAAGAAACTTCACATATACATGGGGTGTATATAGGAATTCGATACTTGATATGAGAAGGCGAATCTTTTACTTTTTTATGTTTGATAACAAATAACCTGCAGCATCACGTATCAAACATTAGTCATGCTAACATAACTACACGACTAAGAAACACACCCTTACTTCAGTGTAGCGTATTTCTTTCCATGTGAAAATCAAACACTCGTGAAGGGTGTGCTGGATACCAGAATATGTATCTTGAAGCTTTCTGTAGCAACCCGATGGCCAAGAGGGTATGCTTGACATACATACGGGGGATGTCCAGAGAAAATCAGTGGATTTGCCTGATGTGTACGGCAATGCCATATGGATGATATGACAAGACACAAGATGTTTGTAGTCTGTAACCAAGGAAATACCATCGTCCTTGTATTAAGTCTTATCCGGCATCCCACAGACGCCACCACAACCAAGGAGTGAGTGAGTTGGGTTTAACGCCGCTTTTAACAGTATTCCAGTTATGTCACGGCGTGTAAGCTTAATGTATGTGGGAGGAAAGCCCGAAGTAATGCAGGTCTCAGACGTTTACCACTTCGGTGAAAACCACGAGCACGGGTATGGTGCTGACAAACCTGGAAACATAATCGGGGCGAACCGGGATTCGAACACACAATCATAGGTTTCTGGCGTGCCCAAGGAACGTAACTCTGCACAGCGAATCGCGGCGCCTGAGACGACTGCCCCACTCCCCCGCCCCACTCCCCCGCCCCATTCCCCCGCCCCACGAGCATCGAGACACCCAATTAGGTGGATACGATGACATACAATCAAGGAGTGATTGAGTATAGTTTTACGCCGCTTTTTAGCAGTATTCCAGCAATGTGATAGCGGGGACACCAGAAATAGGCTTAACACATTGTACCCAACAGGGGAATCGAACCCGGACCTGTTGCGAGACGAGCGACGCTTTAACCACCAGGCTACTCCACCATCCTACTATCAAGGAAGTCCCAGAGCCTGAACGCGCGATCGCTTTAGTCCCCTCATTTAGTCTCCTCTTGCTGACAAGCAGTAGTGAACTACAGTTGACGTTTTTTAAACATTTACCGCCACCACCAAGGCTAAATTATCGAGTTACAAATTAGCGACAGATCAATACAAAATTCACGTATAAAAAGGGAGTTTTAAAGGGAATGTTCGCCCTGGTAATTGACCATGAGTCATCGCTCGTGTGCAAGTAACGTTCTGGTTTTCAGTACAAAACTTCATTGATCTACACAGTTTTCGTGACAACCTGACTGCCAAAGACATCACGTGAGCGTTAATCAGTTGTCGTGCACGAGGAATTGACAGCATGCAACACCTGTTCGCCACTACAGGTAGCTGGGGATATTGATTAGCACCACGTGTATACGTACATATGATGCAGGCTATCTATCTCCACTTCCGAAACGTATGTATGCATGGTGTACTGGTGTTTTACATATTTACTCAACCGTTACCTGAACGTGCACCAGATGGCTGGGGGCATGTGACAAGCCCAACAGAACACCGACATGCAGTGAAACACTTTGGTTGATATACACATATATGATGATGATAACGAGGATAACTTTGTGCACTTTGCAGACTCAATAATATCAGATGTAATTTTCAGGTTAAAAGTCCGCCAGTAAGGTCCACCAGTAAGGTCCACCAGTAAGACCCAACAGTAAGGCCCATCAGTAAGGCCCATCAGTAAGACCATCAGTAAGGCCCATCAGTAAGACCCAACAGTAAGGCCCATCAGTGAGGTCCAACAGTAAGACCCATCAGTAAGACCCAACAGTAAGGCCCATCAGTAAGGTCCAACAGTAAGACCCATCAGTAAGGCCCATCAGTAAGACCCAACAGTAAAGTCCAACAGTAAGGTCCAACAGTAAGACCCATCAGTAAGACCCATCAGTAAGACCAAACAGTAAGGCCCATCAGTGTCGACTACAGAGTTTAGTTCTTGCCATTGATAAGTATTAGGTCAATTCATTACTCATTACACATATTCATGTTGGTAAGATTTCGTTGTTGATGACGGGGCCGTTTACGACTGAGTGTTTTCTTAATGACCTTTGGCGAAGGAACGCTATGCATTTAAGTTAATCCTACACAAACATAACATGATGACACTATTGATAACGAAGTTCAGGTGGGGATGATGATGACGATCCTGGTGTAATGATGCTGATGGTGATGATGTTAATCATGACAGTGATGATGTTCTAACGTCGATGATGGTGATGACGATTATGGTGTGACACTGTTGATGCTGATGGTGGTGGCGCAACTTCCTCTCGAGCCACTCCCTATTCCTACACCAGCGGCCTTTGTATCAGGAACAACGAGCCAGACGCAGACCTAACTATCTATCTTCATTGTTATTTCCTGCGGGAATACACTGACACACAGAGATAATTCTACTCAACGTATTGGTAGCGAACAAACTTATTTCTTGATCAGTCTCGCCCTGGAAAACAGTCGTTGTTTTCCTTTTAATTCTGCATCAATAACGACCACAGCGCGTGTTTAATGACATCCAGCTGCGGATCGCGGCTTGGTTAATAGGACCTCGACATTCTATCTATGCATGATGAAATTATCATGTCGTTATTGCAGAGTCAGCAATTCTGTCCAACAGTGACTGCAAGGTCACGGTGACCCATGACGTCAAGGTGTCAAGGTCATTAGCGGGTGGACTTGAAACATGATCAATCATGATAGGTGAACATTTGCTATGGAGAGATGGGACTGTCGTCGGGTTACATGGACACCCGGCGACGTCTACTGACGACATCACGTACATCTCAGTACGATAGAGCGGTAGCGGTACTGGTAGCATTAGCCTGAATGAAAAGTGCATCATGAAACTCCTATTACAATCTAGGTTAGATCGATATCGTATGACCATATTACAGCTAAACTGGAATATTATAGGAAGTTCGTGACGATTTCAATAATATTAACAGGTTAGAACGTTCTGCGACAGCCTATTTGAACTATTTACACTTAACACTGCTGTTGTAATAATTAATATTTTTCAATGAAGAAAAATATATATGAATATACAGTATATAATTGTCAAAACGTTCTTTTATAGTTTGGCTTCCCAAGCCACCACAGAAGCCGTGTAGCCTCGCCAGCTTCAAGCAATGCCGGGCGCACCAGGTAGATAGATACAAACTATTGGCAACTGATAACGTGAATCTCTTTGTATTATTGATCATGTTCACTGTTCAGTCGTCTTGGGTCCTCCCTTTGATGGGCACTGTCTGCAGCACGTGTTACTGGCGCATGCGCCCGTGATGCATATGTATGCGTACATTAAGTTATATGAATGTGCTAATGGAAGTATTTGATACTCAATCAGCGTTATGCCCTAGTCTTCTGTTCAGTTGGATATCAGAGTATGAACTATCTGTAGTATATGTTCTGATAGTCTTAACTGTACATTGCCACATGCCCTGTTGGTAACATTAGTCCTACATATGTACATAGCCACATGCCATGTGGGTGACAATAGCCCTACATATGTACATAGCCACATGCCATGTGGGTGACACAATAGCCCTACATATGTACATAGCCACATGCCATGTGGGTGACACAATAGCCCTACATATGTACATAGCTACATGCCATGTGGGTGACACAATATCCCTACATATGTACATAGCCACATGCCATGTGGGTGACATTAGTCCTACATATGTACATAGCCACATGCCATGTGGGTGACACAGTATCCCTACATATGTACATAGCCACATGCCATGTGGGTGACACAGTATCCCTACATATGTACATAGCCACATGCCATGTGGGTGACACAATATCCCTACATATGTACATAGCCACATGCGATGTGGGTGACACAGTATCCCTCCATATGTACATAGCCACATGCCATGTGGGTGACATTAGTCCTACATATGTACATGGCCACATGCCATGCGGGTGACACAATAGCCCTACATATGTACATAGCCACATGCCATGTGGGTGACACAGTATCCCTACATATGTACATAGCCACATGCCATGTGGGTGACATTAGTCCTACATATGTACATAGCCACATGCCATGTGGGTGACATTAGTCCTACATATGTACATAGCCACATGCCATGTGGGTGACACAGTATCCCTACATATGTACATAGCCACATGCCATGTGGGTGACACAATATCCCTACATATCTACATAGCCACATGCCATGTGGGTGACATTAGTCCTACATATGTACATGGCCACATGCCATGTGGGTGATAATAGCCCTACATATGTACATAGCCACATGCCATGTGGGTGACACAATAGCCCTACATATGTACATAGCCACAAGCCATGTGGGTGACACAGTATCCCTACATATGTACATAGCCACATGCCATGTGGGTGACAATAGTCCTACATATGTACATAGCCACATGCCATGCGGGTGACACAGTATCCCTACATGTACATAGCCACATGCCATGTGGGTGACACAATAGCCCTACATGTACATAGACACATGCCATGTGGGTGACATGAGTCCTACATATGTACATAGCCACATGCCATGTGGGTGACACAATAGCCCTACATGTACATAGACACATGCCATGTGGGTGACACAATAGCCCTACATATGTACATAGCCACATGCCATGTGGGTGACACAATAGCCCTACATGTACATAGCCACATGCCATGTGGGTGACACAGTATCCCTACATATGTACATAGACACATGCCATGTGGGTGACACAATAGCCCTACATGTACATAGACACATGCCATATGGGTGACACAGTATCCCTACATATGTACATAGCCACATGCTATGTGGGTGACACAATATCCCTACATGTACATAGACACATGCCATATGGGTGACACAGTATCCCTACATATGTACATAGCCACATGCTATGTGGGTGACACAATATCCCTACATGTACATAGACACATGCCATGTGGGTGACATTAGTCCTACATATGTACATAGCCACATGCCATGTGGGTGACATTAGTCCTACATATGTACATAGCCACATGCCATGTGGGTGACACAGTATCCCTACATATGTACATAGACACATGCCATGTGGGTGACACAATAGCCCTACATATGTACATGGCCACATGCCATGTGGGTGACACAGTATCCCTACATATGTACATAGCCACATGCCATGTGGGTGACACAATAGCCCTACATATGTACATAGCCACATGCCATGTGGGTGACATTAGTCCTACATATGTACATAGCCACATGCCATGTGGGTGACACAGTATACCTACATATGTACATAGACACATGCCATGTGGGTGACACAATAGCCCTACATATGTACATGGCCACATGCCATATGGGTGACACAGTATCCCTACATATGTACATAGACACATGCCATGTGGGTGACACAATAGCCCTACATATGTACATGGCCACATGCCATGTGGGTGACAATAGTCCTACATATGTACATAGCCACATGCCATGTGGGTGACACAGTATCCCTACATATGTACATAGACACATGCCATGTGGGTGACACAATAGCCCTACATATGTACATGGCCACATGCCATATGGGTGACACAGTATCCCTACATATGTACATAGACACATGCCATGTGGGTGACACAATAGCCCTACATATGTACATGGCCACATGCCATGTGGGTGACAATAGTCCTACATGTACATAGCCACATGCCATGTGGGTTACACACTCATCGTACCCACGCCCACCAGCTTCTAACATCCTGAACGCCCGCTACTGATATATGTAACTCATGCATTATCAGCCTGACGGACGTGAACGATTACCCAACTATGTCTGACCACGAGCGACGCTGACTTAACGCCTGCCTCTCTGATTGTCTACATGACCATGTACAGAGAGACCTCATATCCCCTGCCTCTCTGACTGTCTACATGACCATGTACAGAGAGACCTCATATCCCCTGCCTCTCTGACTGTCTACATGACCATGTACAGAGAGACCTCATACCCCCTGCCTCTCTGACTGTCTACATGACCATGTACAGAGAGACCTCATATCCCCTGGCTCGTATTTAATGTCCTGTCACTGTTAGTTTTAAAGTCACGACCTGCTAATTCCCATGTCTAAACAAAGCAAATCAGATGGCTTAGTGGATCCTAAAATAAATTACAATGTTCAAAGATAGACATTGAACGACATAGGTTGGTTCAAACAGGGCTTGTATGGCCGTGCTGACATGTACTGGCTGAGCAGACACACAAGGGTGGGACGTGGAGCGGGTCTTGGAAAGACTTGCACCCATCTTGCTGGGACTGCCAACAGGCCCCCTTTAAACAATACCAGCTGCAACGACCAGATCATGTTATTCTAAACATACACACAGTAAAGGTAAACCCTATTGATTCTCTGCCCATGCTTTGGATCCTGTTGGTGCTTTTTCAGAAAATCTTTTTTCATATTAATTGAAACAATTCTGTCTGAGACATACGGGAGGATTTTGACAACCTTTGAAATAACTGTTTCCAATAAACTACCTCATTAAGCACTGGTCGGTCTTGACACCAGCTAGGTTGCACCTTTGCAACACAGTCGAAACCTATCAACACAGTCCAGACAAAAGCCCCGAAGACACTGGTTAGAACAGGTCCCAAGCAAGAAGCAGCTGATTGGATTGGGGGGTCAGGCTCAGTGCCTTGGTTGACTGCGTGTCATTGTACCCCATCGGCGTAGGGCGTTGCCTATAATATCAATCACTGGTTTGTCTGGAAGAATCGTGATGATGTACATGCCGAACTGATGTAGATGCGTAAAGTAATAAATAAACACAGACGAACGCGCCAGGAACTCTATCCGCATAACTGAGAACATGCATGACCCATTTCGCAAACTCATCACTGATTTTCAGTAATCCATGCATATAACAAAACTATTTTGCCTTTTGCGGCCATTTAAATCTGTTACTAGAAACTGATGATTCCCTGACGTTGACGGTTCCTACTAACATGGTGGGTGCAAACTCGACAAAATAAATATATTTGAAACCTGGCGTCACTTGGCGGGCTGGTAATTTGAAAAGCTAACAAATATCACCGTGTTAACCGAAAACACAATTCAAAGAAGCACAGTAAACCGCCCATACCATGTCAAAGTGGTCACGCCCCAGTGCGTCTTTTCAACCCTATATAGCGTCTTTATGATGATACTCATCATAAAGGAACTCGTTTTAAAGATAATCCGATAAACGGCACATACATATATACATCATAATACTGGACTCACAAAACGAACATCTATCTATAGCCGGCGTTATGTTCAAATAGTGCGGATCAAGTACGCCGACGCGAGGTCGCGGTTTATCAGGTTCTTCGCGGTAGCGCATTCATCATCGGCAGAAACGGAACCGGTTCAAGCACGGGTTTGCGAGGCCGCCCTTGTTTATTTAATACATCACACAGAACCCAGTCTACATTTCATGCATGAGTGCATTTTCACGAGGTTTATATATTGCGAGATATTTAAAAAAAATCCAGGCAAATAAAACGTGAATAGATATTTGTGGGTCAGCTCGTCCGTGTCCTTTGGGACAAAGATTTTCCTACACCGCAGCGTATTTTTAAAAAAAATGACAGGCTTAACAGCTTTGTTATATCACAGGGGAAAACACCATCATTGTCAATAAGCTATTCAACTGATAGCGCGCTATTTTGATACGTCAATTGAATGGTTTGGAAGTTGGCTCGTTGTAACAACGTTTTAACAGAGCAGGAAGAAATAGTTCGTGAATATAGCCGCGTCTACCACTGTGTAAAACCTGCTTTAGTTCGTTCACAGACCAAGCAAAACTGATTGTAATGATGTATGTTTCACACAAAGGTCAACCACGTTTGAAGGGCATGTAAACGTCAAGCCGTAACAAAACACTCCAGTTATAGTTTTGGAGTTATAGTTTAGAGGCCTGTTCAACAGGCAATATGTAGACAATGATCTATTTTCACCTGCCAGTTCACGCATGAAGACGTTGGCGTGAAACATAACATGGAACAACATTACGTTTTGATGAAACACATTATTTCGTTTTATTAAAAGAACCATACGAACATAACCTAAAAACACTGTAGCACGGACAAAAACGACGCAAAGGGTGCAGTTTGTAGTGTCTTTTTCTATAAATCAAATGGCGACAGTGAAATATTATTTTCTCATATATCTGATAATATATTGCATAACTATTTTTTCTCTATAAAGGCCGAATGTAGACGAGCAAAACAACAACATACCCAAAACGCCGCATACGGTTTTCTTACACTCATTATCAGTCCGCGGAGTCCTAATGAGGAAAGTCATTGAGTTCGAGCGGATTGAGCGATGCCCGTGGTTTGGCCGACTGTTCGGAGATGAACCCTTAATCTCTGCATGAATATTCATTAATCCTTCCGCAAGCACAGCTTGACCTACGCACGTCGTGGCGTTCTTTCGCCACGTGACAAACGGCACTGGAGCGCCATTACTAAGCACAAACACCCTGTCATAAGTTACCTGCTGGTCACCAGAAGGGTCAAAGACATCGGAATGTGAAGGTCATTTGCAATGTACGGAGGGGGTTTGTGTTAATTTGTCCTTGTTTAAGGGCATACATCAATTCATGATGACATATCTACTCTTACAACATATACTACCTGCTGTGGTAAGAGGGGACTAACGGGATCGAGTGGTCAGCTTCAATAACTTGGATGATGCATGTGTTATTCGATGCTCATGGTGTCAATCTCTGGATTGTCTGGTCCAGAATCGATTATTTTCCGATCGCTATCATACAGTTGGAATATTGAGACGTTAAAAAACAAACACACAAACACACACAAACGAACCCCGAGTATAACACGATATATACCCATGACTGCGAGAGAACACTGAGAAATATAGGGTGCAGATGAGTAGAACATCTGTTCCATTTCCTTATAATCCAACACCATAACCAACAGTACATATTTCACACGAACGTCACGTCATATTTCACACGAACGTCATGTCATATATCACACGAACGTCATGTCATATTTCACACGGACGTCATGTCATATTTCACACGAACGTCATGTCATATTTCACGCGAACGTCATGTCATATATCACACGAACGTCATGTCATATTTCACACGAACGTCATGTCATATATCACACGAACGTCATGTCATATTTCACGCGAACGTCATGTCATATATCACACGAACGTCATGTCATATTTCACACGAACGTCATGTCATATTTCACACGAACGTCATATCATATTTCACACGAACGTCATGTCATATATCACACGAACGTCATGTCATATTTCACACGAACGTCATATCTTATTTCACAAGAACGTCACACATGTAAGACTTCGTTCGCCTGACAATACAGTATGTGTGTGTTATTGGAACTGTAAAAGGTGAGACTCGTCCATAGTGCACAATGTAACGTGATCGCAACGTGCACCAACAGGTCGCCTCGCCGTTCTGTGGCAGACCAAATGGATATAGTCGTCTTCTTTCTTTGTCAGATAGAAAACGAGTTGTACTCCTTCGTAAAGCAACAACTACAAGAAGAGAGAGAATATCTGGATGTCAGCCTCTTTACAGGAACACAACGTTTTGGAGTATATGTTTATTCCTTTACTCCGAAACGTTGTGTTCCTTATCAAAAAAAAGTTGACATCCAGAAATTATCTCTCATATATGTTTCACTTCTAAATGACGTTTTTACGCCGCTATTAACAATGTTCCAACAATATCACGACGAGGGACACCAGAAATGGGCTTCACGCATTGTACCCATGTGGGAAATCTAACCCGGGCCTTCAGCGTGACGAGCGAACGCTTCAGCCACTAGGCTACCCCACCGTCCCAAACCGCAGAGAAAAGAATAATGATGTGTCACCATTGCATAACACAGATATAGTCGAATGTATGTTTACATACCCATCCCAGCCTAAACAGGCTTACGAGACATGCTACACCTTAAAATCGTTCCGAAAATGTAAAACATATAACATGGCTGATAAACAGCACGTACTACGTGTTCATTGTATAGTGATCGCATTCGAGAACATATACTCATAAAGCAGTTAATACCTAGCTTAAATCCTTTGTCTGAACACAGCACAGATCCTTCCGCGTCTTGCCGATTACACACGGTACCAAGTACATTCAGAACGTGTAATCAATTAAACATTGCGCCTCGCGTGGCTGGCGAGATGGATGACAGTGTAGACACGCCGTGTTCCTACACAGAGAAGCATGGCGGCGACACACACGGCCCACAGCATCTGCTGCATGGTCATGTAGTCGAGCATGGATGCATTATTACACACTTGGTTGGAATGTAGTCTGAATCAATAGTGAAATTTGAAACATAGTAACTCAACCTTGGCAGCAACAACGATATCGCAGGGCTACCAGTTTTATTCGTCACGACTTGCCATTACAATTTGTAAGGTACGTCCACGTGATTTGTACTTGAAAACCATATTGAAAATCATATTTTACCGAAAAGAAAGAATATTTCAGCCTTGTGAAATATAATCAAATATTTAATTATTCCAACTGTTGTATCGAATGGGTTAAAAAGAATTCCAGGTAACGATTACCTGAAGCGGTGATTGGTCCGTGTGTTTGATGGGTGATGCCAGTGGACGACACCGGACATGTATCGACTGATGGCGGACTGTTGGCGGACATTGTATTATCTAGCGGACTCTATGTTGTATTGACATGTGAGTTGCGTGGGAAGTAAAAACATCAATGAATCTCAGGTTCGATCAGGGAAGCTATTTCTAATACTATATTACATTCCGACTTCTAGAATGTCTCTCAATTGTACGTCAAAACCAACGCCCAGCTGAACAGTGTTTAAATAAAACACCGTGCATGGCTAGAGTGTGGAAATACATTTAGTTAACATTGAAAAGTGTTTGTATTTTGCAAATATAGTATATCCCATCAGCATGCATATCAAACACAGGGCAAGGCCTCCGCCGTGTGTTGCCGGGGTAGTGGTTCTCTGTGTACAGACAGGCGAGACAGGGTGTGACGTCCCTCGCCACACAGACTGCCCAGTCAGTCCCATCTGACTTCATGGCGTCATGTGTAGTCAGGCATCTTGACGTTCACATCTCCACGTGGATAACACAACAAACACCATGACCATAAACTGCACTGACAGCTTCATGGTGACGTGTGCATAGCGTCGTCACGCGCAACACGTCATAGTGGGAAACGTCCAAAGAACGATACATTTGTGAAATTCAATCCAAATTTATCTTCCCTGGACGCTTTCCATGAAGAACATACATAAAGATATAGTCTTGGGTAAATGGGTCGTGGTCCGATATTAGACCTAGCAAATAAAAGCGACAATACTATTTCCATAATCATAAGACATCTCTCCTAAAAGCAGAGTCCATTATCATAAAAATGTGTTTATATAACCATCAAATAGTGATGACACCAGGTGTTCGCGAAAAGCTAAGCGTATCCTGCCCAACCCCGTGGTATGTCACAAACACATGCAAAGGCAAATCAATTGTTCACCTCAAAACAGGGGAACATATGGTACAGGTCAAAATAGGGAATTGAACCTGACATCATTTTTGTCAGTGACACTTCGGGTGCTTCTCAAACTCCTACTCAGTAACACACCGTTGTAGATACTGGCTCATTGAGTCGGGAGATACAAACGGGATGTTTTAACTTGAGAATAATAGTGAATACTGTACATTATGGGTGATCAGATATATTGCAACTTGTGAATAATAAGGAGGCAATGTAGCGTTACAGAATAAGGGATAAACTCAACTAACGTGTACAAGAAAATAACCAGTAGATATTTTAACGTGTAGATAGTACATTAATTAATATTGAATTATACTGCAACAAACCAGAGCTCGTGAGATGTGTGAAATGCGTGTATATTTGCAAGTGACGTGCAGGATAGTGATCCACGAAACATATCCGAGTGGATATTGCCGAGGTCAGCGAGGAGTTAAGAGTGCCGAGGTCAGCACTATATTCACTAATACACCCTGACATGTCGGGTCGTTCAGTTATAGCGAACTCACTTCACTACATTCTATCAAAAGCACTGGTCACACCTCGTGGTTGCATTGTACATGACATCGTCACAATGAGCTCCGAGGTAGTTAGCAGAGCCAGTGGTGCATCTTAATGTTGTATATAGCCGATATCACATGGCCAGGTTGTTATTTTATATAGCCGATATTACAAGGCCGGGTTGTTAACAAATTACATATCGTCGGACGCGGACTCTTCTATCCTCGCTATATGATATGCAACAGTTGGCCAAATGAGCATTAAGTAGGTTTCCAAAGCGTACTAGAGACAATAGGAAGTTGACTAACGATGAAACAGATGTTTCCGTGGGACATACTACGTAGGTATATACCTGCACAAACAACGTGGAGATATAGGCGAATATAGACAAAGATGGTTTGACCCATGGTTTGACTTCAACAACGCTCTTCGGGACATTCAGAACTGTGCCGTGTACAGAAATTCTGCAGCAGGTTATAATGAATGCCATTAAAACAAAACTTATTTGAAACATGTTTTTGAGTACACAACCAACCATATGACCCTAACTATATCTGGTTAGGGTCATCATGTCCTGGCGTTAAGGGTGATATAGGCATATCAGAGTCTGTTCTTGAACAAAGGTCAAAGGAGAGAACTGACAACAAAGAAATACATTTGCGATACACTCTAATGTTCAAGTGGATGAGGAAAGTGGCCACGGTTGTTGCATGTCTACAACATAGGGGGTATCTTGTAGCAGTATTAATGATCCTTGTATTAGATGATTTGGGACATTGGAAGAAGGCTACCCGGTATGTTAACTCACAGTCATCACAAGGAACAAAGCGTTTCAACCGTTACCATCACAGCAGTTTGACCGAGCACGAACAGACTAAGAATTGGGTAATGATGCCGTCTAAGATCTAACATAATGTGATAAACGGACAAATGATTTGTTAAATACTGTTTTCACAACACGTGATGAAATTCAAATGACATCCCTTTCATGTCACGTGACATCTGAAGTAATTTTACATCACGATGTCATAATAAATGGCGGTCTATGAAATACAACGTGAAATTCATCCATGCTAATCACTGACACAATAGATGATGGTGATTATGTGAGATATATACCATGATCCAACATCAGTTGAAGATAAAGGTAATACATGTATATCGTTATGGGATATGCACAGCCTACAATCACCTACTGGTATATTTGCCCATCCAGCAAATACGTGACCTACAAGCACACCTACCTGTGAACACAACTAATATCGTCATCGATCCAGGTAAAATCAAGGTGACAGCTGTTCCAGTGACCACAAACTTCCTTACATTGACACACACCTGCAGGTGACATGTCCCACATTAACCCGAGGGTGGGGAAACAACCCGACCCCAGAGAACAACCCGACTGTACGGACAGGACCCCAACAACGTCACAACGCTATTCATATCATGCACACCGGCGGAGTTCATACAACGTGCTGGTCTCGTCCGTGACAAGACAACTCTCACTTATTGTCACTGGTGAACCCTGGTATAGCGAAATAATCAAAGTACTACAGCATTTCACCACAGATCTACTTGTGATCCAACAAGTCGGCTTATAACAATCCCTGCCACATGACAATCGCTGCCTGCTGGTAGTGTAAGTAAACATACCTACCTATAGTAACACGTTGAGGGCAGGCACTCTACAGCCGGTATACTATCCCATCAACACACCTGAGCTTCTGTTACCTGTCCCGATCCAGGTAACTCAGGTAGGACAAAGCGCGCGCCTTCGTTACCGGCACGTGTCTGGGGGGATGCTCTGGGAACGCCGTCTAGGGGGAACTGTGGAATCACTCATTCATATCGTGTTTTGGACACCGCCATTTATAGACATATCGACTACTGTTGTCGGTGCCCGAACGTCATTCATAAACTAGGGCACCCCGTTATAGTGCAATTGCTGGGCGGATGGGAGGTTAGAGGATGTATAGAAATATTAGTCATTGTAAAATTATACGGCCTAATAACGAGGAAGTTACGTGTTTGGTACAAATTGAAAGCGTATTGCTGATTAAATCCTGGATTGGATGAATAATGCGATAATGATCAGAATAGGTTTACCTGAGGTTAGAGATCAAAGGATTAACCCATTAAGGTAATCCTATAGGACCAGATTAAACGTGACACGCTAATCCCATATATCACATGGATAATTCACGCAAAAAACTAATCAATAAGCAAAAGTAGATATAATTTACCTTGCTCTTTTTGTACGAGGGACAAGTTTTCCAGTGAGGTGTGTTGGTCGATAGCACTAACTGTGGCTAGCGGTCGCTACTGGGAAGTGTGTGCGTCCGTGTACTCCGTCTCTATGTAACCGGTATTGTAGGAGGGTTGCGGGTGCGGTTCTTACGTCAAGGCATTCACACGGGTATGCAGAGAATGACACAAATCAATGCAGTCAGTGCGAAAGCCTGGACGTAAACGTATGATTCATGTACTGCACTTATAAGAATATTTTTTCTGAAATGCATAAATTATATTTCAATTACAAATATGCCGGACTTTCCTGGCGTGTTATGAAGACACGACTGCAGCACCGGTGTGCCATGGCCCGTGTCAGTGCTGTTGTTAGAGGCTGTCAGTGTTTCCCGAGTAATCAGATTCTGACACAAATCTTAATTCACTGCTTTATGCATTGCTATACACGTTATTCAGCTCCCCACTGAGAATCGTCAAATAACATGGGGATCGGGTGGTTACAATGTCTGACACGGCTGATTTCCTGCCTAATGTGAATCGTTGATCATACTATCAACCACTGGTTTTCCTACTTATTTAATTACGTGATATCAAAATAATATCCAGTTATATCAAACCCACACCAGACATATATACACTGTATACACATAACTGGCAATATGCCCACCGCGGTGTGAAAGAACATTCACTCTTTTGTTCATTATTTAAATTTCTCATTATTATTTTCACAATATTGATTACATATATCATATCCGTTCATCTGCTCATTTACTAATTATTAATTATTTCTGTCATTGTTCTATTGTCCTAATTCCCATGGTTTAATCAACAGATTCACCATCAGCTGCTCATAACTAACCTACAACCCTCTCAAGATGCATATCGTCCATTAATCATTTCCCCAATAGTCAATTCAGT
Organism: Haliotis rufescens; assembly: GCF_023055435.1. Lineage (NCBI taxonomy): Eukaryota > Metazoa > Mollusca > Gastropoda > Lepetellida > Haliotidae > Haliotis > Haliotis rufescens. The sequence goes on along the minus strand of NW_025964201.1, from coordinate 1,483,551 downwards.
CAGCCTTTTATGGTGCTATTGTCCCAGGATCAATCTGCTTGTAGCATTTGACAAACTGTACAGTACTCGAGTTAGTTATATTACGTTTGTCCCTGGTTGTGGTTTAATCAGTGTTTACAAAGCAGCTAATACACAAAGGCACTTCCTGATAGTCTCGTTTGGTCTCCTTGTAATCTCCTTCAACACGAGACTGAGCAGAGTAATGCAAAATTCAGTGCACAAGATTGAATATTCGCCTGCAGCCGAGGCAATTATCGGCAAAGCATGACTATGCAGCATCTCCCTGTCGACATCAAGCTGTATATATCTAATATCACTGATGCAAATGCATTCACACGGGCCGAGACTGAGCGTGGATATATCAGTCGTTATGTATCAATTCAAGATAGCAATCATATTTCCTGGGTTTCTGTATAATGGAAAGGACGATGGACAAAAACGAAAAGCGCAGTGTTTATATGATGAAATGTGATCTAATTTAGAAAAGAGATCCTCCTTCATGTGGTGCAAAGCGTATTGTATTTAATAAAAAAAACACATTTGCAATACAATAATTATTTTTAGAAGCAAATTCCCAACAGTGTTTACTAAATGTTTCATCATTCCGTAATAGGAAAGTTATCTTCAGTTTGTTCCGGTTATACGAGAGCATTCTTCCCTCGGGCGTATCATATACACACCCTACTGCGTGGGTAGACACATGTTTAGCTTTAATAACAAAAAAATTTAAATAAATTGGCAACAACACTACTGCTCAAAATAAACTTCACCACACACACAAAATAAACTTCACCACACACACACAATATATATATAGATATATATTTGTGTGTGTGTGTGGTGAAGTTTATTTTGAGCAGTAGTGTTGTTGCCAATTAACAATAATGGACAATTAACAATATGTCATATATATATATATATATTCTGCAGTTCTCTCTCTCTCCCTCTTCATTTGGTTAATTCTATATGATATCAATTACATTTTAAACGCGACAGATGCGTGACGACGTGACCTAACAACCCCCATTGAGCACCCTTCGGTTGCTGACAAAACCAGCGTTATTTACTTACAAGGTGATACAAGTGAGAACATCACGGCCTCGGAGATTACCACAAAAACACCCACACCATAACTAACCTGGGTCTAGAGAAGGTCCTTGCAGTACACACGTTTTTGTCCACAGAAAATGATACAGAAGAACATCTGTATTAGAGTGTCACGCAATGTACAGCATAAACTTGCTAGGAAGATACAGGGTGGGATAAAGTGTCGAACCAGAACTTATGCGTGACAAGTGAACACCCTGACTGCTGGGCCATCTCAAGGGGGGAGAATACTTCGCACTTTGTCCGTGACAACGAGTCGTTGTTGTTGTTTGTTTGTTTGTTGTTTTACGCCGCACTCAGCAATATTTCAGCTGTATGACGGCGGTCTGTAAGTAATCGAGTCTGGACCAGACAATACAATGATTGATATCACGAGCATCAATCCACGCAATTGGGATACGATGACATGCATCAACCAAGTCAGCGAGCCTGACCACCCGATCCCGTTAGTCGCCTGTTACGACAAGTCCTTGTGCTCAGGCCTAATGGAATCACGGCATATTACGGAATTAAGAAGATACAATTGCTGGTGTAGGGACGCCCGAATGTAAGGATGATTAAAACCTTGTCTTGTAAGCTCGTTTGACAATTAACAATATGTCAAATTTATCAACAAACGAAAGGACATACCAAATCTATGAATACACATTGCCATTAGAAATTGGTCAAATGTAACAAATGTTATATTTGGGATAACACTTTCTTAGTAAGTACAAACTCAAGTATCATTTTGGGTGGAGTCACGTCTGGTATTCGAACCAACACTCTCAGAGACACGCAGCTAATTGCCAGCACAATTCTCATGTCATAGCATGTAATCAAGTTAGTTCAAGTCAGCTAATTCCCTTTCCGTTGAGCTAACGTATCGTCCCGTAATATGATGACAATGCAATGTAGCTAAAGCCTAACACACCAGTACATCAATAACTACAACAGGGAGGCTATATTCCCGTTAAACTCAGATAATACACATTACATGCTGTCGCAGCTTACCTGCCCCGCAAACACACCTGTAATTACCCGTCAGATTGAGGAGGGGGTTCAGGAGATCGAAGATATCCCGCCTCTATTGAGGATTATCCAACACAACGCGCTCCCAGGTGAGACAATCTGGCCACAAACTGACCATTACCTGTTGTTATTCACATACAGACACGCGGAAACAATTAGCTTTGATCTTCGGCTTCCCTTTGATGCAAGCCGCCTACCAGGTGTCACGTCTTACGGCCAGGTAAGGTCAGTTAAGGACATGAGCATGTCAGGTAGGAGACGGAATTGTGCTGCGTCAGTGGTCAGAGGGGACAGGTATATCGATATACCTGGATCTAACTACAGGTGAGATGAAAGTGTTGCGAGCGGACACAGGTATATCCCTGGCGTTCAGGTAGATTAACGACCCGTGTTGTGTTTACTGTTCACGTGGACACAGAGATGCGAGTCATACCTGCGTAATGAGTCATGCACACACAAACCTACTGTTATTGCCATTCATGTCGTTGTTGCATATATGGTAATACATGCATATCTAATTGTTTCCTTCACCCAAGGGTTAAATCAATACTATCTCGAAATGTTTAGTCATACAACCCTGTACCGTACAATCCCGTGACATACACACACTGTACCGTTCAGAACCGCTCAATCCAGCTACATTCAACCATGTGTCGTTCATTTCCGTAATATACAGCCCCGTATCCTTCAATTCCGTAACATACAGCCCCGTATCCTTCAATTCCGTAACATACAACCCTGTAGCTTTCAATTCCGTAACACACCACCCTGTGTCGTTCATTCCCGTAACGGGGCGGTCGGGTAGCCTAGTGGTTAAAGCGTTTGCTCGTCACGCCGAAGACCCGGGTTCGATTCCCGACATGGGTACAATGTGTGAAGCCCATTTCTGGTGTCCCCCGCCGTGATATTGCTGGAATATTGCTAAAAGCGGCGTAAAACGATACTCACTCACTCACTCATTCCCGTAACATACAACCCTGTGTCGTTCAATTCAGTAACATACAACCCCGCATCTTTCAATTCCGTAGCATAAAACCCATACAAAGACCATTTAGACTAAACTAACCTTTGTGATACTTCACTATCTCCTTGGTTAAACATTACCACCACCCAATGGCCTACAGCATTACAATACGTATGTCCTGAACACTCTGAAAGGTGGAGCTTATGTTAATTTCAAAAGATACATCTGCCTGATGGAACATGTCAAGTTGTTTCAAGAAATATAAAACGTTAACGTCAAAGAACGTCTCCAAAACAGATTCCTTTCACCGTAAAAGGAAATAGCAGTGGGAATTATAGGAATGGATTACTGAAACCAGTGCTGACACCAGGTGTTTGCAAAAGGGCACGCATGCCAGCACGCATGTCAGCACGGAAGTCGCTTTGAGATAACACGTGACGGGGCAGCGCAGGTGTCGCACGTGTTGGGTATGTGTGGATCATTACGGGGTATGTGTGGATCATAACGGGGTATGAGTGGATCATTACGGGGTATGTGTGGATCATTACGGGGTATGTTTGGATCATTACGGGGTATGTGTGGATCATTACGGGGTATGTGTGGTTCATTACGGGGTATGTGTGGATCATTACGGGGTATGTGTGGATCCTTACGGGGTATGTGTGGATCATTACGGGTTATGTGTGGGTCATTACGGGGTATGTGTGGGTCATTACGGGGTATGTTTTGGTCATTACGGGGTATGAGTGGATCATTACGGGGTATGTGTGGGTCATTACGGGGTATGTGTGGATCCTTACGGGGTATGTGTGGATCCTTACGGGGTATGTGTGGATCATTACGGGGTATGTGTGGGTCATTACGGGGTATGTGTGGGTCATTACGGGGTATGTTTTGGTCATTACGGGGTATGAGTGGATCATTACGGGGTATGTGTGGGTCATTACGGGGTATGTGTGGATCATTACGGGGTATGTGTGGATCATTACAGGGTATGTGTGGATCATTACGGGGTATGTGTGGATCATTACGGGGTATGTGTGGATCATTACGGGGTATGTGTGGATCATTACGGGGTATGTGTGGATCATTACGAGGTATGTGTGAATCATTACGGGGTATGTGTGGATCATTACGGGGTATGTGTGGGTCATTACGGGGTATGTGTGGGTCATTACGAGGTATGTGTGGATCATTACGAGGTATGTGTGGATCATTACGAGGTATGTGTGGATCATTACGGGGTATGTGTGGGTCATTACGGGGTATGTGTGGATCATTAGGGGGTATGTGTGGGTCATTACGGGGTATGTGTGGATCATTACGGGGTATGTGTGGGTCATTACGGGGTATGTGTGGGTCATTATGGGGTATGTGTGCATCATTACGGGGTATGTGTGGATCATTACGGGGTATGTGTGGATCATAACGGGGTATGTGTGGATCATAACGGGGTATGTGTGGATCATTACGAGGTATGTGTGGGTCATTACGGGGTATGTGTGGATCATTACGGGGTATGTGTGGATCATTACGGGGTATGTGTGGATCATTACGAGGTATGTGTGGGTCATTACGGGGTATGTGTGGATCATTACGGGGTATGTGTGGATCATTACGGGGTATGTGTGGATCATTACGGGGTATGTGTGGATCATTACGGGGTATGTGTGCATCATTACGGACTATGTGTGGATCATTACGGGGTATGTGTGGATCATTACGGGGTATGTGTGGGTCATTACGGGGTATGTGTGGATCATTACGGGGTATGTGTGGATCATTACGGGGTATGTGTGGATCATTACTGGGTATGTGTGGATCATTACGGGGTATGTGTGGATCATTACGAGGTATGTGTGGATCATTACGGGGTATGTGTGGATCATTACGGGGTATGTGTGGATCATTACGGGGTATGTGTGGATCATTACGGGGTATGTGTGGATCATTACGGGGTATGTGTGGATCATTACGAGGTATGTGTGGATCATTACGGGGTATGTGTGGATCATTACGGGGTATGTGTGGATCATTACGGGGTATGTGTGGATCATTACGGGGAATATGAAGTGTATCATCCAGCCTCCCTGGCACACACTCCTTGACACAGTCTCACACAATACTGACTGTAGTGAGCGCACCTGTTGAGTCAGTGTACCCGTGGACTACCCGTGGACTACCCGTGGACTACCCGCTTACCTGCTGTAAGTTGATACAACACGTACTTAGCCGCAGCTTGTCTCATTTATCAGAGATTGCGCTGGGTTGTCTGAGGTCATGTTGACAGCCCTCTTATGCGTGTATCCCCTTTAATGACAGGCAACGATAACACGAAGTGTGTACGCCAGTTGAAACAATGGTGATCACATTAACTACACCATTGCAACATGATGCATAAACATACAATCTGGCATCGAGACGTTACTTGGCCTTCACAGGACATTTATAAACTAGTTTTGATTTTCTACAACCAGGGGGGATAACTCTTCGAATGTGTACCAAGGGACAGAGTGAGGTGCACGTGTTGTTCCAAGAAGCCAAGTGAGTGAGTGAGTTGGATTTAACGCCGCTTTTAACAGTTTTCCAGTCATATCGCTGCGTATCAGCTTAATGTGGGAGGAAAGTCCGAAGTGATGCAGGTCTCAGACGTTTACCACTTCGGTGAAACCGTCGAGCACGGGTATGGTGCTGACAAACCAAGAAACCCAATTTAGGGCGAACCGGGATTCGAACCCACAATCATAGGTTTCTGGCGTGCCCAAGGAAACGCAACTCTGCACAGCGAATCGCGGCGCCTTAGACGACAGACGCCACGAAAGGGCTTCACGTGTTGTACTTAAGGGACAAGAAAAAGCTTCACATGTTTATCTAAGGCACAAGAAGGGGCTTTATATATTTATCAGGTTGGCTCTTCACTTGTTGCGTAATCGAACCCAAGTGTTTGTGGACAGGAGAACGTACGAAGCACACACTGGGAGCACACGGACCAGGCCGAACCAGGCATGCATTCATACTTGTAGTGCAACTAGTGTCGCCTTACACTGAAACGTCAGGACTCCATAAAGTACATCTGTCTCCGACACACCCGCACAGCACCGCCCCCCCCCCCCCCCCAGATGCTCGAAGTGTTGATCAACCGTACGGACGGGACAGAGCGACTAACGGGATCAGGTGGTCAGGCTCGCTGACTTAGTTGATGCATGTCATCGTATCCCCAATCGCGTCGATCGATGCTCATGATGCCAATCACTGGATTGTCGGGTGCAGACTCGAATGTTTACAGACCGCCGTTATGTAGCTGAATATTGCTGAGAGCGGCGTTAAACAACAAACAAACATGTGGTCTGAACACATTGATATATCCTCTAGTCTTGAAGTCAGGGACGGTACATACACACGCAACTAGACAAAGGGTCCGAACACTCCACATTGAAGCTCCTGCACTGACAGAGCAATGCAAAGGAGGGCGATCACACAATCAACCTTATATCATGATAATATTTTATATATTTTACAGTCTCCGTGTTGTGAATGATATCTGTTGATATACAAGGACTGAAACCCCAGGCCGTCCTTGTATATTACTGAAAGCACTTTAATCTGTTTACTAGAAACCCGATACTGCAGGAATCGCTGCCCCAGTCGGGAGTGCGCGCGGTGCACCATAGACTGGAGGCCTGTAACAAGAATCAAAGAAATAAACTCGACAATCTAATTAAGACCTATTAGAGAGCGATGTTTGCATGCAGGTTCCTTCAGAAAATAGTCGATAATCCTTTTAAGAATGCGAGCTGTTTGCCCGCCGCACAATGAGTCTCACGAGGCCTCATCAAGGTAGCATGACTGTCGCTGGTGTATCGACTGTCCAGAACACGCCCATGTGCAACTGAAGACTGTCTATAGCACACTCCCACGTGCAACTGAAGACTGTCTATAGCACACTCCCACGTGCAACTGAAGACTGTCTATAGCACACTCCCACGTGCAACTGAAGATTGTCTATAGCACACTCCCACGTGCAACTGTAGACTGTAAAGGACCCTCTCATACGTGCAACTACAGACTGTCAAAAACACATGCCCACGTGCAACTCTAGACTGTCTAGGACACTTTCACACGCGCAACTGTAGACTATAAAGGACACTCTCATACGTGCAACTACAGACTGTCAAATACACATGCCCACGAGCAACTGTAAACGGTCTAGGACACTCTCACACGTGCAATTTGCAGACTATCTGGGACACAATCCCTCGTGCTACTGCAGATGTCCGCTAAGTGACGCCTTTTTCAAGAAGAGTTTCTGGAAGGTGTGAAATCAATGATACACTGTAACAACTTACAGTCCTTAAGGCAAGATACAAACAAACCAGACATTTCCTTCACGATTCTGTTACACTGTCGCTTGGCAAGGAATGGGCAACACAAATAGATCCATGTTGGACATCGAACCTGGAACTTAGACTGGTCATTGCAACAAATTAAGGAATCTATGCCCACCGGTTCCGTCTCGGCCGAGACGTTGTAATAAGTGCCACGTGTTCAGCTGTATGGTGCAGGGTGCTTAAAGTATCCCATTAACTGAATCAGTAGAGGAAGAACAGACTTGCCTGGGCTGCAGTCAATGCGCGGCCCTTCCCAGACAGGACATCTGCCTGATGTGCTGAACATGTGCCTGGAAAATCTGGAGAGATCTTCAAGCCTATCCTGCAATACCAGTCAGTGAGCCAGTTGGGTTTAACGCTGTTTTGAACATTATTTCAGATTTAACGGGGTTTCAGAAACCCGTGATTCCACAGTGCGTTGACGCTTGCCCCTCGGTGAAAGCCACCTGCACGGGTATGGGGTGGACATACCAAGAATCATAATGCAAGAGAGTGAGTTGGGTTTAATCCCGCTTGAAGAATATTTCAGTTATACAGTGACCTATCACCTTGTCAGCACTTTGGTAAAACCCACGGTCACTTTATGTGAAGGATAAACGCTCCTCGGTCTTACATTGCCGATGCCCGATTGCCGAGGTCTTACTTCCTCGACTATAACCGAGGAGGAGTGCTAGATCTCACTTATAAACCTAAATGCAAGAAATGCCAGAAAAAATAAGAAAACATCGAGATATCCTATGGTGAAACAATACAGTTTGTCGCGGTATAAAAGGAATTCGATCAAAGCGCGCGAGAGAAAAAACACGCGCAGCATGGTTCAACTGGATTCATGACATGTAACATTGAACAACCCTTCATCACTTGCCCTGGTAGTTCAGTGGGAAAACATTGGGTTACAAAACTAAACAAGATATGTGAGGTTGTGGGTTCTATTCCCGTCATCCATAATGCAATCGTTCATTTCTTGTCTTCCATCTTGGAACATTGGACGTTTGAAGTACAAATTTCATCTACTGCTCAACTCATCAGGTCTTACTAGGAAAAGGTAAAACCTCCAGAGAGGTTAAGACGAGATAGGAAGATACCTACACTACAAGAGGCAAAAGTGGCAGTAGGTTTATAAGGTGCAGTCAAGCCAAAGTGATGGAGTCGCCTAAAGGCGATGATGCAATATGACCTGAAGGTGGTAGCCTATGTCAAATGGTACTTACAACTGCCAGAGTTGTTGGACGCCAATCTGGACTGATATTCCTTGTTCCACGCTGCACCTGCAACAAGAGACGTTCAATGCAACGTAGAGCCACACGCTGACATAGATACCACCTTATCCCTGGTAACATCCGTATGTCATTTAAGGATTGACTGTGTATTTTTTTCGGTTCATTGAGGTATGAATCGAAAAACCAATGTGCAAACTGTATGAATCCGCGTTTTATCTACAATAGTTTAACCAAAAACAGTTGTATATATCAAAACAGACAAAAATGACGAGATTGATAAACATTCCAGGTGTAGGAATACATACTGTGGCGTGACATGAATCAGGTGATTGTTTAATTTATGCACATAAATTGACACGCCTTCACTGTCAGTAAACAATCAATGGAGAGCAGGATCAAAACAATGTTCATTGGACCTGTCAGTTAAGACAAGTGGCGAAAAGAACTGCAACAGTCAGACTGTAACGAACTAGAAGAAATATGTCCGGGAGAAGGCGGCTGTTTCAAATTACACGGTCAGTTACCGCCAGATTCAAACATTACTTCCCTGATTACGGTAAAACACACTTGAAAAAATGCTAGTTAGAAAGGAAACCCGATGACATGAAAGTTGAACCGAGGCGAGCAGAAAAAAAACGGCGAGCGAGCCTGCACGTTTGCTGTTTCATTCATTCTCGGCCTTCGGTTTCAAAGGTTTGTTTGGACAATGAATATGCATGAAAGTCGCTAAATGTCCTGTGCATGACGATACACGTGAGCAGAAAGGGAATTCCCTCGGCTGTAATATTGGGATTCCCCGACATTCCGAAGTAATAAAAGTAGTGCGCCTCGGTGGGCGTGGCTTAATGTTTTACATTCATTGGGAAATGAATGCAATAACACGTGACCTATTCAGCTAATCAGAATACAGGAATTTCAATGAACACAACGAAAATTTAATTATAACAGATCAATACAACACAAGCTTCACACTACAATCTGATCTACTGTGACGCGGCACCACTCAGCACCTACTTGTCGGCTCCTCACACCTAGCCCCAAGGGACCCCGGGTTAGAGTTGGTCCTCACCATTTTGTTGGTTCGTTGTTTAACGCCGCACTCAATATTCCAGCTATATGACGGCGGTCTGTAAATAATCGAATCTGGACCAGACAATCCACTGATTGACATCATGAGCATCGATCTACGCAATTAGTTACGATGACATGAATCAGCCAAGTCAGCAAGCCTGACCACCCGATCCCGTTAGTCGCCTCTTATGACAGGCATAGTCGCCTGTTACGACAAGCTTGGGTTGCTTGAGAGCAATTGTAACCCGGAATCTTCACGATACGGTCCTCAGAAACACACGATTGTCGTACGAGGCGCATACATGGATCGAGTGATCAGGCTCACTGACTTCGTACCAGGACGGCTTGGGGCGTTGCTCATTATATCACTCACTGGTTTGTATGGTTCTTACTCAATAATAGACAGGCCCCCGTCATTGGAAGGAGGTCATGGCGGTCAAAGGAAGCAATACTGCATATACCTCAGACCTCCTTGATCCTTCATCTGATTAAGGGGCAAGAAGTCGCCCCGAAACCTTACGTATAAAGCAAACAGAAATTGAAAATCCATATTCCTCGTGTTCCTCTGTAATACATATTTCGTGTCTCTATAATACATATATCTTCGTGTCTCTCTGTAATACACATACCTTGTGTCTTTCGGCAAAACATATATCTCGTGTCTCTCAGTAATACGTACATCTCGTGTCTCTCAGTAATACGTACATCTCGTGTTTTCCTATAATAAATATATATTGTGCCTCTCAGTAATACGTATATCGCGTGTCTCTCTGTAATACATATATCTCGTGTCTCTCAGTAATACGTATATCTCGTGTTTTTCTGTAATAAATATATATTGTGCCTCTCAGTAATACGTATATCGCGTGTCTCTCTGTAATACATATATCTCGTGTCTTTGTCATACCTGTTTTAGATGCACGTCAGACGCCTATCCTGTATGTTCTAGAATGACCTTCCAGAATGTGCGTTCAGATACATCGACACCGTGTAAATATCTGCTGTGTGAGTCAGACTGACCACGGCCTATAGCCTATACCTGTACATCAGCATGAAAGGTAATGTATATTTAATTCTTTTCATTCACTGTTATTCACCAAACAGCAATGTCCACGCCTAGAATTCTCACCATCTCAAAACAGCTACGCAGGGGTACCGCCAGCCCCGCCCGGGTGCCTGGTATGATATAGACATGTCCCATTTCAAGCTCACCACCAACATGTTGTCTACAAGAACTTGAATACGTCTTTGTGTGTAATCTCTGTTTTGTTGACGTAAGAACGTCTCAACTCTGTTGTCCTTCTACAAAGGTCAGCGTGACCCAGTTCTCCGTGGTCTATCTCCATGAACGGATTAGTAAGTGATATTGCTATTTGTACATGGACGGCGTATTGCCATTTTCTCTCCTCTCTCTCTGGGTGTTGACAGACCGGGCGACCGGGAACACCGACAGTGGCAACAGGTGTCAACAAGGTGTCGTCTTACATTGCCCATAGACAGGTATGGTCAAACTGTGTGTCAGGAGTGTATCTCCGTAGAACACGAGGTTGGATGTAACAGAAGGTATTGTTCTGGTGGAAGGACAACTTAAACATTGAAGCAGAGATTTTAAAATCTGACTCTGGTCTGATTTTGTGAAACAATTGTAATAAAGTATGACATTATAACCATTCAGACATAGGGAGTAAAATACTGAAATTCCCACGGTCTGCAAATGAGAGAATATTCAAACACGACAAACCAAAACAGGCATTAGGTATTAAAATAGCATTGATGGTCAAAGTCTGATCTTGCACTTTCGGAGGGACACAATGGTCGTTGATAAACACTGGTGGTATGCTGTAGCTTCATGTATCTTCTTGTACACGCAAGTACCGTACAGGCCATTTTCATATCTACCACGGTTTTAATTTTAGAATATTGGTTCCGCGCAATATTTTGCTTAGCATAGCTAGATGGATGGAGGGGGGATCCTGCTGGGATACCATGCCGGTAGAGGAGAGTAGTCCCAAAGGTCTCCTAGTGTGCTGGCCTACCTTTGGGTGCCGGCGACCTGTAGACCAGTTTTTATATTGGACTGTCAAAAAATAGTCATACCATTTTTCTGCTGTATGCTAGTTTTCCATAAAATCTGTGATAATTTAGTCATTATACTGTCCATCGTCGACAGGTTCCCATGGCACCGCTGGACAATGTGAGGAGATTGCACGTGCTGTATCTGTGTGCTCAGTGTGGTCACTGGATACATTGAGATGTCAAAGGATTGTGATCTGGATCAGATTATGTATGCCCTTGTTTGGGGCGGTGGGGTAGCCTAGTGGTTAGAGTGTTCGCTCGGCACGGAGAAGATCCGAGTTCGATTCCAACATGGGTACAATGTGTGAAGTCAATATCGTGGGTCCCCCGTCGAGATATTGCTGAAATATTGCTAAAAGCGGGTCGCCGCGAATAGCTGCAAAATTGCTGATGCGGCGTTAAGCAATATTCACTCACTCATTGCTAAAAGCGGCGTAAAACCATACACACCCACTACTACTACTACTATTTCTACCACTACTATTACTGCTGCTGCTGATAGTACTCCTCCTCCTCCTACTACTACTACTACTGCTACTACTACTACAACTGACGTAAAACCATAGTCATTCACTCGTTCAGGTTTGATAGGTCTTTAGAACATAACCTCCGAGGTCAAGACACACAAATCTAGCACATGACATCAATGCATATGAAACTCCAAGATGCGATCAATGCATATGAAACTCCAAGGTGTATATGAAACTAGGCGAAGGCATCAATGTGTGTAAACATCACTGGTAGTATTAAGGCATGATAAACTCCAAGAGGGCGTCAAGCGACGTGAAGTTTACATATGGCGTCAATGTAGATACATAGACAGAGCTACTATAAGGGATATAAAACTCCCATATGACATCAAGGAGTATGAAAATGTAGCCCTCTACAAGCTCTACCTCCACAACACTGGTCAACAAATCAAATACCGTCGGTAAACATAAATGATCCATTCTTCTTGTCTTAATAGATTGCCAATAACCCGAAGGGCTATCATATTTAATACACCCAAACAACGTTGTGTCAGCCAAGAGACGGGAAGTCTGGATCAAAGCACTTCACCTTATGGTTATGATCGATTACCTCAACACGATGTTCGTCCACTGTAAAGATACCTAGAGAGTTGGGAACTGACCTCATGTCAGTGAGTGAGTGAGTGAGTGAATTTGGGTAACGCTGGTTTGAACAGTATTCCAGTTATATCACGGCGTGTCAGCTTAATGGGGGAAAGCCCGAGGTGATGCAGGTCTCAGACCCTTTGATGAAACCCTCGAGCACGGGTATGGTGCTGAAAAACCAAGAACATAATCATGTCGGACTGGGATTCGAACCAACGATAATAGTTTTCTGGCATGGTGTGGGACTCAACTCTACAGCGAATTGTGGCGCCCTCGGAGACTGCACAACCCGTGGCCCCGTGTCCTGATACTGTATCTGTGTACATAATCTCCTGAATTAACCGACTCTTGTTCCCCAATATACACATTACTCATTGAGAAGCTATTCGCCCACACACGGAGATTCAATACTGTACTGTGACGGTACCAATATCCACTTCACACAGACATGTCATATTTGTACGGTGAGCTTAATGCCATATTTACAACGAGGAGGTAATATGACAAACTATCACAAGGACAAATACATATTATCATCATGGCATATATCAAGTGTTGACAATTTGAAGTGGTTTAGGGGCACTGGGTTTGTTTGTTTGTTTCCACACCTCGATGAGGGGATTAATAGACAATAACAACCACCTGTCCCCCCTCGCCACACGCCTGTCTAACCATCAATTTGTCACTTTACATACATATGACGGACAATATGACCGCAACATGTCGGCGGTGGTCCCGCGGAGGACGATGTAGCTGACGTGCATGACGTTGTCTCAACAGATATTCTGGTGATCAAAGAGGTTTGTATTGACAGCTTGTTCTAGGTAACTGGCATATTGACTGTGGTGATAAACGATGTATTTACCGTGTCAGTGACCGTTTGTCTCGCACCTCATTGTTTTCTACGTGTAATAAATCATACACAGTGTAACACCGTTCATCCGGACGGTATCGTTTTCAATTGTCCAGTTTAAACAGAGGTCCGGATTTGTAAGATTATAGAAGGGGATAAGAATATATGACATAAAGATAATGTTTGAACGAAATAATATTCTTTGTCGTATTTATTTCGGAATATTAACTGCAGTGCGGTATTGACAGTTTATCATGTTGCAATCTCCTTCTGTGTTATCAGATATTTGAATGAAGTGAGTGAGTGAGTGAGTTTACGCCGCTTCTAGCAATATAGCTATACCTATAACTCATACACGAGCAGAAACAAAGCAACTGTGCTTCATATAAAGTTCAATGAAATTTAATTTATTCTGAAAATATGTGATGCAGGGTCGTAATTCACAATTTACACGTGCATGTTTACGCAAGCGCACAGTTTGGATGTTTGCGTGTTTGTTCAGAGCATGAACACAGCACACACTGAGTGTTCGGCTATCAGGTGCTCATCAAGCCACTTTTGTTTATAGTACATATGGCTTACAAAGTGCCACGGCTTGCTGAAAATCAGCGTCTACGTGCCGTGGGTATGCTGCAAACAGGAATGGCGCAAAACAATATCATCTCTTTGATCCACAGCAGGGCAACACTCATGACTTGCCACAGGCAGGGCGTTTACGTGTGGCGTCACGTCTACAGGACAACCAAATTCGGTTGGTGCATCTTCGGAATCAATACCAAACTGACACATGAACAATTTCCTGGGTTGAAACCAGTTAGTGGCAGAACCGAACGCAACCGGTTGAGGAAACATGACATCCGGCCCCGACGTCAAGCGAAACGCCCAATTTTGCTTCCACGTCACCGTCAGGTACGCTAGCTTGGTGTAGACAGCGTCTGAGGTTCAGAAGACAAGACTGGTAGAGTATACTGTTCACAGATGAGTCAAAGTTTCATCTGGACGCTCTGATTGTCGTTGTAGGGACTACAGACGCCCAGGAGAACGTCTTAGCGACGCTTGCGTTACTCAACGTCGTCAGTTTGGGGATGGAAGTGTAATGGTATGGGGTGGCATCACAGCTCATGTGAAACCACAACTCATCATTGTTAATGGCAATTTAAATACCGGGAATACATCGTTCGAGATAAAGTTCTACCCGTTTGTGCTCCTGATCCTATCCAAATCTTCTCTGATGAACTTCACAAAATTGCTCTTGAATGTATTCCGAAGTCCTCTGCAAATCCACACATCCGTAAACCATGGTTTAACACTGACTGCAAGCAAGCAAGGAAGGCACGGAGAAAGGCTGAAAACTATTTCGGTCGCCATCCTATGTTACATAATTTGAATAAATTTAAAATGTTAAATGCTAAAGCACGACGTACTTTTAAGCAAAATAAGCGCCAGTCGTGGCAAACTTATGTCTCAAAAATCAATTCACGTACGCCCATGTCTAAAGTTTGGAACATGATTCAGAAAATTAAAGGTAAGGGTTCCAAATCCAGCATCTCCAAAATGGGGATGTTCTACCAACTGATAAATCTGATATTGCAAACAAACTTGGTGAAACTTTGGCAAACATTCTTCCTCAGCTAACTATGATCCTAAATTCCAAAAATATCAAAAACAGCAAGAAAAGAAACCTATTAATTTTAAATCAGATAACGGGGAAGATTATAATGAACTTTTCTCTATTCATGAACTCCATACTGCCCTTGAACAAGCTCACGATACGGCTGCTATGGCTGCTATGGGAAATTTCCACCTTCATGGCGTGATGCTGTAGTTATCCCAATACCCGAACCTGGGCGAGACCATACAGACCCTTCAAATTATCGACAGATATCACTAACAAGCTGCGTTTGCAAAACCATGGAACGCATGATTAATAATCGATTAGTTTGGTACTTAGAGAACAACAATCTCATAACAAACATACAATGTGGTTTCCGGAAAAATAGAAGTACCATCGATCATTTGGTTCGATTAGAATCATTTGTTAAAAATGCAATAATAAATAAACAACATGCAGTGTCTATCTTTTTCGATCTAGAAAAAGCATATGACACTACATGGAAACGTGGTATTTTAAAAGATTTACACGATTTTGGATTACGAGGCCGTTTGCCTCAATATCTGAGTTTTTAACCGACAGGCAATTTCAGGTCCGCGTGGGTTCTACCCTGTCTGATCATTATAATCAGGATCAGGGTGTCCCATAAGGCAGTATTTTGTCTGTCACACTATTTAGCATTAAGATCAATAGTTTATCACAAGTTTTAACTGATTCAATTGATGGATCGCTTTTTGTGGATGATTTTAACATTTCTTGTCGTGGTAAAAACATGCCTACTATTGAAAGGCAACTCCAATTATGTTTAAATAAGATTCATAAATGGTGTCTCGAAAATGGTTTTAAGTTTTCCAAAGCTAAAACCAACTGCATTCATTTTTGTAGGAAATATAGGACACATAATGACCCTGATTTAGTTTTAGATGGATCTCCGATCAAAGTTGTCAAGGAGGCCAAGTTTCTTGGTATTATTTTTAACCATCACTTGACCTTTCTACCGCATATTAACTATTTAAAGACCAAATGCCTGAAGGCTCTTGATTTATTAAAAGTAGTTTCAAATTCCAAATGGGGAGGGGATCAGAAAACCCTCCTCCAACTGTACAGAGCCCTCATTCGCTCTAAACTTGATTACGGCTCCATCATCTATGGTGGAGCCTGTAAAAGCAATTTAAAAAAACTAGATACAATTCATCATCAAGGCCTAAGGCTCTGCCTTGGAGCCTTTAGAACTTCTCCGATTCAAAGTCTATATGCAGAGGCAGATGAACCGTCACTAAAGCAACGTCGCATTAAATTGTCTTTACAGTACATTTCTAAATTACAGTCTAATAACTCCAATCCAGCTTTCCATTGTGTTTTTAATCCTCTCTATTCCGATCTCTATAATACAAAATCATCTCTTACTCCACCCCTTGGTATAAGAATCAAACATGATATTTCTGCTGCTAACATAACACTTGAAAATATAGCCCCAACTCGTCTTTTGTCGTCTCCACCGTGGCAGTTAGTTAAGCCAGAGGTGGATCTATCATTAACTAAATTGAAGAAATCTGAAACAAATCAACTTATTTATCAACAAGAGTATAATCAGTTAAGAGACAAATATGATACTTATAAATCTATATTTACCGATGGATCTAAGGATGGTGACACAGTTGCCAGCGCCACCATCATTGGATCCAGGACTATATCTTCAAGACTTACAGATAACTGTTCCATTTTTACGGCCGAATCCAAGGCCATATTAACAGCATTAGAGTATATAAGTAAACATTCAAAACATAAGCAATATATTATATTTTCCGATTCTCTTTCTTGTCTTCAGGCAATTAAAAATCACTCTTGTAAACATCCACTTTTAATTGAAATTATTGAATTATTAAATGTTCTTGCTACTGGCCAGTGCGACATCGTTTTTTGTTGGTTACCCAGCCATGTTGGTATTGTTGGGAACACAATGGCCGATACTGCTGCGAAAGCAGCTCTCAACAAATCTGTGACACCACTTCTTATACCCTACAGTGATTATAAACCTGTTATTAGATGTTACATCAGAGATCTAATGCAGAAGAAGTGGGACGCCCAAGTAGACAATAAATTACATGAAATTAAACCCACTTTTGGTTATACCTACTTGTGTTGTCAGTCCAGATTTGAGGAGGTCATAATACGACGATGTCGTATTGGCCATAGCAGGTATACAAATGAATTTTTATTGAAAGGTGAGGATCCCCCATTTTGTATCCCTTGTGATGAAAGAATCACTGACAAGCATGTCCTGCTTGACTGTATTGATTTTTCCATCACAAGGGATAAATATTTCAAAGTGTCATCTGTAAAGGATCTTTTTAATCAAGTACATGCTCATTTACTTATCGGTTTTTTAAAGGATATAGAATTAATTCATAAATTTTGATGTACAAAGATATATATTTTATAAATTGGTAGTATATGATAATTAACGGAGATTGTTAGTGGCTGTATCCTCGAAGGGGGTTGAAGTAGCGTAAAATTATTGTCCCCCTGAGAGGATATGTAAGCCCACATAAATCAAAGTAATTTTATATTTGCCAGTGTTTTAGTCGTAGTATATTTGTTGGTTTTAAATCTCCGGCTAAACCCTGTCAATGGTCGCCAGTGACTAAAGGCATGGTGTAAATCCTGCCGGGGTCCATGCAGGTAGCAAAGGTACTGTAAGTCCCCATGGTCCTTAGTATGGTGGCCTAACTTCAGTTGTTGGTGATTGATAGCCTGTTTTTATAATGTGTCATCTGTTGTAATCAAATCCTTTTATTGCTCTAAAACTACTTTTACACTTATGATATGTGATATATTGCTGGTTGTTATACTGTCCTTCGTTGACAGCTTTTATATAAATCTATAATATAACTGCATAACTTGTTCAAGTCACGATATGGCTGAAATATTGCCGATGTGACTTTAAATTAACTCACTCACTCATTCTACCCGTTTGTGCAAATGCAGGGAGGTAACGTCACGTTGTAGCAGGATAATGCCCGCCAATTCGTTCCACGTGTTGTAACAGACATTTGAGGAAGCATAGCATTTCTGTACTACCATGACCGGCTGTTTCTCTAGACCTCTCCTCCATAGAACATGAGATGGTGTGACGCCTACGACAGGAACAGAACCAGTCAGTAATGCTAGTTCAGTTGGGCCAATCTTTGGCTCTACATCTATAACCCCTTTAGAGTCCACAATGTGTCTACTAATATACGTTGGGACAACCAAGACGCCTTTACAGTGCTCCAGGCTTGTGACACGAGAGTGTCTGCCCGTCACATCTCCAGAGGGATAGATCGCTGGATCATGCATAACCTTATATAATTATCTCCCCTTGTTAAGGTAACCCGACGCGAACATGCAAGATTATGTCGGGGTCACTGAACCGCGGGAGGTCACGTCAGTCACACAGGTCGTCAATGTCAAATCAGCATTTCTCAACCATGCGGAAATTGAAGCAGATCAAAGGATTTGCTATTTATTGGCGGGAAAACATGTTGACAACGACCGGGATATTATGAGAGGGCGTTTATTGATGGCTATCTAGCAATGTTTGAAGGGGGTTGCCTTGACTGACGTTATAATTACGTTCGGTTCTCCTTAAAAACTAACTATTTAATGACATGTTGACTGCAAACAGTATACTTATGTACCTCGACACAGACTGAGCCCAAGGTCTACACATAAGAGCTAAGTCTATACCAGTAAAACATTCTCATAGTTTAAATTATAGTCTGTACTGACTACGATAGAGCTTAAGAATGTGATTATATAAAGAAGTTATCAGGCCTGTGTGTTTGGGGATGGTAAATGTTGAATTCAGTGAGCCTTTGGTTTATTTCTAACACAGGATATTACCATCCCCAAGGTGGTCAGGCTCGCTGACTTGGTTGATGCATGTCATCGTATCCCAATTGCGTGGATCGATGCTCATGATATCAATCACTGAATTGTCTGGTCCAGACTCGATTATTTACAGACCGCTGTCATATAGCTGGAATATTGCTGAATGCGGCGTTAAACAAACAAACAAACAAACAAACCATCCCCAAACACACGAGCGTGATAACCTGTTTATCATATACATGTAATGTCATTTCTTAATTCTATCGCCTAAAACAGTATTGTCATCTCTCACAGACGGTACCTCAACATTGCAATGTGCGCACTAGTACACATCGTCACAAGGTTAGTGATAAGTTAGTCGGACAGTGACAACAGGAAATATAACTGTCCCAACTGAAACTTGTATTTAGGTACTGATTTATGGTATCCCATACGATTATTTTCACAATGATCACGGAACCACCCAGCATATATGCCCAGATCACCGATAGTCAATTCTGACTCGATCACTGACAGACAAGAGCCACGCCATGTTTGTTTGGAAACACTGAAAGAAATACCTACCTGACCGTTTTATTTGCATCTTTATCAATAAATGACCACAACGGATACCGTGTGTCTTTGTCATGCCGAAAAACCTATCCATTATATGATAATTCGAATAATATATTTTGTTGTGATAATGTTAAAACAGATACGGGGAAATGGGTTGCCTAGCAATGCTGGTCATGGCGCGCCTGTCTGAATCGGGGAGGAAACCCCGAAGTGATTTTCCACTTTTGAGAAACTACGAGGTCGATGTGGACAAACCAAAAATGTGGGTCAGAATGAATCTTATCCACAATCATAGGATAAGTTATCCTGTAAAGTTATTCCTGCAGTTAATTAATACACACTAGTCCTGTATACCAGGTATAATGACAATGGCTGTCAGTGTGAAGTACCCGGCTTCGTATCAAGTGTCACACTGGCTGTGTAATACCAGTAACTAAGATCATGACTCACGGCACCCAAGGAGTGCATATATCAACCGACAACAGACTATTAACGTCGTGATGTTCGTGATGTCTCAGTGGACACCACACCTATCTTCTCCAACTGAGGGGCACGGGTGGCCCAGTCGTCCAAGGCGCCGCGATTCGCTGTGCAGAGTTGCATCCCTTGGGCACGCTAGAAACCGGTGATTGTTGGTTCGAATCCCGGTTCGCCCCGATTATGTTTCTAGGTTTGTCATCACCATACCCGTACTCGTGGGTTTCACCGAAGTGGTAATCGTCTGAGACCTGCATCACTTCGGGCTTTCCTCCAACATCAAGCGGCGTTAAACCCAACTCAATCACTCTTCTCCAACTCGAATGACCCGTCTTTAATCAGATGGTACAATCTCATTTAACCCCGATCTTAGTTCTCGCTACCGCTGAACAAAGATCCGGGGACATCCCATTTCAGGTCACGATAGAACGACCGTTCATCCAATCAATCAGAGCGTCGCTTAACAGATCAGGAAAGGGACGTTCGGAATGTTCTCTAATCATGCAACCTCGATAAAGCTAACACCGGGTATTCCGCACGACAGTTACGGGCTGTATGACCGAATCCGATAAAATCATCGTCTATCTCACCCTTCAGTGGGATAACCATTTGAACGAAAGTGACACTGCATAGCCCGTGGGCTTGTACTGCCATACAACCCCGGCCATTTATAAGACACTTAGGAATGTTCTCTTGTTCGGTTTTCAAATTTTAAATCAAGAACTAATCGAATCGTTTTTGTTGTATCGTCAAATTATTTTTCAAAGTGTAGTCTGGCATGGATGTCGCCAGTTTGAAACGTGTACCGCATAGCTCGAGAAAGCTGCTTTCTGATTGGCTAATGTCGACCTCCTGATAGTTGCTTCATTGATCGGTCAAAGTTCGCGGAAGGTCGTTCTGACGTCGCCTCCCTACGACTATAGAGTAACTCTCTGAAACAAAACATGTATGGTTGAAGTGAAACACAAGTGTCCGCTATGCTTCCATCAGCACCATTGTATCCCTGTACTATCACCCTTCATCATGTCATCATAATCATCATCACCATAATCCTTCATTGTTCACAACGCCCCTCCACAGTGTCTGTCAATACTAGCATCTAACTTTTTCTAAATACTCTTACGGCTAGCTGAAGGTCTGGGGTTCGAATCTTAACACAGGCCTCAGAGCTGACTCAGACTTCAAGTGAAGTGAGGTCCTACCAGGATGTTAATTTTATGTTCAGAAGACAGCCATTGTTCCGTTCTTCAAGGGAGACCCTGGCGTCTTCAAAGGACCTTTGCTTCTTTGCAACCAGTTCACTTCAAGAGAAATGCACTTTATATTCCATGGCGACGGTGCTCACGACAATGGTGACACGGCATGTGGCCCGTGTGATGTTCTCTATCATCGTGTTCATCAAGTGCTGGATCAGATAACGTGGTGGAGATCGGAAGTCACTTGATGGGACACACTGAAGTCTGAAAACTTGGCTTAGCATAAAGGCATCGGTCGCCTGTAAAAGCTCACCGGTTAAGCAGAAAGTAGATTTTGAGCCGTTTTCAGCGGTATTTTTCAGATATTGCTGGAATATTTCTAAAAGCGGCGTAAAACCATACCCAAGGGTGCGATAGACCGTCAGTACCATTCTGCTTGGCTGTGTACACCTCACACTAATCCTTATCAATATAATGCCACATTAACCTGCCAGTGTTTTAATAGTATCGCTATAAACACGAAATTTTAATTTCAAATAGCATGAATTGATTTTATGAAACCATTTGTATCCTTAATATGAATTACGTTTATATCTATATCCGGTAATGAATATTTCCGTCTGATACACACATCTTTTAAATGTAAATCTGTTTATATAATAATTTATACAAATCGACATGTTTTCATAAACTGAAACAAATTTTAAAATTAAGGATATTTTCACTAAATGTATTCTGAGTGCGTTCTACGTGTGCTAACATGTCAGTATCCGGTGGTCCACACCGTGCTCCTGCATCACCACACTTGTTAGCGTCTGGACCCTGCCTCCCACAGATGTCAATCACTGGATTGTCTGGTCCCGACTCGATTATTTACAGACCGCCGTCATATAGCTGGGTTATGACTGAGTACGGTTTTAAAAAGCAAACAAACAAATCTCACAGATCGTGATTCAACTAAAATCAACTCGCGCATTCGGGGGCACGGGGCCCAGTTTAAGTCGCATTAATATTGCGTCCCTTAGACGTGCCAGGAACCTATGACCCTGGGTCCCGGACCTGTCTTACTAGCATGTCAATATACAGCACGACGACAGACGGTGTTCAGATTGACTAGAAACTGTAAACATAATATGCTTTGAGCTGTGGTAGCCATGCGTGCCCATTGTAAAACAACATGCAAGCAAAAAAAACTGTATACAATCTATGAAGCATGTTACGGCGTGTGGTTCTAAGCAGGACGCTGGTCTGGTCAGCATGTTACGGCGTGTGGTTCTATGAAGGGCGCTGGTCTGGTCAGCATGTTACGGCGTGTGGTTCTATGAAGGGCGCTGGTCTGGTCAGCATGTTACGGCGTGTGGTTCTATGAAGGGCGCTCGTCTGGTCAGCATGTGACGGCGTGTGGTTCTAAGAAGGACGCTGGTCTGGTCAGCATGTTACGACGTGTGGTTCTATGCAGGGCGCTGGTATCATCAGCATGTTACGGCGTGTGGTTCTATGAAGGGCGCTGGTCTGGTCAGCATGTTACGGCGTGTGGTTCTATGCAGGGTGCTGGTCAGCATGTTACGACGTGTGGTTCTAAGAAGGGCGCTGGTCTGGTCAGCATGTGGCGGCGTGTGGTTCTATGCAGGGCGCTGGTCTGATCAGCTTGTTACGGCGTGTGGTTCTATGCAGGGCGCAGGTGATGGCAGCATGTTACGGCGTGTGGTTCTATGAAGGGCGCTCGTCTTGGTCAGCATGTTACGGCGTGTAGTTCTATGAATGACCCTGGTCTGGTCAGCATGTGACGGCGAGTGGTTCTAAGAAGGGCGCTGGTCTGATCAGCATGTGACGGCGTGTGGTTCTATGCAGGGCGCTGGTCTGATCAGCATGTGACGGCGTGTAGTTCTATGCAGGGCGCTGGTATCATCAGCATGTTACGGCGTGTGGTTCTATGCAGGGTGCTGGTCAGCATGTTACGACGTGTGGTTCTAAGAAGGGCGCTGGTCTGGTCAGCATGTTACGTCGTGTGGTTCTATGCAGGGCGCTGGTATCATCAGCATGTGACGGCGTGTGGTTCTATGAAGGGCGCTCGTCTTGGTCAGCATGTTACGGCGTGTGGTTCTATGAATGACCCTGGTCTGGTCAGCATGTGACGGCGTGTGGTTCTATGCAGGGCGCTGGTGATGGCAGCATGTTACGGCGTGTGGTTCTATGAATGACCCTGGTCTGGTCAGCATGTTACGGCGTGTGGTTCTATGAATGACCCTGGTCTGGTCAGCATGTCACGGCGTGTGGTTCTATGCAGGGCGCTGGTGATGGCAGCATGTTACGGCGTGTGGTTCTATGAATGACCCTGGTCTGGTCAGCATGTTACGGCGTGTGGTTCTATGAATGACCCTGGTCTGGTCAGCATGTTACGGCGTGTGGTTCTATGAATGACCCTGGTGTCATGTTGTAGAGTACTGTACCACGATGACAGACACTTCCGCATCTACCTCGTTTTTACTGAGTTAGACAGACCTGACCTATTAAAATCCTTTACACATGACACTCGCTACATTTAAAAACCACCAGCTGACATCCACTCCACCGGAGCGTGGTGACATTCCTAAGTCTGACACAGCCGTGGGAGGGGGCCGGGCATGGGGCAGGGGGGAGCGGGTGTTGACGAGGGGTGGGACTCGTTTACAGTTGCTAGAGGTGACCTTAGGGGTAATACATACACAATTCTGTTTTTGAACTGAATTAAATAGCTTTCTGTTATAGGTGCATTTCATACAGACGAAGGAATTGATGTTGGGGCGATGAGCATATCCTTTTGTGGTGCGAAATGGGTTGCGGCGCATGTAACATTTTATTGGTTTTTAACTGTACTTGAGGAGAAGGTTGAGTTAATGTCTCAGTCCTTCTGAATAACAGCATATATAACTATAGGATCATATAGAGAGTAGTACCTGATTTCGTCAAGGCAAGGGGCGGTCGGGTAGCCTAATGGTTAAACCGTTCGCTCGTCACGCTGAAGACCCGGGTTCGATTCCCGACATGGGTACAATGTGTGAAGCCCATTTCAGGTGTCCTCCGCCGTGATATTGCTGGAACATTGCTAAAAGTGGCGTAAAAATCATACTCACTCCCTCACTCACACGTCAAGACACACCCGGCAGGTACTTTTCCGATATAATGACGGGGCGTTAATGGGAGACCCAACCTCTGTTTGGACCCGGCGTCTATCGGATGCATGACGTCTATTGAGTGAATGAGTGAGTGTTGTATAACGCCGCCGTCAGCAGTATTTCAGTTACATCACGGTGTGTGTGGACCAGGCAAACCTTTGATTGAAAGCATGGACCAAGGGCAACGCCGTCGGGGTCTGTCAAGTCAGAGAACCTGGGGGACAGGATCCTGACAGGCAACTAGGGCCGAATCTACACGGGACTTCCCCGGACAATGACATCTAGAAGAGGACATACAGTATACATATATATAACAATTTACGGTATCTAATAGAGGACATAAAGTATACATATATATATACCAGTTTACGGTATCTAATAGAGGACATACAGTATACATATATATACCAGTTTACGGTATCTAATAGAGGACATACAGTATACATACATATATATACCAGTTTACGGTATCTAATAGAGGACATACAGTATACATATATATATATACCAGTTTACGGTATCTAATAGAGGACATACAGTATACATACATATATATACCAGTTTACGGTATCTAATAGAGGACATACAGTATACATATATATATATACCAGTTTACGGTATCTAATAGAGGACATACAGTATACATATATATATACCAGTTTACGGTGTCTAATAGAGGACATACAGTATACATATATATACCAGTTTAAGGTATCTTAGAGAGGACATACAGTATACATATATATATATACCAGTTTACGGTATCTAATAGAGGACATACAGTATACATATATATACCAGTTTACGGTATCTAATAGAGGACATACAGTATACATATATATATATATATATATATATATATATATATATATATATATATATATATATATATACCAGTTTACGGTATCTAATAGAGGACATACAGTATACATATATATACCAGTTTACGGTATCTAATAGAGGACATACAGTATACATATATATACCAGTTTACGGTATCTAATAGAGGACATACAGTATACATACATATATATACCAGTTTACGGTATCTAATAGAGGACATACAGTATACATATATATATATACCAGTTTACGGTATCTAAGAGAGGACATACAGTATACATACATATATATACCAGTTTACGGTATCTAATAGAGGACATACAGTATACATATATATATACCAGTTTACGGTATCTAAGAGAGGACATACAGTATACACATATATATACCAGTTTACGGTATCTAATAGAGGACATACAGTATACACATATATATACCAGTTTACGGTATCTAATAGAGGACATACAGTATACATACATATATATACCAGTTTACGGTATCTAATAGAGGACATACAGTATACATATATATATACCAGTTTACGGTATCTAAGAGAGGACATACAGTATACACATATATATACCAGTTTACGGTATCTAATAGAGGACATACAGTATACACATATATATACCAGTTTACGGTATCTAATACCTCCATGAACATGCACATGGGTTGCGACAATCCATATGAAGTGGATAAATGGACGTAGGATTTGTCAGTGGGACCGCTCTTATACGTAGATAAAAACGCCGTTCACATCAGTGAACTCTTAAACGTATATAAAACATCCTTGAAAATCTCAAGTTTATGTATGTTTATGTTATGAATTATGTATAAATTCTCATGTACACGTAGAACCAACTAACCTCTGACATTGAAGGTTTGACACGGTGTCAGTGGAACACATGTCGGTGACAACATGGCTTCCAATGGTGATGTCAAGAACAAAACAAGTGGATGAAGGTGTCTTGCACAAGACTTAATTACCATGGAAACTGCTGCCTTATAGAACCACTACAACAGCATATTGAACTAAATAAAGACGATTATTGATGTCATCACTTTTTCAAAACAAATACACGTTCTTGGGTTCGATTCCAAGATTCTCTCTGATTATGAGCGTTGTCTGTCGGTACAATGCAAGTGTTTTGTTTTTAACGTCTCTGACCTGCGTTGTGTTCGGCTTTCCTACCACGTCCGCCGACACGCCGTGAACAACCGCGAACCTCAACTCACTCACTCAACCACTCAAACAAAATACATGCTGGCATTTCTGTTGCTTCATAACATATCTTCAAAACTGTAATTATTTTGCTCAAATCATCCTTTATTTTCAGAAACAACGTTATTTGAAATGATAAATGATGATATTTCGTCTGACCCTGATACTTAAGTTGATTGCCGCTAACAGGATGCCTCGTGATCTCGACACAGGATGAGGAGACGGCGGGTCACCTCGCCACGCATCCATACCAGGGAGTCTGGGGAAGACTGACACAGGCTCCTGCCCATACACACACAGAGTTGCGTCCCTTCGGCACGTCAGAAAAATGATCGTAGGTTCGAATCCCGATTCGTCCCGATTATGTTTCTAGGTTTGTCAACCTCATACCCGTGCTCGTGGTCACCAATGTGGAATCAAATATTTGTCCCTGACATTCCTCCCACATCAAGCTGACACGCCGGAGTATAACTGGAATACTGTTCAAAGGAGTCTTAACTCACTCACCAAACTCATCACTATCATCGTTGTCATACGGGCAATCATCAATATTATCATTCTTAGCAGTATTATTGTGGGTGCTAAATAATATCTATACATTATACAATGATGATGATGATGACGATTATGATTATTATTATTGAGGTCAACCACCATGAGTGTAATGATCATAAGAATAATGACTTAACTCACATTTACCGTTACAATGAAATCGACCTCAGCGCTCTGTACACAGATGTCTAATATAATGTCTATCAATGCTAATGGAGGTGGTACTAAATAAAAGCACATCAATGAGGAAGTAAAAATAGCATTATTTAAGGGCACAAATTGAACATACAGTGGTATGGAAATAATCAGGAAACGAGATAATTGCCAACCTGTTTTAATGTACGCATGCGTGTCAGCACAACTAAGTTCTAAAACATAATGCGCAGTGCCACTCTACTCCCATGCGTCTGAAGGACACAAAGCATGGCAAACACAAAATAGATGAGGTAGTCCTTGACTCGGTGAACTATGATATACGCAAGGTCAGGCTGATATGACATTTGCTCAATAAAAGAGGGCTAATCCCCCCCTCTCCCCCCTACACACACACACACACGTTGGCTGCTGACAACTGAAATGATCTTTTTAACATTTACCGAAAATGTCTGCGCCATGTATGTAAAGATGTACCTATCTATGACAGCGTCCGCCATGTTTGATTGCAGGGGCTAACAGCAGTTCCACTTTACCGCGCTCCAGTGTCGGCCTTTCATGTTGTGTTTCTCCTGGTTCAATACTAGATTAGATAAGGTGTATGTCAGTAATCATCTAATATCACGGTAACAATAGCTGTGTGGACGTACACGGTGTTTATTGATGTATATGTATGTTGATCAATCTCTACTCAAATAACAACTCCCAAGCCACCTCACTCAACACTTGTTTTAAACAATAATTTTCAAAATTTAGAAATATAATTATAATGTATTAGATGATTTCTTCTTGAATGACATTTCAAAATACCAGCTCAATATTTAATTACGTTTTTTAATTGTCTTCCATAAAACAACATTATGACGTCATCATATGCCGGCTCTTGAAATTAAAAGCGTCATTGCTGCCCTTTCAGCTGAACAACATAATTTCATGTTTAGAGAATACATTAAAACCAAACTTTCAAAGGGTTCATCAATATTTCTTTATAAAACTTTTGATTAAAAAAAATATCCAATCCAGTGGTATGAGTAAAACGTACTTAACATGAACAGGTCCTCAGTATTTTAAGATGGCAATTACTACAGTGCAGACTGTTGGTTAAAATTTCCTTTTGGGTCATGAACTTTATGAATAATAGTAATTCATAACCATATATATTTAAACTTAAAAATATTCGTTGATTATTCGGACACGTGCGATAACTTCATACCAATTGTACAGGTTTCACCATTATTGAAGTCATTACGATGCAATGTTGTATTACCTCGCATTGAGGATAAGTGCTGCACGGAATTACAACTTTTAAAAAATTAATCACACTTTTCTCACTCAAATTACCTAAAGACCAAAGAATAACGAATATAATATTGCCTAACACATTCTTGATCAACGTGCAGCATTCGTCATCTAGACCCAAACAAGACCCCTCCCTCGCAATGATTTCAACTCCACCGAAGTCAGAGAGACACCAACACAGGTCATGAGGTACCTTCTCACACAGTGCCATGGGTTATCGAGCTGGACAACGTGGTGGATCATGTGACATAGCCTCAGACTGACCGGAAGTACACACGGCATGAATGACATTTGGCGTCTCTTGCGGTTTAAGGTGCAGTGTTCGTGACCGTTGTGGGCCCAACAACAATCCATTAGGAGCATTACTGTATGATATACAGGCTTACACTCAGGCGCACAGACACTTATCATTATTACCAGCCATAGCATGGCACACCCGTCATAGGAGACGGAATTTCCATATCATACATTGTGACGTTTTCATGACTGTACTGTATTTACATTTAAAGCTCTTGTGTCCATGTTTGCATCACGACTTTTCAATTAGCAGCGTGGTTAATATCGGTTCCAGTTGATCTGGTTCAAATGTGGGACTTTCAACTTGTGTTTCTGCTTCTGGTTGTTGGGTGGTGACAACTGAACACCGTCCCACCGCTACCCATCTGAACATTAAATGCCAGGTAAATTGCAAGGTCCGTAGCACCAGAGTTCAGCATCAATGGTCAGCACCAAACGTCCAGAGAGAAAATCAGGTGACATGCTGACCTATTTGATAACATTACCAATCGATAAATTTAAACCGCACAACCTGTGTCCATATTTGGTATTGATGAGGAGGACTTAGCCTGGTTCCCTGGGAATGGTGCGCTGGCGCAGTGTAGCGCAGTGTAGCGCCAGCGCAGGGAAACAGGCTGAGACGGACAACGAAGCAACGATGCGCAGCCACCACGTGCTGTCTCCCGGCAGATCGATACGCTCCCCTCATTGACCTCGGGGCGTATGGGAATACCCTGGTGCTTCCAGGTAACGTGTGCCTCTACATGGAGCAAGTAGCAGAGAAACCACATCGTCGTATCTTCCATTAACACATGTATGTAAAACAGGCAAGTTAACCTTAAGGGGAAGTATTTTTACCTAATTACAATATTGAAGGTGTGCGCATTTTATTTTAAATTGATACGCCCAACAAATACATTGATGAACTAAACTGGTATGATCCAAATCAAACATTTGCTTGACAATATATAACAATTCTAACACCATCCTGTACAACACTATATAATATTGTCGGTAATGTCATGTTCATTGTTATTGATTGCTTCAATTCAAACTAATGGTGTGAATAAATTAGTGGTGCATACAAAGCGAACGAACGAACGGTTAAACATACTTATACGAAAAACACAAAACCTACATACACAGTATTTAATAGAAGCCATTAACAGTTATACCTACGTTCGTAGAACATGGTGTGTAAATGTCTATAGGCGCTGATAATTCAAGCAACGCGTAATTTGTCTCCTAATTGAAGTTTGATAATCTGGCGCGGTATTGCAGGCGTGTTGTTTGACGCCACTGTGAGGTCATGTGTTACTGCTTCACGGCGACCTGTAGGGCAACTGTCTGTATTATGCGTTACGACCCACAGCGGGGGGCACACGCAAACGACCAAACCCGTGAAGATCCGGGGTAGAATAGGTCTTCAGCAACCCATACTTGCCGTAAAAGGCGACTATGCTTGTCGTAAGAGGCGACTAACGGGGTCGGGTGGTCAGGCTCGCTGACTTGATGCATGTCTTCGTATCTCAACTGCGTAGATCGATGTTCATGATGTCAATCAGTGGATTGTCTGGTCCAGACTCGATTATTTACAGACCGTCGTTATAAAGCTGGAATATTGCTGAGTGCGGCGTTAAACAACAAACAAACAAACAAAAAGCAAATGACCAAATCACAACGCCTAGACCTTCGCTGGGCACGAGAGAGCGGCTCAACTTGACCACATCTCCGCAGATCGATGTCCAACTATTTCAGAAAACAAACAGTACTTTTTATAGTGAATGGGTATGGTTTTACGTCGCCTCAAGCAATATTCCAGCACTATCCCGACTGGGTACACCAGCAATAGCTTCACACACTGTACACCTGTGGGGAATCAAACTCGGGTCCTCAGCGTGACGAGCGAACACTGGAACCACAAGGCTACTACACCGCCCGTTATTAGAATCAATCATGTTTACATAATGCAGCTAGACGTACATATATATAAGAAGGCATATAACAACAGATTTTTTATAATGGTTGTTAGTTAAATATATGACATAATATTAACCATAATATATACCATATTAACCATAATTTTGAGCAAGTTGCCAAATGACAATATGATGACTATTAAGATTGGTTATAAATGACTGTGCGTTTCCAGATCGAGGCAAGTGTACTGAAGCACGGCTGACAATAGGTTTGAGAAGGAAATTGGATTCCGTGGTATTATTTACTACGTCCAAAATAAAGTGGAAATTGTCCTGCTTTGTAACCAGTAATCACTTGTCAGTCGCCCGTCATCTGACATGGGAAGAAAGCAAGCGGAGATTAACATTTTTCTTATCAATACAACCGCAGGAAATCTGCCGGTCATAATGGGATAGAAGTTAGTTAAGATTGCGATCTTCTATCGAATATTATTTTAACACAGTACATACTCTTCAGATGATTCATAGAGTCGATAAGTCACCTGAGCTGGTTGTGGGACATAAACAGTGGTTATATATGGCTCAATGAACAGTTGGCAAGGTGTGTTGAAATACGAGTGAGTGAGCGAGTGAGAGGGGGAGGTTTTACGTCGTTTAAAGCAACACTACGCTGGTGAATAACAGATAAATATCACTGTGATATTGGTTCGAACCTGGAGCAGAGGGACCGTATGAGGTACCGGGGTACGATGACGAACTATGTTAGACGAGGCCCCATGCCGCAACTCGATCTTAGCACTAAGACGATCTTTAACTCACATCGTTCAACACTGGCTGTCCAGAATCGCAGCTGTAGGATCGCTTGTAGAAGGAGGCACAAGTCACAGAGTGAATGTTGTTTTACGCCCCAGTGTGTGAGTGTGCTGTTCAAGTTGTATCACCAACTCGTGAAAATAGAGCCAGGGCCGAATGTACAACGTCCCACGAGCCAGGCCTCACATGATAACAGCATGATCCCCATCAGGGCGACCAGCACGGAACGCCAGGGACTACGTCGTCAATACATCACGGGTTTTGTACACGTAACGTTCCTCCATAGATACAAAACCCGTATTGACGCTGATCACCACTGAAAGATGGACCAAGAATCGTCAGGCGGTCGCACACAGCAATAGTCCAGCTATATGACGGCGGTCTGTAACTAATCATGTCTGGACCAGACAATCCAGTGATTGACATCATGATCACCTGAGATCAAGAAAGTCAGCGATCCTGACCCCCCGATCCTGGTAGTTGCTGGAGATCAGTTCTAACCCGGATCTTCATGGAGCGCAGCCACGTACCCTAAATATTCACTTGTCACACAAGCTCACGAACCTCATTCTCCACTTGAAATCCCGCTGGGCGTATACGTGTAACAATAATAATGTCAGAGAATAATGTCATACATCCACTGCGTCATACATGCGTTGGTAAGGTATACCCAGTAGTCGGCTTTTCGTGATAAGGATCAATGTCTTTAAAATTGTTTATTATGTATAATAGTCCACCCATTTAATATATTTGCTTTAGCCAGAGTCTCCTGTTTCATTTGTGAGCTAGCCCTTTTTTATTGATATTGTGCTTCAAATGAATAAGACTCCAAAAATATCAATTTTGTGATAAACAAATTTAAACTGGTTTTTCCAGTGTTCACAGTGAATAGTTCACGAGACGTCCTTGACCTGGTTGGCGGTCGACCTTCTTAGCGAGTTGTACAAAGGTGCCATTGATGTCAATATCGCTTTGGTAATCTAGAGAGGTGTGACATGATACCACTCACAGTTAGATTCTATATCCAGATTTCCATTACTTGTTTTGAAAGCGTGTTTTAATGAAAGGAGGTTTGGTTAAAAAAGATGAAAGATTATCCATCTATGCATACAGTGCATGGCTGCAGACTTAAAATGCTATCGACAAAAGAAAATGCATTTCGAAAGAACAGGTGAATCTAACTCTGATCGAAGGGAGCACGGCTGGCCCAGTCATCTCAGGCGCCGCGATTCGCTGTGCAGAGTTGCGTCCCTTGCGCACGCCAGAAACTTATGATTGTGGGTTCGAATCACGGTTCTCCCCGATTATGTTTCTTGGTTTGTCAGTACCATACCCGTGCTCGTTGATTTCACCGAAGTGGTATTCGTCCGAGACGTGCATCACTTCGGGCTTTCCTCCCACATTAAAACTGACACGCCGTGATAGAACTGTAATACTGTTAAAAGAGGCGTTAAACCCAACTCACTCACTCAGGTCGATCCTGGCGTGATTCTGTTCTCAGTGGCATTGTTCTGTATCGTGACTACTGCAATAACTGTCTCGATCACAGCAAAGAGGTCGCCATCAAGGACCGGGTGTGTCATGACACGAATGTCAGGTTGATGTCACAAACAAGATCGACTCCAACGCACGCATCAACATGTGGAACGTAAGCCACGCCTAAATTTTAATTACTTTTTAAGCTACACCTAATTTCAAAGTGCGGGTACACAACGAGGCTATGTATTGTGACGTCTCTGGGTGTCACGTTCTGGAAGACTGGGCGGCAACAGGGAGCACGTGTCTCTAGGGAGACGGTGGGCGGCAGCAGACATGGAAGAACAAGAGACGGAGAGAAGGAGGAGGCTTGTTCGCCAGGTGATATGGCAGTGATAGTTGAACAAGGCGGCCTTCTGTCAATGACTGAAATGTCTGTTGAAATATTCATATTGCCTTTATCAAAGCGAAAGTATCTGTTATGCATGGAAAACTGTTCAGAATAGAATTGTTTTGAAATAATCGTGGTTCCGTTTAGTGTAACACAAGTTTTGTCGGAATAATTCACGCATCCTTCTTTCAGAGGTGCATGGAAAAGCCCCTTCTGGTTACTTTATCAAAGGAATAAGTCAGAACAATGCATCTGATGAATTATCGGATCAGTGTTTGATTGACATACTGCATTCCTGCGAGAGTACATCCCTTCATGTGATTTAGGTAACTGTACATATATAGTATTCATTATCAACAGTAAAAGTTTCACGGCCCAAGTCTGCTTGTGTGTCAGATTGTCGCCATCGATTGATGGTGGCGTACCGGACAAAATACCACAAGAAAGCAGAAACCATCCCATAGTTTCACAAAGCAGAATACAGATGCATGGCTCTAGCATTCTTACGGCTACAACTCCCATACTTAAACACAGGCTAACGACAGTCGTAACATCCATACTTCAACATAGACTTACGACAGTCGTTACATCCATACTTTACAAAGGCTAACGACAGTCGTAACATCCATACTTCAACATGGACTTACGACAAGCGTAACATCCATACTTCAACATAGACTTACGACAGTCGTTACATCCATACTTTACAAAGGCTAACGACAGTCGTAACATCCATACTTTAACATGGACTTACGACAAGCGTAACATCCATACTTCAACATAGACTTACGACAGTCGTTACATCTATACTTTAACATGGACTTACGACAAGCGTAACATCCATACTTCAACATGGACTTACGACAAGCGTAACATCCATACTTCAACATAGACTTACGACAGTCGTTACATCCATACTTTACAAAGGCTAACGACAGTCGTAACATCCATACTTTAACATGGACTTACGACAAGCGTAACATCCATACTTCAACATAGACTTACGACAGTCATTACATCCATACTTTACAAAGGCTAACGACAGTCGTAACATCCATACTTTAACATGGACTTACGACAAGCGTAGCTCCCATGGTGAACATAGACTAACGACAGTTGTAACATCCATACTTAACACAGACTTACGACGGTCGTAACAATCATAGTTTAACGTAGACGTACGAAAATCGTAACATTCATACTTAACATAGACTTACGACAGTCGTTACATCCATACTTTACAAAGGCTAACGAAAGTCGTAACATCCATACTTTAACATGGACTTACGACAAGCGTAACATCCATACTTCAACATAGACTTACGACAGTCGTTACATCCATACTTTACAAAGGCTAACGACAGTCGTAACATCGATACTTTAACATGGACTTACGACGGTCGTAACAATCATAGTTTAACGTAGACGTACGAAAATCGTAACATTCATACTTAACATAGACTTACGACAGTCGTTACATCCATACTTTACAAAGGCTAACGAAAGTCCTAACATCTATTCTTTTACATAGACGTACGGCAGCCGTAACATCCATACTTAACATAGACCAACGACAGTCGTAACATCCATACTTAACACAGACTTACGACAGTCGTAACATCCATACTTAACATAGACTTACGACAGTTGTAACATTAAAAGTTTAACATAGATGTACAACAATCGTAACTCCCATAGTTAACATAGAATTACGAGTGTCGTAACTTTCATACTTTAACGTAGGCTTACGGCAGTTGTAACATTAAAAGTTTAACATAGATGTACAACAATCGTAACTCCCATAGTTAACATAAACTTACGAATATCGTAACATTCATAGTTTAACATAGACTTACGACAGTCGTAACATCCATACTTAACACAGACTTACGACAGTCGTAACATCCATACTTAACATAGACTTACGACAGTTGTAACATTAAAAGTGTAACATAGATGTACAACAATCGTAACTCCCATAGTTAACATAAACTTACGAATATCGTAACATTCATAGTTTAACATAGACTTACGATAGTCGTAACATTCATAGTTTAACATAGACTTACGATAGTCGTAACATTCATAGTTAACACAGACTTACGACAGTCGTAACATTCATAGTTTAACATAAACGTACGACAGTCGTAACATTCATAGTTTAACATAGATTTACAACAATCGTAACTCCCGTAGTTAACATAGACTTACGACTGTTTCGGGGTAGAATAGGTCTTCAGCAACCCATGCTTGCCGTAAAAGGTGACTATACTTGTCGTAAAAGGCGACTAACGGGATCGGGTGGTCAGGCTCGCTGACTTGGTTGATGCATGTCATCAATCCCACTTGCGTGGATCGATGCTCATGATATTAATAACTGGATTGTCTGGTCCAAACTCGATTATTTACAGACCGCCGTCATATAGCTGGAATATTGCTGAGTGCGGCGTTTAACAACAAACCAACCAACCAACCAACTTACGACTGTCGTGACATTCATAGTTTAACGTAGACTTACGACAGTCGTAACATCCATACTTAACATAGACTTACGACGGTCGTAACATTCATAGTTTAATATAGACTTACGACAGTTGTAACATTCATAGTTTAATAGAGATGTACAACAATCGTAACTCCCATAGTTAACATAAACTTACGAATATCGTAACATTCATAGTTTAACATAGACTTACGACAGTCGTAACATCCATACTTAACACAGACTTACGACAGTCGTAACATCCATACTTAACATAGACTTACGACAGTTGTAACATTAAAAGTGTAACATAGATGTACAACAATCGTAACTCCCATAGTTAACATAAACTTACGAATATCGTAACATTCATAGTTTAACATAGACTTACGATAGTCGTAACATTCATAGTTTAACATAGACTTACGATAGTCGTAACATTCATAGTTAACACAGACTTACGACAGTCGTAACATTCATAGTTTAACATAAACGTACGACAGTCGTAACATTCATAGTTTAACATAGATTTACAACAATCGTAACTCCCGTAGTTAACATAGACTTACGACTGTTTCGGGGTAGAATAGGTCTTCAGCAACCCATGCTTGCCGTAAAAGGTGACTATACTTGTCGTAAAAGGCGACTAACGGGATCGGGTGGTCAGGCTCGCTGACTTGGTTGATGCATGTCATCAATCCCACTTGCGTGGATCGATGCTCATGATATTAATAACTGGATTGTCTGGTCCAAACTCGATTATTTACAGACCGCCGTCATATAGCTGGAATATTGCTGAGTGCGGCGTTTAACAACAAACCAACCAACCAACCAACTTACGACTGTCGTGACATTCATAGTTTAACGTAGACTTACGACAGTCGTAACATCCATACTTAACATAGACTTACGACGGTCGTAACATTCATAGTTTAATATAGACTTACGACAGTTGTAACATTCATAGTTTAATAGAGATGTACAACAATCGTAACTCCCATAGTTAACATAAACTTACGAATATCGTAACATTCATAGTTTAAGATAGACTTACGACAGTCGTAACATTCATAGTTTAACATAGACTTACGATAGTCGTAACATTCATAGTTAACACAGACTTACGACAGTCGTAACATTCATAGTTTAACATCGACTTACGACAGTCGTAACATTCATAGTTTAACATAAACGTACGACAGTCGTAACATTCATAGTTTAACATAGATTTACAACAATCGTAACTCCCGTAGTTAACATAGACTTACGACTGTTTCGGGGTAGAATAGGTCTTCAGCAACCCACGCTTGCCGTAAAAGGTGACTATGCTTGTCGTAAAAGGCGACTAACGGGATCGGGTGGTCAGGCTCGGTGACTTGGTTGATGCATGTCATCAATCCCACTTGCGTGGATCGATGCTCATGATATTAATAACTGGATTGTCTGGTCCAAACTCGATTATTTACAGACCGTCGGGTTTGCAGAAGATAAGCCTATACAGCGCCACGTCAGCCCAACCGGGAGACCGTCGCTACGTACACAGACTGCACCACTTCCGTGGTTTCGATAAATACGGGTACATCATACATCTTCCTTCTCAGTTGAGTATTCAGGGCATGTCAATCACCGAGGCGGACCTCACCAGAGTAGACATAATGGTCGACTCTACGCAGTGACTGCTAATGGTGGACTCCCGTTGAGGAATAGACGTTGCTTGGGGACATAACACGTCAAGCATATATACATGGACAGCTACCAAGTCGACCTTTAGTCAGACAAACAGTTCTTGGACACACTTGCATTGTACTGTCTATCGTCCACACACCGTGCAAAGTCAGGCCCACCCTCCATATTTGCTTTGACAAGTTTTCCACAATGACCCGACATTTGCATGATGTCACGCATTCCCGCCATTTTGTCACGGCGCGTGGTAGAGTTTGACCGGCATTTCCCGCCCAAAAGAAACACAATCCAAACTGTAATCTGCTTGGATCAAAATCATCAATTATTCACCTTGATGTGGAACCTTTATACCTCGCACGTGCGAGGTGACGTCACGGAAGGTAATGCTACCATTGACCAGTCAAGGTCGTTTGTCAATATTGACCTGCAGACAACTCTGGGAACTGTTTTCTGTGATCGAGCGTTCTTTGTGTGCAGACGACAAGTCCGAGATTAGAGGGTTTTTTTTCGCACCGAGATGACAGTGATAAAACAGGCGGGCTAGCCCGAGCCTGATGGTCAGTGTCCGGACAATCAAGGACAAGACTATAAAAACAAAGCAAACGAGTTGAAAACTTTTCACTACCATTTCAACACCATCCTTCATCTGCTGGAGGCTCCTTGAACAGACAGACCATGAGAAACGTACACTTTCTGACCTCCGTGGGCATGCCGGGTTAGAATTGGTCCCCAGACCTATGCTTATATCTGGTGACGTGACCCGTGAACATCCGTGTTAGTATAGGTCTTCAGCAAACCATGTTTGCCGTAAAAGGCGACTATGCTTGTCGTAAGAGGTAACTAACGGGATCAAGTGGTCAGGCTCGCTGACTTGGTTGATGCATGTCATTCTATCCCATTTGCGTGGATCGATGTTTATGATATTAATCACCGGATTGTCTGGTCTAGACTCGATTATTTACAGACCGCTGTCATATAGCTGGGATATTCCTGAGTTGCTAAGAAGCAAATCTTATGACGTGGCGCGTTAAAACATATGCTAGTTGCAGAATTCAAAATGCACACATAACTACCCGTATACCCTACCCTATTCAACCCACACATAATTCCCAATAAATGTAAGTTGTTGTATAATCATAATGCACAATCTCAGCGACGTGTAACCAGTGTGGTTTGGTAAGCCCTACACACTGAATGTAGAAGACACCTGAGTCAAGAAGCCGCCATTACCTGTGTGTTACCTGTAAGTTACATGAGTGGCTTAATTGAAGTAAGGCCCAGGTGTAAGCCAGGTGTCAACACGGAGGTGAGACGCAAGTCAACAGACATCGACTCCCGACCACAAGTTGAAAGACCAACACCTGAGCCGCGATCGACTGGGGAGCCAGGGATACAGCAGATAGACTCTTTACATTGACTACAAGGAAAAAAGGAAATAAAAACTCAGCAGCCTATTTATTTAGATCGTTAACATTCTGGCCTTTGTACCTTTTACACGATTGTCTCCCTTTTTCTGGAGTAGGTCGCTGAAAACACCGAGCGTATATGTTTGCTCTGTTAGAAGAATCAGCGTTCGGGCCGTGCACCTTTTGACATTCGCTTCATTGTTGGGGAGCTTTTTTGCACTTCATCGTTTGGACACAAAATCTGCCCAGTTGGCTATACAAATATATATGAAATCGACTTTTCATATCTCGAAGTGAAAGACGAATACAGATAACCCTCGTTAACTCGAACTCCTTTACTTGTTTGGTACCGGTGGAATCCTTAGCAGAACGTTAAACCCACATGGGTAGTCTGCTTTTGTCGAACTACGCATAGCTCGATACAATGTCGATGATTAACAGGTTCACGAGGTTTCACCGTGCGACATTTTGTCCGTTTTAAACATCGACTGAGTGTGTGAATGTTCCATGACGACCTGTTGTAAACATCGTGTGTGACCTGGACGAATCATTGGTAGAGAGTATGGCCAACGATCCACGCTGTGGAGGTACGTGCAATGACGGGTTTGGAAATCTTGTCGCTCGTCACGGGGAGGCCTGCGTTCAAACCCCCACAATGGTAAATTGTGTAAAACCCATTTTGGGTGTTTTTGTTTTCATTCACGATAAATGAAAGCGGCAAATCCTTTCCCTAATAAGAAGGTGACGAGGTCACACATTAGTACCACCGACGATCGTTAGTCCTCCGTTCAAACAAGTATGAGGTATTATTTCAGTAAAGAATGACTTAGACCAGGGTTATCTGCGTACTCAGAGACTTTAATTCTAATTACTATTTATCAGCACCGCAAAATACCACAGATTGTGAAACAAAGGAGTTTCACGTATCTCATCTCGGTGAGACGATATTGCACAAACGATGCATTTAGGACCATAATCTGTTTTCAGTCGACATATCACATACATGGCATCAATGTGGCGTACTGGGTAATATCCGTAACCTACCACCTCGGAATCGAATAATTCTTAACCGAGGAATAAAATTTCAATGGGACGAAAGAAAAGCTGTTCTCTGCACTCAGTACTCGCTCTTAATCATTCAGAGGATTTCTGTTTGGTAGACGATGAAGTTGTTCCCGACGGCGTCAATGGCAGCATTAGCTTTGCCCATTAGATTCCCTCGCTCTGTCCCAAAGCCAGAGATTCCCGCCAATGCAACAGTCGATGGACGCGTTTGTTAAAGCAAAAACCTCATTGAGTAACATAAAGTTGGGTTAAAGCCTTTGAAAAGAGAATTATCAAATCAATGAAACAAAAATGGATTTTATGTCTTCACGCCAGTCAAGATCGCCTACAATTTGCAAAACCTGCATGGCACTCGTCACTTTAATGGGATGCCAGTATTTCTAAATGAATATATTGATAAAATAAACAATAGCATGAACTGATTCCAACTCTGTCGTTATTAACATATTTACTGTCTTGATCGACGCAAGTGGTTTGGAAAATTATATTGACCAGCCTTGCATAAAGCCCAGAAGAAAAAAACGACCATGTTTCAAAATTCTCAGCGAATATGGACATTACAGCAACGTTTGAACCCAACACTGCTGAAGAGTTCGTATTGATCTTGGCCAATGACAGGGCAGTAATTCCGACGGCAAGGAGAGCGTTCAACATGTCTGACGTAAGAGCTCTTTTATCAGAGCCGTCGTCAAGATTTAATTATTTAGTTTGAATCTGGTTAAGTTTGAAGTACTTAACGAGGTGATTAGACTGACGCATGTAATATCAGCATCGCTACATCAATATCCCGACCAGGTCACCAGTTTCGAGTATTCTATCTTCTGAGACAAGCAAGACTGACTGAGGAACATTGTACAGAATGTATATAGTAGGTGGAGGATTAACAGTAGAGGATTGCTTGACAACGGTATAAGGATCTATACGGAAACTTGAGTCTACTTTGTCATCCCTCAACTTCTAAGTAATGGGGGCGGTCGGGTAGCCTAGTGGTTAAAGCGTTCGCTCGTCACGCCGAAGACCCGGGTTCGATTCCCGACATGGGTACAATGTGTGAAGCCCATTTCTGGTGTCCCCCGCCGTGATATTGCTGGAATATTGCTAAAAGCGGCGTAAAACCAAACTCACTCACCCACTCTAAGTAATGCCTACCAAACAAATCAAAACAGTTGACAAGGTAAACACACGATTCCATTTTTGCAATTCTACCATTATGGCTCTTCATCTAGAGTTAACATCAGCAGATATGTGACCGCCACACAGCCGCTATGGTCACCTATTGGCTTGTTGAGGCAAGCACTATCTGGGGATGAATAGACGGCTTGATCCGTGTACCTTACCACACACTAACGTTAATTAACGCCATCGTGTCAGGTAGTGTATAGAGGACCAAACATCTAATAAAACACATGTATTGGCTAATGAAGATTTGATTAATATGGGTTAACCAAGGACCTATATGACAAAATCATTGCGGCTGACTGACGCAGACAACCACATCCAGTATTAATGCTCTGTGGCGATAGTTCCTAAATTAGGTCTCACACCCACGAGATATAAACACGTGGCGTACGAGCCACACAGCCACATTGCAACACGAAAACCGATGAAGACGTAGGGTCGGGGTCAAGGACGGGGTCAGGTGAAAGGTCAGGGCGGGGAAAGGTTAAAGTCAAGGAAGAAGAAGTTTTATTTATCTAAGGTGTCCGGCCAAAATACAGAGTTCATGAAGTGCGTCATCTTATCACAATATAAATGAATTGTTGATATATATCTTTCTCCAAATTCATTGTTTCGTATTTCCCAAACTGAGTATTATACGTTGATATCAGATAACGTCTGAATGAAGAAGCTGAGTTCTCTGTGTGGTGTATTTGTGAGGTACTGTCCTGTATGTGTGCCTTCTGTAAACACATAGCACAAGAACACAACATGTACCACATGCTCAACCCTTGTCAAATATAATAGGAATATTTCTTTCGTTAATGATTCGCATAAATCTAAAGCGTGCTTTTCTATGCAAACTGGCTGTTAGTTACTGGACAGGTGCATGGAGATCAATGTCACGTAAATCAAGGGCATGGTAAGTGGTGAATCAGGGGCGTGGTCAAGTAAAACAAGGGTGTGGTCAAGCGAATCAAGGGCGTGGTCAGGTGAATGGAACCTGGTCAGGTGAATGGAAGGGATCGAGGGCGTAGTCAGGTGAGTGGAGGGATCTAGGGCGTGGTCAGGTGAGTGGAGGGGTGGTCGTGGGCGTGGTCAGGTGAGTGGGAGATCGAGGGCGTGGTCAGGTGAGTGGAGGGATCGAGGGCGTGGTCAGGTGAGTGGAGGGATCGAGGGCGTGGTCAGGTGAGTGGGAGATCGAGGGCGTGGTCAGGTGAGTGGGAGATCGAGGGCGTGGTCAGGTGAGTGGGAGATCGAGGGCGTGGTCAGGTGAGTGGGAGATCGAGGGCGTGATCAGGTGAGTGGGAGATCGAGGGCGTGATCAGGTGAGTGGAGGGATCGAGGGCGTGGTCAGGTGAGTGGGAGATCGAGGGCGTGGTCAGGTGAGTGGGAGATCGAGTGCATGGTCAGGTGAGTGGGAGATCGAGTGCATGTTCGGGTGAGTGGGAGATAGAGGGCGTGGTCAGGTGAGTGGAGGGTCGAGAGTGGTCATTTGAGTGGGAGATCGAGTGCATGGTCAGGTGAGTGGGGGATCAAGGGCGTGGTCAGGTGAGTGGGAGGTCGAGGGTGTGGTCATTTGATTGGGAGATCGAGTGCATGGTCAGGTGAGTGGGGGATCAAGGGCGTGGTCAGGTGAGTGGGAGATTGAGTGCGTGGACACGTGAGTAGGGGTCGAGGGTGTGGCCATGTGAGTGTGAGATTGAGGGCGTGGTCAGGTGAGTGGGAGATCGAGGGTGTGGTCAGGTGAGTGGGAGATCGAGGGTGTGGTCAGGTGAGTGGGAGATCGAGGGTGTGGTCAGGTGAGTGTGAGATAGAGGGCGTGGTCAGGTTAGTGTGAGATTGAGGGCGTGGTCAGGTGATTGGGAGATCGAGGGTGTGGTCGATCGAGGGTGTGGTCAGGTGAGTGGGAGAGATCGAGGATGTAGTCAGGTGAGTGGGAGAGATCGAGGATGTGGTCAGTTGAGTGGGAGATCGAGGGTGTGGTCGGGTGAGTGGGGGATCAAGGGCGTGGTGAAGTGAGTGGGAGAGATCGAGGGCATGGTCAGGTGAGTGGGGGATCAAGGGCGTGGTGAAGTGAATGGGAGAGATCGAGGGTGTGTCATAGTCAAAGGTCAGTGGAAGTGAAGGGTCATAACAAGGTAATGGTCAGGGCAGTGGATGCGAGGGGTGAGTTGGCTAGGTTTGAGCGATGTTCTACCAATAGCATTAATGTACATCACCATCGACATGGAACTCAAATATGCACTTAGGTATCTAGCATTTAGGAAAGACGAACAGAATCACCATCCACTGGACAAACAAGGCAGCAGCTCCATCGACTCCCCCGATACCCCTGTGCACAGCGATAAGCGCTTAACTAGAGCAATTATGCGGTCACCAACGGACCGCCGTAGTCGACGCCCCTGGCGCTGTCCGACTTTATTGTTGATCAACGCTGGTTTATCGCCACTTGTGGTCAGCTGACCACATCCGATGACGTGGCCTATTGAGGCATGTCCATATTGTTGTAGTTTATGGATGCTATCTGATAGTCGCCCCGTTGCCAACAACCTCCACACAACCGACTCCTACGTCGACTGGGACCTGAGACGACTTCGGGAACGACCATTTCATGTTCCGAGGAGGGGTAGGGCAGCTGTGATTCAATAATATGGCTGTGATAATAATAATAATAATAATAATAATAATAATAATAATAATAATAATAATATTATTATTATTATTATTATTATTATATATATATATAATGCTGGAAAACTCAGGTTTCCCCAAAAAACTAAAGCGTACACTGGACATACCGGTTGATTTGAAAAATACTGTGAAGCGAGTCAATATTTGCTGAAATTGAAATTATTGTCTCACATAAAAAATCCCCCATACCTCCCTGTATGTACTCGGCCGGTACACATTGTCTGATTATTCAAACATTCAGATTGATGTGCACAATAATGGGTCATGTGATCATTAACTGTGAAAATAACAGGCCAGGTGTTAGAAATCTATCGCCAGGGGACCCACATGTTTTTTTCACGGATCAATGGTGAGGACCCCTGGCAGTCTGAATCAAATCAAATAACATTCATCTGATGCA
Organism: Haliotis rufescens; assembly: GCF_023055435.1. Taxonomy (NCBI): domain Eukaryota; kingdom Metazoa; phylum Mollusca; class Gastropoda; order Lepetellida; family Haliotidae; genus Haliotis; species Haliotis rufescens. Next base: position 1,439,046 of record NW_025964201.1, on the reverse strand, counting down.
AATAATATTAATTTGTGGGTCATGGTTATTTTTTGCTGCTATTAATTAGACACAATTCTTCGTCTGCAATCTTGAGTTCGATAATCTTGATTTGATCTAGCAGTGTTTAAGTACAAAGATGATCCTGGTTTCATAAAGTTCACGGCTTCATGAGGGTCAACCACGTTAACATCCGGGTTAGAATTGGTCTTCAGCAAAACACGCGTCTTACGCGATCGGGTTGTCAGCCTTGCTGACTTTGTTGAGTGAGTGAGTGAGTGAGTGAGTGAGTGAGTGAGTGAGTGAGTTGGGTTTAGCGCCGCTTTTAACAGTATTCCGGTTATATCGCGGCGTGTCAGCTTAATGTGGGAAGAAAGCCCGAAGTGATGCAGGTCTCAGACGTTTACCACTTTGGTCAAACCCACAAGCACGGGTATGGTGCTGCCAAACCTAGTAACATAATCGGGGCGAACTGTGATTTGAACCCACAATCATAGGTTACTGGCGTGCCCAAGGGGCGCAACTTTGCACAGCGAATCGCGGCGCCTTAGACGACCGGGCCACCCGCGCCCCCGCTGAATTGTTTGATGTATTTCATATTGTATACCAATTGCGTAGATCGGAGGTCAAGTGTTGGGGTTAACGGGGGTGCACGGTACGTGCATGTGTGACACTAGATAATACACTGCTTAAAGATCTTCCTCTCAGTCCAGCTCCTAACTCACACACATCATATCATTTTATTGTCTCGAAATACCTACAGAAAAAACGCTATGATTTTTAGTTTGTTTCCTTTCTTGATGAAATATATTGGGTCAGATGTGATAATAATCCACAATCAGCTGGTAGCTTTTCAGATCTGTGACCATTGGCCATTGCTGACACGTCACCTGCTGCGCGTGCCATTCCATAATTATGTCCTCGTTGGGAACATACGTTCACCTTGAACAATTTGTTTAAGAAAAATAAAAATAAGATAAATTAAGATCAATTTATAAATTGATAGTGACCTTAGAGAGAAAAGACTGGAGAAATAGTACGGTACAATGAATACAAACACTGAACAAGCGCATCAACTGTTGATCACTGTCATGTTTGGTTTGTGTTTCCTCTCGTGGCCACAATGAAGAGAAAGCTGCAAGAGGCTCCGGAGAAGGGGTGTTCGAATTGCATAGGGCTGACGCTACACACAATGAAGAGAAAGCTGCAAGAGGCTCCGGAGAAGGGGTGTTCGAATTGCATAGGGCTGACGCTACACACAATGAAGAGAAAGCTGCAAGAGGCTCCGGAGAAGGGGTGTTCGAATTGCATAGGGCTGACGCTACACACAATGAGGAGAAAGCTGCAGGAGGCTCCGGAGAAGAGGTGTTCGAATTGCATAGGGCTGACGCTACACACAATGAAGAGAAAGCTGCAGGAGGCTCCGGAGAAGGGGTGTTCGAATTGCATAGGGCTGACGCTACACACAATGAAGAGAAAGCTGCAGGAGGCTCCGGAGAAGGGGTGTTCGAATTGCATAGGGCTGACGCTACACACAATGAAGAGAAAGCTGCAAGAGGCTCCGGAGAAGGGGTGTTCGAATTGCATAGGGCTGACGCTACACACAATGAGGAGAAAGCTGCAGGAGGCTCCGGAGAAGGGGTGTTCGAATTGCATAGGGCTGACGCTACACACAATGAGGAGAAAGCTGCAGGAGGCTCCGGAGAAGGGGTGTTCGAATTGCATAGGGCTGACGCTACACACAATGAGGAGAAAGCTACAGGAGGCTCCGGAGAAGGGGTGTTCGAATTGCATAGGGCTGACGCTACACACAATGAGGAGAAAGCTACAGGAGGCTCCGGAGAAGGGGTGTTCGAATTGCATAGGGCTGACGCTACACACAATGAAGAGAAAGCTGCAAGAGGCTCCGGAGAAGGGGTGTTCGAATTGCATGGGGCTGACGCTACACACAATGAGGAGAAAGCTGCAAGAGGCTCCGGAGAAGGGGTGTTCGAATTGCATAGGGCTGACGCTACACACAATGAAGAGAAAGCTGCAAGAGGCTCCGGAGAAGGGGTGTTCGAATTGCATGGGGCTGACGGTACACACAATGAAAATCATATCGTTGGAAAACGTAAACTGCGATGCTCTTACGTATATTCAGTTTGCTGTAAATTTCAACCCTGTATTGCCATATCTTAATCGTCCAACTTGCTTGATGTTCAGCTGTCCGACACAGACATCCTTTGTATCCTGCGCGAACAGACCTATCCAGGAGCACCTGTACCGCAGCGCCTTGACACAATGCTGGCTCACAATGACGTTCCTGCCATCGCTTTACACAGCTACTATAGTACATCAAGTACAGCAATATCTCCTAAAAGCATTGCGCCCTTTTTATCTACAGTGCATCGGTCCCTCTGAAGGACTCTATTGACATCAAAAGGGTCAGAGGGTTGTTTATAGAAAACTTGGACATGAAAAGAATAATGGAGGGTTTGATAAAAAAGATAGGGACAACGAAAGACGGACGAATAAGAATGGAGAAGAGTGGTTGTGATGTAGACAGGTTGTTGCTAAGATGTATTCTGTGGATTATTTCTTTGTACATAGTGGACGTGTGAAGGACACAAAAGGTGTTTCTACATCAGACTAGTTCGTCAGGGAAAGGCCGCATGCATCCATTTCGGGGGCCCGATTGCGTGTGGTGTGGGCCGATATACTGCAATATAGTTTAATAAAGGTCTAGCTATATTCTGCACACTGGGAACAATATACTGCAATACTGCAGCTGTCACAATACTTATACAACTCTTTTCTTCTGATATGTGTACAACATTTCCCACGGCCATGACGTCAACTATCACTGGCGGGGTAGATTTCGACATTTTGTAGCTGATACACACACCACGAGTGAGTGAGTATCGTTTTACGTCACTTGTAGCAATATTCCAGCAATATCACGGCGTGGAACACCAAAAATGGGCTTCACACATTGTACCCATTTTGGGAATCGAACCCGGGTTTTCGGCGTGACGAGCGAACGCTTAACCCGCTAGGCTACCCCCACACCACGATGAACAAACTCTAAATACAGGAGCTGTACAATACATTCCCTGTACTCTGTACTACATGACTTCGCCATCGCAGCTCTAGCAGAGTCTATGAAGCATCATACCGGCAAACAGGCGTGTTCCAGCATACGTTACACCAACCAGGCTTAAGGACCAATGGGTCAGACCACACATCAAGTAGATAGCTATTCAAATGATTCATACTACCGAACATGTCTGTAATACGATTTATGGGACTTTGCGCCCAAGAGTGGAACTGTAAAGAACAATTGATGACTAATATAGACATGTATCTGCAAAGCTGCACCGACAGAGTGGGTATGGTTTATGCCGCTTTTGGCAAAATTCCAGCAATATCACGACCAGAAAGGGGCTTCACATATTGAAGCCTCTACCACAAAATCAGCGTACACAAGTACCTGCAAGACCTGGAGGGTTTATATTGATGCTGGGTAGTCAAAGGGCGAGGGTGTTCGTCAGGATGGGATCGTTATGGGTCATTTCATCTTTATGGTAAACCGTGGTTTGTCTGAACCATAACGTGCTAGCGGTTTCCCAAATGTGGAGTGAGTGAATGTTATTGTACGCCGCAGTCAGCAATGTTCCGACTACATCATGGCGTATAACCGAGTGTTGGGGCGACACTCATTCCACGTCTCAGATTATGACCAACCAATCCTTCATTCAATCAGCAATATGCATTTCACTATGGCTAATTTTACCCCGGAATTCCCATTGGGGTCCGAGAAGGAAAAATAAATAATATAGATAGATTCTAATGACTGATATTTGACTGGCCAATATATAATTTACCAGAAGGAAAAACATATCAACTATAGTGTTATTTCTAAAAATATAAATTAACCGCCTAGTTGATTTTTGATCTGATTATTGTTTTTAGCCATGACGATGTAACTAAATAACAAAATCAATACAAGCACACATACAGCCACAAAGGCTGACCTTGTATATGTCACAGTCAGGTATATAACCAATGACTACACCCACGGAGCTTGAAGCAGTGTCATGTCGAAAGAAATCACTCCCATTTACTACCCATGCGAATATATGAAGATAAGAAAACGAAGGTGTTTCACAAGAGCCCCGAGTAGCTGCCTGGTTGCCATAATGTACGCGAGACAGCCCCTGGGAGAGGCCCGTGGGAGGCCCTTGGGAGGCCCGTGGGAGGCTCATGTACCTCACACTGACAGGTCAGATTAAGGTGAAAAAATCTCCCCGAGACAAACTGCCGTGCTGGGCTACAATGAAGCAATTAAAGTCATCGACATATTTCGTCACTGCCCCAGGCACACGCATATTTAATCCATCACATTGATATATACTCGTGTCTATATACAGAACAGTGGGTATAAACTGTTTGATCGGCAGTGAAGACGTCGGACACATATTTCAATGTATCCCGTCTTTACATATATTTATGTTAGGCAGCCTATACACACACAATGAAGCGGGTCGATCGCTCACTCAGTAGTTTATAGATGGGATACTTATGTCCGATACTGTTCAATAGTCAGCGTGACTAGTTAACATAGCGCTGTTAAGTCAGCCGACCTGAAACGATGTTGGCGAGCTTATTGTGACGGGTATTTCGAATTACACAGGAAACCAAGCTCATTGAAGTCCTGAATTTAACTTCATTGAAACATTAATGCATGCTGGTTGATGGAAACAAACGCTGGTGCAGCATGTTCCAAAGTACCTGAGTACTTATCTGTTACACCGAACAATTTCATTATGGAAACAAAGAACGTATTCTAGTTAATTAGCCAAAATATTAACAACTGTCATAAGGTCCGTCAAGTTTATCATTTCCGTTATTTTCATCGATAAATCAAGGCTGTCACCAAACGATTATTCTAACTTATTCCTAAACAGCCACCTATGGCAAAGAATGCCACACCTACGTGATGTCACAGTAAAATATTCAACCCTGCCTTCAAATCTTGTAACATCCGCCAGTGTGTGTTTTTAGAAAATATGTTGAGATGAATTTCTATATTTGATCAATATGAAAAGTAAATATATTAATGGTACTGTTTACTGGCTGCCATGGCAACGTCGATGTGTTGACTCCATGAAGTGTCCAAATAGTGAAATAGACAAGTGTTACGGGACACGAACTATAGTCTATAGACATCATGTTTCGTATACACATGCCTACATACATGCAAATGTATTATTAAACTTCAACTGTTGTATTCTTAACATAAGTTAAATTTTCCCAACTTGGTGAACCTTCTATTAAAAAACACACTGTTTTTAGAAGTGAGGCGTTTAATTTATTCATATAGTAGCATTGCGATGTTGTCTTCTGAACGTCCATTTGTCGTCTGCTAAACATTGGGAGTTTCTCCTATAAAAACGCGGGAATCGTGAAACAGTAACACAAGAGATTCATGCCTTGTTTGGGACAACAGACACACCGAAACCACCAATATAAAGAAACTAGATTGCGGTCTGGTATTAACGTTCAGTCCACCATCATGTTAGAGTGTCACCCTTCAATGGTGCCCCATGTCGTCTGCTCGTCGCTTCACGCGCCAGTGCTTCCGGCTCAGCTGACTGAGCACCACAGCGGCCACGTTGGGCGACCACCACACCCACACAATATTTCAGTACAGACACAGTAGTCATATAATCTGTCAGGGAATTGATGTGAAATGAGTGTGAGGTCGGACCCAGTAGAAATCCAAGTATAAGTCCCTTATTACAAATTTTACAAGTTCACCTGATGCTGGCGACACTTTTAGCATGAAATACGATACGTGTCAGGCAATTTCTGTCAACACGTTAAACATCGGAGGCACATTGGATTAACTATATATATAAAAGTTAGCCCCCCCTAAATTACCAGAACTATGATCTCATGCGATAAGAGTACACATGAATGGCGGGCCGGTGGATACAAGACCGTATGTACCTATAGTATATCTACATACACCGGTAGACATGAGACGTTTCATGTGACAGTAAATAAAAAGTGTATATCACTTCACACCTACCTTATCTGTTATCGTCAGTGGTTGTCAATGCAGAAAAATCCAGATTAGTCGAGTTGCAACAAAAACAGACGACACAATATCACAGTCGCTTCTCAATCGGCAAACTGCGACCGTGAATAGGTCACGTGACACTTCCTATGTAGGACGGCGGTAAATCGGGCTGTGCTGTCAGTGAAACCACAGGTATATTTGACAGCTAGCAGATCTCACGGCTGCTGCAGCGAACGCGGTAATCAAACTGCCTGACGGTGTGCGAGCAGACGAGATTATCACCCCGTTAAATAAGCCGGCCTTCCTCTCGGGTATATATCCAATGGTAAACAGGGTATATTATTCTACCAGACGTCGCTCATCACTTTCCCAGTGTCTTCCCGTTAAGTTTGTAACATGCAATGATGTAATGACCCTGCCGGGCTTCTGATGCAAGCCCCGCTACACAGAAAATGCTGAGCAATCATTCCCGATCGATTGTCTGCTTGTGTTTTATCGTCTGTCATCGTATGCATATTGGCTGTATCTGCTTACACTCCCAGTACTGGGGAAGCAACAGCTGCAATTAGACCAGATTCATATACAGATGAACATGATCGGCTAGTGGGCAGCGTGTTTCTCAAAAAGGCGTGATGGAATGTGATGGCTTGGTTCAAGGGATCGAGAGTTTGGTTCATCGGGTCACCGTGACCTTACTGGTGACCCATGGAAGAAGTACGTTTCGAGGTATACTACTGTCTGACCGCTCAAATTAACTTTATCTGTGAAATAAAACACCGCGTTAGGTCTATTCACCAGTGTTTGGGAGATCCGTGTGTTTTCAGTCTGTGTTAATCGTGGCAGTGGTAATGTCAGGTGACAGGACGGTTTCGACATTCCCATGCTGTAACTGTGTGCGACCTTTAGCAATATGCATACATTACAACCCAGCCTCGTTAACCCAGACAGGGTCTTTTCAACCTAACTCGTTCGAAACAACCAGGAAGCAGAATATCGGGGTTTCAAATTAACGGAATGTAGATATTAATTTGAATATATACAAGGATACAAGGGCCATGCTAGACTTGCACAAATCTCTTAGGCAATAAGTATTAGTTTAAATCATAAGTTCTAGATTATGTAGATCTAAATAATATGAACAAGTTGTCGATCCCTACGAGAGACTGAAGTCCTTTGCATATATGTAGACTTGCCTATTCGGATGATAGAATTACTACACATCCATGGACATTTTCGTTCAGTACAGCCTTGTAGCAAGGCTAGGGCCATGCTAACAGAGCCTATTGTATTTTCTTAATTTTACTATTTGATTCCTGACACATCACCGGGGACTTAACAGTAAATCTACCATTACCATCATGGGCAACATGAGATGTGTGACACATACACGCCAGGTCCGTCTTCCCGCGAACGCGACTATTAAACTTGTAATGGTGGCTGATATGCAGTCCTGATATGCAGTCGTGTAGGGGAGGTTTATGTGTTCTGAATTGTATAACTCGTTAGTCGGAGGTTTAGCCTTGAAACCTGTGTGCTTGTTGTTAAACGCCGAACTCAATATAGTAATAGCAATATCCGTCTATGTGACGACGGCCGGTAAATACTCGAGTCTGGACCAGACAATCCAATGGTCGATATTATGAGCAACGATCCAAGCCGTTGACACCCCATCAACGAAGTCACCGACCGCCGTCATATATTGTTAGAACATTCCCGAGTGCGGCGTTAAACAACAAACGCTTTTAAATAGTATAACGCATTTGTCGACTTCCTTAAATATTCAAGTCTTGACAACGGGCTTTGAAATGATATGTTTTAAAAATGTGAAAATGCTTGGTAAAGCTTGTCAAATTGTTTAAAATATAGAATAAATTAGCGTTAAAGGGAACTGCACCAATGGGGTAGTGTTCAACGGCGGAGCTGTACTTGTCCTGACAGAGGATATACCCTGTCACGAGCCCGGGGCTACCAGCACAGAGCAGGTGTAGGAGATGGCTGGAAGATAAATACTGCAGCCTTGTTGTAGCGGAGTACACGATATTTACCCTGCCATTCAGACGGGGATATTTCCTACCCGGGGTGGACCGCCTCCGTGATCAAGTGGTAGAGCGTCCGCCCGGAGGGCGGAGGGTCCGGGGGTCGATCCCCGACCTCGTCATACCAAAAGACGTGAAAAGATGGTACTTGTTGTTACCTTGTCTGGCGCTCGGCATTAAGGGGTTGAAACAAGGACTCGGATCAGTATACTGTGTCTGAGAGGGGTATTCATGTTTAACTGCGGCATGGTGTCTCAGTGAGCTAGCACTATAAATTGGCATCAGTCCGGACTAGTACAAGCAGCCACACACACACACGTGCATGCACGTCGCTATATAAGTGCAATATTCTTGGACGCGACGTTAAACCCCATTTCACCTCACCTCACCTTCTACCCGGGGTCCGGCCTGAACGAGGTACATCTATAATAACACTGTGAATCGGAGCCGTTGTTTCTCGGTTTTCGAGTAAGTGAGTTGGGTTTTGACGCCACTTCGGAACAGTATTTTACATGTGGTGGTTGTGTGTAAGTTCTATGCGATCGTCGACATGAGATTAGACAATAGCAGCAACTCCTGCCTTGGCCTGTATCTCACAGGTACATAAGTATCCACACAGAGCTGTGTCGCGGCGTGTCAGTAATATATATAAGTTGATCCCGGGATATAGATCTAGTGAGTGAGTGTGGCTTTACGCTGCTTCTAGTAACATTCCAGCAATATTACAGCGGGGAGCATCAGAAATGGGCTTCACACATTGTACCCATGTGTGGAATCGAACCCGGCCTTCGGCGTGACGAATGAACGCTTTAACCAGAAGACTACCTTACCGCCCCCTATAGATATAAACGTTTACTCAGTAAAACCAGGAGCTACCAAACCAAGGTTCGAGCTGAACTACGGGACACCATTCTTCACAGGGAACTGTGGCGCGTCTGATCACTGGGTGGAGCTTCACTCTGTGAGGACAGGACATGTTTGTTTGTTTGTTTGTTGTTTAACGCCACAATCAACAATATTCCAGCTATATGACGGCGGTCTGAAAATAATCGAGTCTGGACCAGACAATGCAGTGATTGACATCATGAACATCGATCCGCGCAATTTGGATGCGATGACATGCATCAACCAAGTCAGCGAGTCTGACCACCCGCTCCCGTTGGTCGTATCTTACGACAAGCATAGTCACCTTTTACGGCAATCACGACTGCTGAAGACCTCTTCTACCCCGGGTCATCATGGGCCGATAGGACATGTGAAGTATGTAACATTGATGATACCGGTTATGAGTTCCATTATAGTTTTAAATGTAAATATTTCAATGAAGAGAGACAATTCCATATACCAACAGACTATTTGGAAAGACCAAATATAAAACTTAATGCACTTTTTATTTATACCAAACTCTCAGTTATAATATTTAAAAAAGAAGAAGATCCTAATTATATCAAACTATCAGTTGTGAGAAATATATCTTGTGTCACGCTCACAGTGGAAAATGTTATATTTTCCGGTTAATCTTGTATGCGCCGTCTCACGTTTTATATATTGTCATTTGTACCTCGCTTGCCGGAGATTTCGACCAGAGAGTGATAAAGTTTTGTGTTTTGGAATTAGCTGACACACGCCAATGAGTAATAGAGCGACAGTATAGGCAAGTGATAGGAACACGTCAGCGTATATCATTAACACGTCATGCTGGGGACCGCCTCCGTGGTCTAGTGGTAGAGCGTCCGCCCGGAGAGTTTTTGTTCGTTTGTTTGTTGTTTGCTACTTGACGGCGGTCTGTACCAAAGAATCAAGTGATTGACATCATGAGCATCGATCCACGTAGTTGGGATTCGATGACATGCATCAACCAAGTCAGCAAGTCAGTGAGCCTGATCACCCCATCCCTTTAGTCGCCTCTTACGACAAGTGTAGTCGCCATTTAAGGCAAGCATGGGTTGCTGAAGACCTATTCTACTCCGGATCTTCACGGGTCCGCCCGGAGAGTGGAGGGTCTGGGGTTTGATCCTCGGTCGTGCCATATCAAAAGATATGGAAAGATGTTACTTGTTGTTTCCCTGCCGGGCGCTCGGCATTTATGGGCTAAGACAAGGACTGGTCTGCTCGGAGTCAGTATACTGTGTCTGAGTGGAGTATGCATGTTAAACTATAAAATCTGCATTAGTCCGGACTAGTACAAGCAGCCACACACACACACACACACAAACACACACACACACGCATGCACGTCGCTAAAAAAGTGCAAGAATCTTGGACGCGACGTTAAACCCCATTTCACCTCACCTCACATCACCTCGCCGTCACGCTGGGAGTAGACCGACCGTTGCCACCAACGCCCATTAATGCACAGTACAGCAATACCCTACACAGGTTAATGTTACCTATATACATCATAATGTTACAAATACACAAACATGTGGCCGGTTTAATGTTCGTCCATCAGATGTTTGCACAGCACGTCAGTAGGATGGACAACACGTGACCAGTCCATGTAGACAGTATCTCGGTCACAGTATTAACCCTAACTGTGTGGCCGTCACACCACGGGTAGGACAGTGGAAGAGTAGGGAAGTGGGTGAAGTGTTCGTCCGTCACGTCGATTCCCAAAGTGGATATAATGCAAAACCTATTCTTAGTGTCCCGTCGTGTTTAACTCGATTATTGCCCTATGCGGCGTAAAACCCAACTCACTCACTCGTTCGTAAACTCTTGGCACACTCTGAACACATTCGCCATACATTGGTAGATAAGGTGAGTACGTGACAGCCTGGTTCCTTGCGCCAGCGCAGCATACCAAGGGAACCAGGCTGAGTGCGTGACTAATGTCGTATCCGGAAGTGTAAACGTATTAAAACTCTAAAACTGAATCATTTTGTGATGTTTTCAAATAAATTAAAAGACAACAATTATAATTGCAGTCAAGGGTCATGGTGCGTGGTACAATTACCTCCTCCTGTCGACAACTCTGTACCCAGGCTTGATAGTGGTAGTTCCTTCACGCGGATAGTGTTAGTGTGGGTTTAATGTGTCTTCGTAACCCCAGTAGTTACAAGGTAGTGACTGACCATTTGATATTATAAGCATACTTATTTTTCGATAAAATCCTAGCCCCATGGAATATCAAATGGGTGCTTCCTTACATGGCTGGAGGTCCTTCTTAAAATTGTGACTGCCATTGGGCTTTCAGCATGTTGACCAGTCGTGTTGTTCCGGGCCAAGCCGAATGGCGACTCCTGCCCCGCTGGTGGCCATTTTTGCGAATGGATTCCGTCTATGCGCAAACTGGCATAGCTAAAAGTGAGTGAGTGAGTATGGTTTTACGCCGCTTTTAGCAATATTCCAGATATATCACCGCGGGGGACACCAGAAATGGGCTTTCACACATTGTACCCAAGTCGAGAATCCAACCCGGGTCTTCGGCGTGACGAGCGAACGCTTTAACCACTAGGCTACCCGACCGCCTCTCGCATAGCTAAAAGAATTATCAACTCGTTACATAATGATTCACGTTTATTCCCCCATATATCGTAAAACTCTACATTACAGATGCTTTTGAAAACACACCGGAACTTACAGAATTATACAGTGGGATTGAACACATTAACTGTATCTTGGGTATATTTTAAAATGCAAGACATATGTAAAATCAAAAAAATATTCCTGAGGGATTCTTTGACCGAAGTACTTGAAGTCATACGCGCATTCTGATCGATTTCGCACATTGCATTTATCGCTAGGGGAACGGGTCTTCTTGTTTGCTACGGAAAGGGGCGAGTGGTGACGAATACATTTTGACTCATTTTATTGTGACATGCCAAGCAATCTTACGTTCGGCTATTTCCGTCAAACCCGGAAAAAGACGCCCTCTGTTGGCAGCTTGCTGGCCGAGCAGCCACGTTGTATGAGTATTTTACGAGACGGGAATGGCAAATCACATATCTAGTTTCTTGAAGAGTGATGACAAACTATTGTAATAACTGGAGTGCGGCGTTAAATAGCATTCACTCAGCAAGAAAAAACGACTATGATGACTTCAGATAATTACGCAAATAAACTGTGTGAAATGTACATAGTCAGTGATTTTTAAATATACTTACAGGTTGTCTTGATAGAGCTGGAAATCTGATGAGTGCGGCGTTAAATAATATTCACTCACTCAAATCATTCTGCAAATGAACTGTTGATACACACACACACACACACACACACACACACACACACACAGAGAGAGAGAGAAAATTGATTAAAAACACTCTTCAACTCCACATTCGTCGATATCAAGAGTCGGTTTGGTGTTTGGCCCTGGTGTCAGTTGGCATCTTGACGCCATCGTCGTCAACTACTACCTTCATACGAGAAGACGCCATGCTGCATACATCGCCACATCTAAATAATGTCACCTGGTTTCATTGCATGGGGGTTTCCACCATCAACAATCTTGCGTGACATTATGCTTTGTGATTAAAATAAAAAGATCGGATATATACTCGTATGTATGTTTATATAGTATTTCACAACATGATTTATGGCCCGCTCAGTAAGCTTCAAACTCGTTTTTATGAATTTTAGAATATCGTTTCACAAAAAGCTTAGAGTCCACTGCGTGAGACGGAGTATGCGGTTACATGACGTCGTCTATGAATCATCCAGTGACGGCCATGGAGAATGGAACCTATACTGTTTTATTTTTATTAGAATTGGCTGTCTGGTTGTACGCACGAGTAACCTTCTATGTTACAGGTAATTAATTTATTTGAAAAAAAACACACAGGTATTTTTTTAAAGAGACATATCATTTCAGGCACTGCCTAGGAACATTTCTGTCTCTGAACATAGCGGGGGCCAAGCCGTCAGTGAGGAGTGAGGCGGGGCGGGTGGGTTGGGTGGGTAGGGTGAGTGAGGTGGGGTGGTTGACTTGGGTTCGTTAAGTGAGGTGAGGTGATATGGGGTCATAACAAGACTATTGTATTTACATAGCGGTGTGTGTGTGTGTGTGTGTTGTTGTTGTGTGTGTGTTGTTGTGTGTGTGTGTGTGTGTGTGTGTGTGTGTGTGTGTGTGTGTTCTGGGGCCTTTTGGTGGATCATTGTTAAGTTCACGGGGCAGAATTTATGTCATTACATGATCGAGAACAAGCGGTAACAACAGATGTTGAATTGTCAAAGTACAAAGAATACTTTGTAAAGTATTCGCTTTTTTTACACATCAACTGTTATTCAACAACAATTATTGAATTGACAACAACATTACACAACTCTATTGAATTATTAAACTACAAAACTAGTCAATCACCAATTTGCATTCTTTTGCAGACAAAAGTTACAAAGCGAAAATACTTAAATCATACATTATTCAAGACAATTCAATAATGCACAAAGCGAAGAATGCCTTGCGTCTTACAGAGACCGTTGTCTGAGCGCGTTCCCACAGGAACCACAGTGTCGGTGGCCAAGTTTTTAGTCCACAGAACAGACTCACCAATATCAACGTACACAACAATTTAATCCTCGCCTGTGAATGCCAGAATACATGTTGGTCTGAATAACTCATGATTATTTAAGGGAATATCCAGACTGTATTGCATGAAATCAGTGACTACAGCACTGACCGTAAATAAGTGCCAGTATGATTGTGTGTCGACATACTCAGATTTTAGTGCATGGGGTTGCGATGTCTACAGAACTGATTGAAAATAAGTGCCACGTGTTATATAGCAGTGTATTTAATTGTTAAACAATGATTGTAACTCTATTACATTGTTTCTGTTGAGATTCGGTAGAAGCTTATTGTATTTGGACAGTGAGTGAGTGAGTTGGGTTTAACGTCGCTTTTAACAGTATTCAGGTTATATCGCGGCGTGTCAGCTTAATGTAGGAGGAAAGCCCGAAGTGATGCACGTCTCAGACGTTTATCACTTCGGTGAAACCCACAAGCACGGGTATGGTGCTGACAAACCTAGAAACATAATCGGGGCGAACCGGGATTCGAACCCACAATCATTGGTTTCTGGCGTGCCCAAGGGACGCAACTCTGCACAGCGAATCGCGGCGCCTTAAACGACTGGGCCATCCATGCCCACCTTTATTAGTTGTCAGGAATGTAGTACTGTTTAATGTAAGCAATTTTGAGGATTAACATACTGAGTCAATTTGGGAATCGACACGTAACAAACGACATACATGTACTCACACTGTACAGCATGGAATCAGTGGCTACAGAACTGACCGGAAATCAGAGTCATTTTGATTGTGTTACGCCATATCTGGGCTGCACCGTATCGCTTTAACCACTTCGCTACAGTCACCGAGTTACACATGCATATTTACTACACACGGATACAGGGCTACATTGTCACCACCTGCCTCTCCAAGGACAAACACCATGAACACGTTCTTGTCAAACCGGTTTTAACAAAATGTTTATCCCTTTTCACTTTTCCCAAAGAACGTAAACAGTTTACAAAAATCACTCTTTAACACATACACAAACGCCCTATATTAATATGGGTGGGTGAGTTGGATGTACACTGATTTCAGAATTATTCAAGCCATATCACATAGAGAGACATCACATGGTACCTGGGTGGGGAATCGAACCAGGGCCTTCGGCGAACGAGCCACTGTTAATACCACAAGGCTAGTCTACTCAATGCCACTTAACGAGCGTTCGCCGAGTGTATATACTTCGTGTGTTTTACCTCTCGCTTGTGACCCGTGAATATCCCGGTAGAGAATAGGTCTTCAGCAATCCATGCTTGCCGTAAAAGGCGACTATGCTTGTCGTAAAAGGCGACTATACTTGTAAGAGACGACTAACGAGATCGGATGGTCAGGCTCGCTGACTTGGTTGATGCGTGCATGCCAATTGCGTAGATCGATGCTCATGATGTCAATAACTGGATTGTCTGGTCCAGACTCGATTATTTACAAACCGTCGTCATGAAGCTGGCATTATTGCGGCGTTAAACAACAAACAAACAAACCTCTCGCTTGTAACGAACAGCTAGGACAACAGCAAGCGAGGCAGAGTGTTTACCCAAACGTTGGTCCAGGCGCCTAAGGTGTGACATATGATCGGGGGATTGGATCTCTCATTCGCCCTGATTATGTTTCTTGCCTTGTCAGTACAATGCGTGGGTTTCACCAAAGTGGTAAACGTCGAAGTCCTGCATTACTATATATTCCCGAGTTGACTGACTTTAATAAAAGTCCAGTTTCCACTTGCCGAACAAGGCTGGTATTATGGAGTTACATTTTGGCTGGACTCACGAGTCTATGCATAGTCCAATCAAAATCGCCTAACGAAATCGACATCCGGTTAGTAAACTGTCGTGCAGATTTCGGTCGATTGCAGGATTTGCAAAGCATGTGCACCGCCCTCTCGTTGTCAACAGATATTTTCCAAGTCTTTTCATGTTTTGATCAAGGTGCTCACGTGATTTGATGCACTTCGCGATGTAAGACCCGTTTTATCACAAAATAGATCTTGATTACAGATCAGATCGCCATGACTGGGCGCCGCCATTTTGTTTGAAACAAATGCAAGTGATACGAGAGGTGGAATCTGATTGGTCCATAGGAGAGGCTTAGAAAGGATAACTCGTGATAGCCACTGGTGGCGCTACGATCGAACCCAGGAATTCAAGCCTAGTTCGGCAAGAGTGGAAACTGTACTATTAAAGTAAGTTAACTCCCTTGCCTCGGGAAGATGGCATTACTTCTGGCTTTCTTATTTCCGACTTCTTTTTGCCCTCTGTTTTGTCTTTTATGTACTATACTATACCTGCTTGGGGTGTCAGTCAGTACACGATGAGGTCGTTTGCGATTATGCAGTATTGGCTACGGTCGGCTACCCACGAATATCTGTTTAAAACACATGAGGACGAACCTCCCTTGTGATGAAAGGTTCAACGTCAAGCATAATTTGCTTGACTGTGTAGACTTTACAATTGCAAGGGATTCACTTTATCAAACAGTGAAACTGAAAGACCTTTTTCCCCACGCAAGCGGGCATCTCATTCTAAGCTACTTCAAAGAAATTGGGATGTATGATAAATTTTGAATATATATGTGAATAACTAACTGCTTGATTTTAAATTTGGCGTGTTACTTTTATGAACAGAAATTATTGAAGGCTCTGCCCAGGAGGTTAAAGTACCTTAAAATGGTTGTCCCCCTGTATGACACGTAATTCCTATCAAAATCCATGTAACTGTCATCAACCAGTGTTTTAAGCCAGCTCATTGCTGAGCAGTTTCTAATATTGGCTAGTATTGTGCACAACCACTAATAGATAAAGTGATGACGTGGGTCCTGCTGGGAAATCGTGCAAGAAATTGAGGCACCGTAAGTCCCCATGACCCCCAGCGAGGTGGCCTAGCTTTCGCTACTGGTGGCTCATAGCCCAGGTTTTAAACAATTGTAAAAAACCATTAAGGTTCATTTGTCCCAACACTAGTTCGTGACTGGGCGAGTCAGTCGGCAATGTCTCAACTGTACCACGTCCGTCTGTAGACAAGATGACGGGGATGCAGAGCATGGGTATAAGCGACTATGCTTGTCGCAAGAGGCGACTAACGGGATCGGGTGGTCAGGCTCGCTGACTTGGTGCACTTGGTTGACGCATATCATTATCCGAGGCAACAACACGGTGCCAAAACTCCCTCTGTGAGCACAGAACTGCTATTGTCGCACAACAGATCATATACATGACGACAATACATTCACACTGTCAAAAGTGATGTCAGGCCCATACGTCTACAGTATACATTAAAATAATAGCATATTATCACATTTGATGATACTGCCGCGATGCGTTACTGTACAGATATATACACACTGCTGTACAAAGTTAACTTCCCATTAATTCTTCAATAGTCACTGTAGCGAATATTTTTGCAAGAAGTGGCTGCAAGGAAAAATGTCTCTCTTTATATTGTCGCGAATGTCTTATATAAATGCTTGAATTCGTGTCGTTTTTACAAAACATACTTGCTATTTTTCAGAAATATGCTCCAAATATATTAACACAATTCACGTTTAACCAAAGATAGAAACACACTCTGATAAAACGGGCTATGTATTTATTTCCCATTCATTTACCGATAATTCCATAGTCTGAATTTATCATCGCCAAACACAGGCGCTACAGGCAGTCAGAGAATAATGGGTAAATGTTAGGTTTTATGGGGAAGGCTAGCACAGGCTGCGTTTCAGCCTTAGTGATATGTGGAGTTAAATGTGGTTATAACATCGCTTTAAAAAAATCAAGATGCATTTATGTAGCAACGTGTATGCACGTGTGTGTGTGTGTGTGTGTGTGTGTGTGTGTGTGTGTGTGTGCGTGCGTGCGTGCGTGTGTGTCTGTGTATGTGGTGTTGCTTACAAGTATGGTCCGGACTAATGCTGGTTTTATAGTCCTCGTCCACTCCCAGCCGACCAGTCCTTTAAACCCCCAATGCCGAGTGCCAGGTAGGAAAACAAGTACAATCTTTCAACGCCTTTTGGTATGTTGCCGGACCGCAGTCTTCAGCAACCCATGCTTGCCGTAAAAGGCGACTATACTGGTTGTAAGAGGCGACTAACGGGATCGGGTGGTCAGGCTCGCTGACTTGGTTGATGCATGTAATCGTATCACAATTGCGTGGATCGATGCTCATGATGTCAATCACTGGATTGTCTGGTCCAGACTCGACTGTTTACAGACCGCCGTCGTGTAGCTGGAATACTATTGAGTTTGGCGTTAAACAACAAACAAAGACACACATGGTATGGCGCGGCCGGGAATCCAACCAGTGTGTACCGCTCTCCGGGCAGACGCTCTGCATATCCACTGGACCATAGAGGCAGTTGTCTAACTTGATAAATCAGGATCTACAACTTTTCCTGGAATCGTTCACTGCACAGATCGATAGACTAAGTCTTGTTAATGTGAGCAGGGAACTGGGATTAGCCGGCACTAGGAAATGATTATGAATGGGGTCATGTTAAACAAAACACATAACAAACGTCGATAGCGCAGGTGGCTCATTGGTCTCAGACACGGCACTTCCCTGTACAGAGTTATGTCCCTTAGTCACGTCAGGATTTGCTGATCAATGTTCGACTGCAAGATTCGGCCTGGTCATACCAGTAAGAACAATATCCGTGTGCGTGGGTTTCACCAGTCACGCTTGGCTTACCTCTCACGTGCATCTGACAAGTCTATGTTGGGAGGTGAGTGAGCAAGGTTTGTTTGGTGAGAGGGAGTTCAGTGACTGCTTGAGGGAGGGGGGGAGGGAGGGTGGTGTAATGCCCTGATCTCCGCGGCCTCCCCAGTATCAAGGTAACGCCCCCGTAAACAGTAAACAGCGTGTTTACCTGGGACGAAGTGGAGACTGAATCGTAAAGGTGGATGTGTGCTGGCGTTACGCCTCACTACATGCACTCTGCCTTTCCTCTGTTGCTGCACATGTATGGACAAACATTTGTGGGGCGAGTTCAAGAGTTGAACGGTTTTCTCGGGAAGGACCTGTTTGTAAGGAATGACAGTATTCTCGGGAAGGACCTGTTTGTAAGGAATGACTGTATTCTCGGGGAGGACCTTATTCTCAGGAATGACAGTATTCTCGGGGAGGACCTTATTCTCAGGAATGACAGTATTCTCGGGGAGGACCTTATTCTCAGGAATGACAGTATTCTCGGGGAGGACCTTATTCTCAGGAATGACAGTATTCTCGGGGAGGACCTTATTCTCAGGAATGACAGTATTCTCGGGGAGGACCTTATTCTCAGGAATGACAGTATTCTCGGGGAGGACCTTATTCTCAGGAATGACAGTATTCTCGGGGAGAACCTTATTCTCAGGAATGACAGTATTCTCGGGGAGGACCTTATTCTCAGGAATGACAGTATTCTCAGTGAGGAGTGAGGTGGGGCGGGTGGGGTCGGTGGTTAGGGTGAGTGAGGTGGGGTTGGCACGGTGGGCGGGATGGGTGGGGTAGGTGAGTGAGGTCGGGTGGTTGCCTGGGGTTCGTTAAGTGAGGTGAGGTGATATGGGGTCATAACAAGACTATTGTATTTACATAGCGGTGTGTGTGTGTGTGTGTGTGTGTGTGCATGCGTGTTAGAGAAACTACAACTGTAGCAGAAAAACTATTGCTTACACCTGAAAAAGCACAAACCTCAATTTACCATCTATGCAGTAAAATATTACTTCAAATTCTACACAGTCGTGATTAACTTCAAAATCGGAATCTTTACGCACTTTGTGATTTTAGTGGTAGATGGTTTGTGACTTGACCACTGGACCAGGTATTGTGTGTTGGTTAAATGAATGGGGGTGGGTGAGTGAGTAGGGGTTGATGAGTGAGTGAGTTTGGTTTAACGTTGCTTTTAACGTGTGTGCGTGTGTGTGTGAGTGTGTGTGTGTGTGTGTGTGTGTGTGTGTGTGTTAGATGTAAGTGGGCAAGTATGGTGGTGAGTTAGTAGTTGGGTGAGTGAGTTGTGTTTAACACTGTTTTTAACAGTATTCCAGTCATATCACAGGGTGTCAGCTTAATCTGGGAGGAAAGCCCCAAGTGATAACGTTTACCACTTCTGTGAAACCCACGAGCACGGGTATGGTGCTGACAAACCTAGAAACATAATCGGGGCGAAACGGGATTCGAACCCGCAATCGTAGGTTTCTGGCGTGCCCAAGGGACGCAACTCTGCACAGTGAAATGCTGCGCCTTCTTCGACGACTGGGCCACCCGTGTCGCCGGTAAGCGAGTAAGTGGGTCGGGTGAGAGGTGGTGCATGGTTGGATGATATGGAAGTATATGAGAACACAAATTCATATTCCATATAGCAATCTTTATTCAGTAAAACAGTGTTCAACTTACAAATGCTGTAACTTACAGCAAGAGACAATAACAACGAGAAGGAGACAAAGACATGCCTCCGGACATGCACGTATATACAGTGGTACAACAATGATGTTGTTGACAGATTTGTGCTGTCACAGGTCTTAATGTCCTGTCTTCGGATGGAAGACGTGCTGTTTCTACTCAGGCCTAAACAAGGCTTATGTCAGCAAAGCTGTCCAAAAACCCAGTACCTCCAAAACCTTTTTCACTTAGTTACATTAATTACACAGGGTCGCTATCTGGTACTGATCACATGACATCTGAAGGCTCCATGCTGAAATGAATGAATATTGCTTTTCGCCGCATCAGCAATATTACTGCTATTTGTGGCGAGAACCAGTCAATAAAAATTGCAGCATCCATACTGAACAGAATGTTTTTTGAACCTCAGCAATCATCAATTTGTCCAATATAACGGCAATGTAAATTCTGTTAAATACACTCAAAATTGGTGTCAGTACTGAAATCTCTGTTTCTTGTATCAATGCTGTCTGGCATGTGACATTTATTTCTTTTCGACAAAGTCTTCATGAATTGAACCTTGGGTAGTAGAAGAGACGTCCCCACTGCGTTGTCTTACATGTTCTTCTTGTCAACATCAGCAGCAACAGACAGAACTCATCCAGAACATCATTGCACACCCCTCTCTCCAAAGTTACTATCCCGATAATTCTCTCTGGTCAGGGATAAGAATCGGTGAAGATGATTCCGGTCAGACATGGAGCAGACTGTAGCGCCGGATGGCAGCATCTCGGCAGGAGGTGTACACGTGGGATCCGTCACACGCCGTCCCGTACACAGGGTCGCAGTCCGCACCGGTCAACTCAACCCGCGTCTCCTGACGCTCGTCCACAAAGAAGCAGGAACCATCTCCTGGAAGACAACGTCAGTCAACTCAATATCAGTTAGGAGGAAATCACAGATTTATGGGACGTGTCATGCCTCAGATTGGATGGCGCTTAATTGAATTTTGAACCGAAGGTTGTGAATTGTTACCAAAAGGAGCTGTTGTTATGGTGATTTGCAGCCACTGATTGACCAATTGCTAAGGGTGAAACGATACACCGATATTCCGATGCATCGCGATACTTGACCCGCGATACTTGACCCACGATACGATATACGATAAACGTAGGCCCATTTATCGATACGCCACGATACGGAACGCAAATCTCAAGTACAGCGTTTCCTCACTATTGTGCCTTTCAATAAGCCGCTAACTTGGTTATAGCGCGCGGTAACGCATGGCTCCCAAAAACGTACTTACACTTTTAATAAGCTCAGGTTTTACACCGACAGATGTTTTTCCCCATCTCAAAAAACATTATCAGCTGATCCCCGCAAGCACATAACAATGGAAATACCTGTCAGCAAATCCGAACTGAAGTACGCAATTCAATACCATTATCATACTATCTTGTTATTAAAACGTGTTCATTGTATATCTGGACTTGTGTTTGTAATATATTTTAATAGTTTTTTCAAAATTTCATTTAATATTGTTTTCATTAAGTTATCTGAAATCGTGTGTGAAGAGATACAGCAACCACGGTCAGATTACCGCTTTTGACGCATTGAAACGAACTTTAGTTGCTAGAGATTGGATACATATATTAACAATGCCCTACTTTGACTCGTTAAAAGTCATATTTGTGGCAATTTGGCTAATATATGTCAACATAACGTTTTCGCAATTGAAATACATGTAGCACGAGAAGTCCCTAGGGTGACTGGTCAAATTGTTCCATGTGTAAAACTATCCTGCAACAGCAATCACCAGTACCAATATGCTACACTTGTGGTTCTTATAATTTTAAATATATATATAGTAAAAGCTGCAACTAAGGTAACACGATATTGGAATATATTATTCCTGATAAAACAATAATTTCAGATACAATTTCTTCGACCATTGCATCAAAATTCTTTGACGTTGTATCACTGGTGGAGCACATTAATTATTTTCTGGTGTTTGAACTTTGAATTGATTTTAAGGAAAGTTAGAGAAAGTTCCACTTTGAAGCTGAACAACTTCAGTAGTCTTGTTATTATAAAATAATTTTGACTGTTCCAAAATCATAAAAGGTTCAATCTTGACATGTTTTAAGTCTTGTTTTTTTATCATTGCGTATCGAGATAGTATCGTATCGAGATACGTATCGTATCGTGACCAGAATATTGAGATGCGTATCATATCGTGACCTTCCTGTATCGTTGCAGCCCTACCAATTGCAATAGAGTATTTACAAAGGCATGTTAGAACAACTATTTTTTAACCACCTATGCATCTGCTTGCCTTGTTTCTTTACCAAATTGTCTTTCTGTCCTTATTCAAATGTGGGCTGTTGTTGAAGAAAGGACAAATATATCTTGTAACATCTTGGAACATTTCCACATTTCAAAGTAATAAAAGGTGGTGTTTAACTGTTATAAGGATTGACCAGTGTACCTGTTGATGCAAAGAATCCTTGTTTGTGTGGCAGCAGAGACAAGATGGCCGACCGAGACTCCTGCCATTCCTTCACTGGCACCCTGACAAAAACAATTATGTCACATGTCAACATGTCACCAAACATGCTTTTCATCTTGTAGACATTTACAGTGCAAGCTGTGCAGGCTTTATCAGCTATAGTCCGGCAGGGAGAGCAAAAAAAGGGAATTTGTGGATAATTTTTTTTTATCCCGAGATTTGTTACACAATATATCTATTTTTGTATCTAAATTACATCGATCATCCTTAAGCATCTTAGTTTAAACTGAATAAAATAGTAATAACTGTAATATACAGTTTTTGGTAGACATGTTACCTATACCTTTGATTAATACATTTCCAAAAGACATATTCTAGTTAGTTGAAGGGAAAGCAATAGTGATATGCACCAGAAGTAGTCCTATATTCCGCACAATTAGCAAGGTAGATGTCTTCATGTTTCAGCAGCCATCTTGGTGGCCATCTTGAATATTTCATAACTGAAGTTCTGATTTCATGGTTGAATAAAAGACATGTGATCATTTATCTATGAGTGAATGCCAATTTTCTTAAGCAAAATCGACTTGTACTAGTCTGGATTTTATAGTGCTTGTGCTAAGATACTGCATCGCAGTTTAACATGAATGCCCCACTCAGACGCAGTATACTGACTCTGAGACGACCAGTCCTTGTTTTAGCCCCTTAATTCCAAGCACCAGGCAGGGCAATAACAAATACCATCATTTAACACATTTTGGTATGACACAGCCGGGGATTGAACCCAGACCTTCCTCTCTCTGGCAGATGCTCTCCCACTTGAACATGGAGGAAGTCAAGGACACAAGAAGCCACTGACAATGTCAAGGTGACCTGAAAACAAGGGCTTATCTGTGCATCGCAATGTGCAGGTCCCTGACTTAGTGCTGTGGCTTACAGAATTGATACATTGCATCTGCAGCATTACATCCCTTGCCAGGCAATCATTTACACAGCTGCTGCAGTCAGTTATTAAATCGATGATGTTGGACTACCTGATCACATGTTGTACAACCCTACCCATCATATCCCCTAACATGATGCAATTGTTCACGGTGGTACATTCCGATGCAGTGGAACGATTGTGACACATGGCTAGTCTTGTTTACTGGTGACAGTATGTTCAACATGTCAAGAGTTGTCTCCCTTTACCTGACGTTTCTGATATCCACAACGGTCAAGTGGCCATCCTGTGTCCCACATACCGCCTGGACATCCGACAGGAAGGCGACAACGTTGACCGCAGAGTGACAGTCAAGTTCAAATATCTGGACACAAATAAAACGTGGGTTAACAAAGGGCAGGTCAATATTGACTGATTGATATACCGGGGTAGTGATATATTGATTGATATATTAATTGATATATTGATTGATATATTGATTGATATATCACTGAGGGATCACTGAGACATGAAACTGCTGATTATCTTTGCGTCCATCCTTGGTAGTCCAGGGTATTATATCTACATTCAATAACGATACCCTGGAACCATTCACCACCACAGCTTTGGTTAGAGCTAAAGCTGAATGACACGAAATATGGCCGTCCAATAAAATTACACAAAAGAAAATCTGTGCTAAGACGGCATGATCAGTGATAAGAGAGAAGCAGATGGTGACGTCACTTCCGAAATGATGCTGATGGCAATGGATCCAGCGTTTTATCAAAATACAATAGAGATATAATGCATTGGATAATTGATAATGCATTACCGTGAATCATTGACTAAATATTTGTACACAAGACTTGAAAAAATAAAAGAATTGGTTCTCAGGCAATGTTTTTTGAAAACACAGTGCGGGCGGGCGGTGTCTTTTTATTTTTTTGGGGTTATTCAAACTAGCATGTAACCAAAAAAAGTTGGAAAAAACTGTTGGAACTTGGAATATTTAAGGATATTTTTGTTGTTGTTTTTAAATGGAGATGAAAACGAAAGCGCTGCGAACTTTATGATGATGCGGGCGGTGCCTGAGAACCAAGACTATTATTTCCTTTAGCCCAACATGTACTGACATAGAACCAGAGCCCAACATGGTGATACTGCAGAGTGCCAGCATGCCTCGTGAAGTCACCCACCTTCTGACGACTTCGTAGCCCGTAGCCCTGCAGTGTCGCATTCTCACAGCCCAGCAGTAGCATCCTGCCGTCTGTCGACACCTCTCTCTCACCTGGGGCGCGGAGAAGAACAACATATACAGGAAGTCTTTGCTTTTGAACAAAGAAATATACACACAGTATGAAAACATACAAATTATCTTTGGTTTTAATGGAAATATTTTGTACTGGTATAACTGGGTAACATCACTTACTGGGTAACATCACTCACTGGGTAACATCACTCACTGGGTAACATCACTCACTGGGTAACATCACTCACTGGGTAACACCACTTACTGGGTAACATCACTTACTGGGTAACATCACTATCTGGGTAACACCACTCACTGGTAACATCACTTACTGGGTAACATCACTTACTGGGTAACATCACTCACTGGGTAACATCACTTACTGGGTAACATCACTTACTGGGTAACACCACTTACTGGGTAACATCACTTACTGGGTAACATCACTATCTGGGTAACACCACTCACTGGTAACATCACTTACTGGGTAACATCACTCACTGGGTAACATCACTTACTGGGTAACATCACTTACTGGGTAACACCACTTACTGGGTAACATCACTTACTGGGTAACACCACTTACTGGGTAACATCACTTACTGGGTAACATCACTCACTGGGTAACATCACTTACTGGGTAACATCACTTACTGGGTAACATCACTCACTGGGTAACATCACTCACTGGGTAACACCACTGACTGGGTAACATCACTCACTGGGTAACACCACTTACTGGGTAACATCACTTACTGGGTAACATCACTTACTGGGTAACATCACTCACTGGGTAGCATCACTCACTGGGTAGCACCACTCACTGGGTAACATCACTCACTGGGTAACACCACTTACTGGGTAACATCACTTACTGGGTAACATCACTTACTGGGTAACATCACTCACTGGGTAACATCACTTACTGGGTAACATCACTTACTGGGTAACACCACTAACTGGGTAAAATAACTCACTGGGTAACACCACTTACTGGGGAGCATCACTCACTGGGCAGCATCACTCACTGGGTAACATCACTCACTGGGTAACATCACTCACTGGGTAACATCACTCACTGGGTAACACCACTTACTGGGGAGCATCACTCACTGGGTAACACCACTTACTGGGTAACATCACTCACTGGGTAACATCACTCACTGGGTAACATCACTCACTGGGTAACACCACTCACTGGGTAACATCACTTACTGGGTAACATCACTTACTGGGTAACATCACTCACTGGGTAACATCACTCACTGGGTAACATCACTTACTGGGTAACACCACTCACTGGGTAACATCACTCACTGGGTAACATCACTTACTGGGTAACATCACTTACTGGGTAACATCACTCACTGGGTAACACCACTTACTTGGTAACACCACTAACTGGGTAACATCACTCACTGGGTAACATCACTTACTGGGTAACATCACTTACTGGGTAACATCACTCACTGGGTAACATCACTCACTGGGTAACATCACTCACTGGGTAACATCACTTACTGGGTAACACCACTTACTTGGTAACACCACTAACTGGGTAACATCACTCACTGGGTAACATCACTTACTGGGTAACATCACTCACTGGGTAACATCACTTACTGGGTAACATCACTCACTGGGTAACATCACTTACTGGGTAACATCACTTACTGGGTAACATCACTTACTGGGTAACATCACTCACTGGGTAACATCACTCACTGGGTAACATCACTTACTGGGTAACATCACTTACTGGGTAACATCACTCACTGGGTAACATCACTCACTGGGTAACATCACTTACTGGGTAACACCACTTACTGGGTAACATCACTATCTGGGTAACACCACTCACTGGTAACATCACTTACTGGGTAACATCACTTACTGGGTAACACCACTTACTGGGTAACATCACTTACTGGGTAACATCACTCACTGGGTAACATCACTCACTGGGTAACATCACTTACTGGGTAACATCACTTACTGGGTAACATCACTTACTGGGTAACATCACTCACTGGGTAACATCACTCACTGGGTAACATCACTCACTGGGTAACATCACTTACTGGGTAACATCACTCACTGGGTAACATCACTCACTGGGTAACATCACTCACTGGGTAACATCACTCACTGGGTAACATCACTCACTGGGTAACATCACTCACTGGGTAACATCACTCACTGGGTAACATCACTTACTGGGTAACATCACTCACTGGGTAACATCACTCACTGGGTCACTCACTGGGTAACATCACTCACTGGGTAACATCACTCACTGGGTAACATCACTCACTGGGTAACATCACTCACTGGGTAACATCACTTACTGGGTAACATCACTTACTGGGTAACATCACTCACTGGGTAACATCACTTACTGGGTAACATCACTTACTGGGTAACACCACTTACTGGGTAACATCACTTACTGGGTAACATCACTCACTGGGTAACATCACTTACTGGGTAACATCACTTACTGGGTAACATCACTCACTGGGTAACATCACTCACTGGGTAACATCACTCACTGGGTAACATCACTCACTGGGTAACATCACTCACTGGGTAACATCACTCACTGGGTAACATCACTCACTGGGTAACATCACTCACTGGGTAACATCACTTACTGGGTAACATCACTCACTGGGTAACATCACTCACTGGGTAACATCACTCACTGGGTAACATCACTCACTGGGTAACATCACTCACTGGGTAACATCACTTACTGGGTAACATCACTCACTGGGTAACATCACTCACTGGGTAACATCACTCACTGGGTAACATCACTTACTGGGTAACATCACTCACTGGGTAACATCACTCACTGGGTAACATCACTCACTGGGTAACATCACTCACTGGGTAACATCACTCACTGGGTAACATCACTCACTGGGTAACATCACTTACTGGGTAACATCACTCACTGGGTAACATCACTCACTGGGTAACATCACTTACTGGGTAACATCACTCACTGGGTAACATCACTTACTGGGTAACATCACTCACTGGGTAACATCACTCACTGGGTAACATCACTCACTGGGTAACATCACTCACTGGGTAACATCACTCACTGGGTAACATCACTCACTGGGTAACATCACTCACTGGGTAACATCACTCACTGGGTAACATCACTTACTGGGTAACATCACTCACTGGGTAACATCACTCACTGGGTAACATCACTCACTGGGTAACATCACTCACTGGGTAACATCACTTACTGGGTAACATCACTTACTGGGTAACATCACTCACTGGGTAACACCACTCACTGGTAACATCACTTACTGGGTAACATCACTTACTGGGTAACATCACTCACTGGGTAACACCACTCACTGGTAACATCACCTACTGGGTAACATCACTCACTGGGTAACATCACTCACTGGGTAACACCACTCACTGGTAACATCACCTACTGGGTAACATCACTCACTGGGTAACATCACTCACTGGGTAACATCACTCACTGGGTAACATCACCTACTGGGTAACATCACTCACTGGGTAACATCACTCACTGGGTAACACCACTCACTGGGTAACACCACTCACTGGGTAACATCACTTACTGGGTAACATCACTCACTGGGTAACATCACTTACTGGGTAACATCACTTACTGGGTAACATCACTCACTGGGTAACATCACTCACTGGGTAACACCACTCACTGGTAACATCACTCACTGGGTAACATCACTTACTGGGTAACATCACTTACTGGGAGGGTTGTCAGGTGCACCAAGGTCAATGGAGTTTTCTGTCACCTCGACGGCACAGCTGTTGACGATGCCGCCACAGTCCTTGAAAGTTGTCAACACGGAACTCTGACCTACATCCCATAGTTTGGCGGTGCCATCCCTGCCACAAGACACAATGTTCCGACCTCGGTCGACCACCGCTGTCTCCAGGATACCTGCACAAGACAGTTGCCATCTTGTCAGTTGCTGTAATTTCAACATGGACACTGGCACATGATATTTTGACATATTTCTCCTAAAAGCTCAAGCAAGTTATAATTCTATTTAATTCTTATTATATTGGAAATTAGGATGACGAAAATATAAGCCAGAGGATTATGTATCTTACCTGATATTTTAAGTATATTTGCAACATGTACATCAAATTATGATTTATCTTAAACCAAACTCGGAAAGTTGCAATAGGCAAAAAGACCCACAAGAATGCCATTGATGTAAAATACATTCAAGTAAATGGCAAAATGACAACACAATGAGTGGCAGCACCTGCTGTATGTCCCCGGAGCGTTGCCGCACACTTCCCCGTCTCCACCGACCATATCTTCATCTGCATGTCCGCGCCACCGCTCAGGAGGACCACACCCGAGGGGAAGAACCGACACGTGTACACATCCCCCATGTGACCCTCGAGTCTCCGCTGGAAGCAACAAACACACAGATTTACAAAACTGGAAAAAAATTTGAAAATAAGATGAATTGGTTATACAGGACTGTTAAAGTCATGAGGACGTTAAATATCTGTAACTACCCGTTAAGATCTGGGTTAGAATAGGTCTTCAGCATCCCATGCTTGCCGTAAGAGGCGACTAACGTGATAGGGTGGTCAAGCCCGCTGATGTATGTCATCATATCAATAATTGTGTAGATCGAAGCTCATGATATCAATCAATGGACTGTACTCGATTATTTACAGACCCCCATCATATAGCTGGAATATTACTGAATGCGGCATTAAACAAGAAACAAAAAAAATACCAAACCTATCTGTAACCATGGTTACCAGACATGAATCAAGCCAGACTTCAGATACTTATTTTCTAGCTCATCAGTGAATAATGCTCAAGCTTCATGCCATGTCTGTAGCAGCTGTGCCAACCGACATTGTGTATTATCACCCACTGAGTACTGACAAAATGTCATGACAACCCTACAAGTACTTGATGATTGTAAATAACCTGCTGCCTTCGCACTTTATCTTGGTGTACATACCCTCACTTCTCCATCACTAGTCTGCCACACCAGCAGCTTGTTCTCACTGTCACATGACACACCCAGACCACCGGCCGTCACGTCAATACACGGGACCTGGAAATAAACAAGTAACTGTCACATGACACACCCAGACCACCGGCCGTCACGTCAATACACGGGACCTGGAAATAAACAAGTAACTGTCACATGACACACCCAGACCACCGGCCGTCATGTCAATACACAGGACCTGGGAATAAACAAGTAACTGTCACATGACACACCCAGACCACCGGCCGTCACGTCAATACACGGGACCTGGGAATAAACAAGTAACTGTCACATGACACACCCAGACCACCGGCCGTCACGTCAATACACGGGACCTGGAAATAAACAAGTAACTGTCACATGACACACCCAGACCACCAGCCGTCACGTCAATACACGGGACCTGGGAATAAACAAGTAACTGTCACATGACACACCCAGACCACCGGCCGTCACGTCAATACACGGGACCTGGAAATAAACAAGTAACTGTCACATGACACACCCAGACCACCGGCCGTCACGTCAATACACGGGACCTGGAAATAAACAAGTAACTGTCACATGACACACCCAGACCACCGGCCGTCATGTCAATACACGGGACCTGGAAATAAACAAGTAACTGTCACATGACACACCCAGACCACCGGCCGTCATGTCAATACACGGGACCTGGGAATAAACAAGTAACTGTCACATGACACACCCAGACCACCGGCCGTCACGTCAATACACGGGACCTGGAAATAAACAAGTAACTGTCACATGACACACCCAGACCACCAGCTGTCATGTCAATACACGGGACCTGGGAATAAACAAGTAACTGTCACATGACACACCCAGACCACCGGCCGTCATGTCAATACACGGGACCTGGGAATAAACAAGTAACTGTCACATGACACACCCAGACCACCGGCCGTCATGTCAATACACGGGACCTGGGAATAAACAAGTAACTGTCACATGACACACCCAGACCACCGGCCGTCATGTCAATACACGGGACCTGGAAATAAACAAGTAACTGTCACATGACACACCCAGACCACCGGCCGTCATGTCAATACACGGGACCTGGGAATAAACAAGTAACTGTCACATGACACACCCAGACCACCGGCCGTCACGTCAATACACGGGACCTGGGAATAAACAAGTAACTGTCACATGACACACCCAGACCACCGGCCGTCACGTCAATACACGGGACCTGGAAATAAACAAGTAACTGTCACATGACACACCCAGACCACCGGCCGTCATGTCAATACACGGGACCTGGAAATAAACAAGTAACTGTCACATGACACACCCAGACCACCGGCCGTCACGTCAATACACGGGACCTGGGAATAAACAAGTAACTGTCACATGACACACCCAGACCACCGGCCGTCACGTCAATACACGGGACCTGGAAATAAACAAGTAACTGTCACATGACACACCCAGACCACCGGCCGTCATGTCAATACACGGGACCTGGAAATAAACAAGTAACTGTCACATGACACACCCAGACCACCGGCCGTCACGTCAATACACGGGACCTGGGAATAAACAAGTAACTGTCACATGACACACCCAGACCACCGGCCGTCACGTCAATACATGGGACCTGGGAATAAACAAGTAACTGTCACATGACACACCCAGACCACCAGCTGTCATGTCGACACTAGGGATCTGGGAATAAACAAGTAACTGTCACATGACACACCCAGACCACCAGCCGTCATGTCAACACACGGGACCTGGGAATAAACAAGTAACTGTCACATGACACACCCAGACCACCGTCCGTCATGTCGACACTAGGGATCTGGGAATAAACAAGTAACTGTCACATGACACACTTATACCACCGGCCGTCATGTCAACACACGGGATCTGGGAATAAACAAGTAACTGTCACATGACACACCCATACAACAGGCCGTCATGTCGACACACAGGATCTGTGAATAAACAAGTAACTGTCACATGACACACCCAGACCACTGTCCGTCATGTCGACACTAGGGATCTGGGAATAAACAAGTAACTGTCACATGACACACCCAGACCACCAGCTGTCATGTCGACACTAGGGATCTGGGAATAAACAAGTAACTGTCACATGACACACCCAGACCACCAGCCGTCATGTCAACACACGGGACCTGGGAATACACAAGTAACTGTCACATGACACACCCAGACCACCGGCCGTCATGTCGACACATGGAGCCTGGGAATACACAAGTAACTGTCACATCGACACCCGGGATGTGGGAAGAACTTGCTGCTGTAGCACAAAGCAGTCATCTGCATATTAAATACCCGGGTACAGCTGGGATAGTTCTGACGATGTCTTGGCCTATGATGTTATATGAGCAGCCCCCCAGCTCTTACAGGGCTCCAGACACTGAAGCAGCACATGGAGATCAGTCAACATGAAGGATTCTTTACCGTGACAGTTATAACACCTTTAGTGTTTGCAGAGTGGTCATAACAGCGGTAGTCCACTTGTCCTTATAATGATAACATATAGCAAAACCCTTAAAAGTGGCAACTTTCTACTAGTCCTGATGATACCTTAACTACTGGGCAGTTTGGCAAGGACTACAGGACTAGTGCCAGTTTCTAACACTGAAAAACTGTAACCAATATACTCACACTTTTGTTCTGTTTATGTATGGCTGAGAATGAGATCTGTGGAGCCACAAACTTCCTGGTGAGACTGCCGAGCTCCCCGCTGTATCTGGCCGTCAGTGTGTACTGGAACAACACCCAGAGGGAAAACATGTCAGGTTACACAGGATATCAACCAGTACTATCACCTGTAGAGTCTACCAGTTAGAACAGTGCTAACATACCACATCCCTTCACCTGTGTGAAACTGGTCCTTACATATGATCAACAGTCAGACTGACTCAAGCTTGTACATGTTGTAGGCTGAAGCTAATTTGTATTTGTTATTGTAGAATGAGTATTGTTTATACTAAGCAGATTTTAATTGAAGTTTGAGGAAACCATTAATGTATTTCAAGAACAAATCATATCACTGCATTGTTTGATAGGCATTACTTAGAAGTTGACGGATGACAAAGTAGACACAATGTATGGATAATGACTTTGCAGTATTAAAGAAGTTGTTATCCATAAATTGTGTCTACTTTGATATCACTGCAATATACAAATAAAATAATTGACAATAAAAATCACATATTTAAATTAAATTTTAGCAACTGTAGCCCAACTATCAACATGATCAGAGTGAGTGAGTATGGTTTTACGCCGCTTTTAGCAATATTCCAGCAATATCATGGCGGGGGACACCAGAAATGGGCTTCACACATTGTACCCATGTCGGGAATCGAACCCGGGTCTTCGGCGTGACAAGCGAACGCTTTGACCACTAGGCTACCCGACCGCCCCTAACATGATCAGAAGACACTGTGATTCTGTGTCATAACCATGACAAATGGCCGGATGTTCCCTCACATCAGTCTCAGTCATCCAGCATACAACAAGATGACCAAGCTGTGTCCTCATCAATATCAGTGGGAAGAAGTCAGTCAGTGAGTTGATTTAGCGCTGCTTTAAACAGTATGCTAGGCATAGCATCACTTGTCAGCTTGATGTGGAAGGAATGCCCAAAGTGATGCAGGTCTAGGATGTTACCACTTTAGTGAAACCCATGAATGGGGGTATGTAGCTGGGAAATCTAAAACTATAACCAGGGCAAATCTGGGATTCAAACCAGGGATCATTGATATCTGTTACGCCTTTCACAGACACAACTTTGCACAGTGGTGCCTTTGATGAATAGACTTCCCCTAGCCCCCTGCCATTAGTATTACAACGATAATTGAACAGATCTCCCAAAATGTTAACAGATCCTGTATGTGCTGACTGCGTTGTCAACCTACCTTGGTGATGTTCTGTACAGAGAAGCCGTCGGTACCAGTGACCTCCGGAACCCCTTCCCGGGACATACCCTGGGTGTCCAGATGGCCATGCACACTGGGGCAGTCTACAACAGACAACTCAGTGTAGTAGATAAAACAATTGCATATATTACAACCATTACATAAAATGATAGTGCATCAGTAGATTGCGAAATCTTCTTACAGACAGTTCCATTTGGAAAAGCTTGTTCAACAAACAAACTCAAATATCAATAGATTCCAAGTGAAAAGCACATTGTGCCTAGTCAATGTATCTTAACCATCGCTGACTGATGGTTAATAGTGCCTTTATTACAATGCTAGGTTTGGCAAACAAAACGGGCTTCCTGGAGAGGGAGCTGCAAGAAGACGCACACAGGTATACTCCCAGCAAACAATTCTACGTTGTGACAACGTTGCGACAACGTTGACTTTTCGTTGCTACAACGTTGTGATGTTACGTTGTCACAACGTAATCCTGTAGACTCCCAGATTGGTTGCTACAACGTTGTGCGTAAACCAAAATACAACCAAATCAAGACGTTGTCACAACGTCCATTTTTTACGCTGCTACAACGTTTAACCAAAACGTCGCGACAACGTACCCAGCCAACAATTCTACGTTGTTACAACGTTGTGACAACGTTTACTTTTCGTTGCTACAACGTTGTGATGTTACGTTGTGACAACGTAATTCTGTAGACTCCCAGATTGGTTGCTACGACGTTGTGCGTAAACCAAAATACAACCAAATCAAGACGTTGTCACAACGTCCATTTTTTACGTCGCGACAACGTAGGTATCGCATACTGTTTACATATGGCGACACTACAGGCATTGCAGCACGTTGTTGCAATGTCCATGTAGATTAACGCCTGTTTTATTCCTCAATACCTCCCAGGCAGCCTGAAAAGTTTGTACCAATCTAGTTAAGACGTCAGGTACAAAGAAATACATTCTGCAAACTGAATTCACTTTAACCCTATCCATGAAACAGCAAGTCAATGAAATGCACTCTTTTTTGGCAGAGTTTGAAATACGGCCAAGATATAAATCTAAATGTTTTAAATTACATGTACAATTTGGTAATATAATATTCATTTTCCAAAACAATTTTCAAGGCTATGTGCAAATTGTTCACAAATGTTTCAACACAATTAAAAGATATTGGATTTTCCCACGAATTTGCAAATTAAAAACCATCAAACAATAAGCCCTGCACAAATTGAAACATTTAAATTTTCTTGGCCTTACCTCATACATTCAGCATTGAGAGCAACACTGTGACAAACAGAATAGTCTATGCATCTGATGTCCTAAGATCCATTAGGTAAACGAAATGACAATAGAATTCTGGTTGAGGTGACCTTTATTTATTTGTTAAATGACAAGTCAGAACATGGGCTGAGTTGCTGGGGAGCCTTTTCAGTCCTCAAATGAAAAGTCACAGGGATGATCTTCAACTGTATCCTCAGTCTCTCCTTATGCCTTGGTAACTGAATAAAAAATGACACAAATGTTATAAAATGGCAAGGCAAGGGACATATTTCTGACATAACAAAATAACGGTTGCATTCCCCAAAATAATGTTTTGATGTCTGATGTCAGTCTTTAAACAGTTAAAAACTGCTGAAAGTGCGAAGGCGCTGACACTAATACCATGATGCTCTTGGATCATACATAAGCAGAAAAGCTTTTAGCACTGAATCAGTGGTGTAACTTTATACCCCCGCCCTTTTAGATTGTGGGTATAATTAAATAAGAATCATCTAAATTTTAATTCTTGAAGATGTTTGTATATATTATTGAATCAGACATACCTTTCTGTCAGTGATATGTACTTTAAACAAATACGCTCCCACAATACTGTTTTCTCCACCTGAAAGAAAAACAGAAACCACAAAGTATCACATTCTTAAATAAACCAGTACTGTATAGATAAATCCCATTTACTTAGACTAATAGAGTATGATGTAACTGATAGTAATATTGGCAAATAGTTTTATCAGTCAACAGATCAACTGTAGTTTTTCAAAAGCAGTAACTTTACCTTTCTGCTGTACACTCAAACTAGTGATTCAAGTGAATATCATGGCTAAGTTTCTAAAACCTTATTTGAAAAATATGTACATAAATGAAAAATATATATTGCCAAATAAAATAAATAGTTCCCATATTTGAAGCAAGAATGTTGAATATGAATTATGAATTGGCCCACCAATAAGTGATAAAAGTGTTAACACTTTGGGGTATTTATCCTAATTAAAACTGTGATTTTTTTTAATACTTAGATCTACCTTAATATTTTCCATATTAATATGCCAGGATAGTTATATATGTTCTAACATTTACAAAGATTAGAAACATGGGGAAATAAACAAAATGCAATAGCTTATACAATACCAGACGAAGTTGAAACAGCTCTAAATATTTATTGAAATTTATTTGTCACTACGTTTATTAACATAGATCTAATACAGTTAAATATCGTTAAATATAATTCTGTAGTATGGTAGCCTACGTGGCAACATATGCAGATCGAAAACCGAAAGAATATGGTTGCTATCAATTCCATTGTATTTTTCATTGGTGCACATTGGCTACACCTATCTCACTTTAATCATCAACAAACGATGACCAACTCACTGACAATATATGGTGATATTTAACTTTTGACTATCGACTAGCTTATCATCACCAGAGAGGACAATACCGAAAACACCCCGTTATAGCGCGCGACGAGAGACTCGTTTTACTTTTGCTCGTTTTCATTAGAAAGGAGTCGGACATAGATCTAGTTATCGGAAAATGATGAATTGATTCTTTTTTCGGAAATAATAAAAATACACATGATAAGCACCTTGCTATGATAAACTTTATAGACAGCAGCAACAACCTGATGATCCACATTTAGGCTACTTCAGTCAGTGCTAATTAGGCCTTTTCGGAAACATCAAGTATGTTTCTGTCTCTTCCCGAAAATACGATTTTTTTCATAACATCATTGATCACTTTAGACTAGGGCTATAACTAGCAGCCTACAGAGAGTCGAGCTGAATACTTCCATTGTTTTGATTCCCTCTTTTCGCTGTATAAGAGAAATCTACTTAACCATTCCCATGGCCTGGATGAGCCACAT
The DNA here is from genome assembly GCF_023055435.1 of Haliotis rufescens. NCBI lineage: Eukaryota > Metazoa > Mollusca > Gastropoda > Lepetellida > Haliotidae > Haliotis > Haliotis rufescens. The sequence goes on along the minus strand of NW_025964201.1, from coordinate 1,402,298 downwards.
TGTTGCACAAAAATCAAAGTCAGAAGATTAGTACATGTAAACTTTAAATAGTAATGATTTCAGAAATAACACAGAAGAAATGGCGATAACTGTCAGTGCGGTCAGTAGGCGATGCATAAGTTAGGCCTATTTACAAATCTACACGCTTACGAACGAAACCCGAACATAATATGACGGCCACAAAACGCCACCAGATTGAATTCTGGTCAAAAATATACCGCTTGCCCTTGGCAATTACCCTTGGTATCCATAAAATAATAATATGGAAAAAAGTCTTGGGCCCCCTTCACCTCTATCATCAAGTTCTGTGTATCATATTAATATCAACACTGACGCTCAGTGAAAATGACCGGCAAACTGCATTCTTAACCCTGCCACTTCTGAATAATACGATCCATTTAGATCATTTGACGCACTGCATGCACAGAAACATATCAACAAGCGCAGACTATTTTTGAAAAATTAACTTACCTCAATCGAATTCACAGATCATCTGTCCAGTTCCAGTTGCTGCACAATCACTTGCTTGTAATATATTATGTCCAGAGTGAGTTTGAGCTAAGATGGCTGGTGACAACAAATCTTCCGCGACAATGTGACGTCATTCTGACGTCACTTCACGAGGCAACAGGCTAAACTTTTCTGCAGTCGCTCTCACGCCGCAAAAAATACGCGCCAATTGTTTTTAACTGTAATATTGCTTGTGACAACATTTAGTTCGTTAATAGATATATATGTTTAAAAAAAAATAACACTGAGAGATGGTAGATCTACAAGTGGTTTCCTAAACATCATTTACAAAAAGTACTGTAATGTCCAAAGCACAACGTTATCACAACGTTAATTTGCAACGTTGTTGTAACGTTGTCACAGATATACACAATTACGTTCTCGAAATATTAGTATTAAGAGATGAAAATTCAAATGCCGAATATATAGAAAGGTAATGCATTACTAACTTGGTTTTCTGACAAATTCATGTTGATTTTGATAAAGCAGTTCTATTCCTTCTATTCTGTTCTATCGAGAAGCAAACTCAATAACGTTTTTACCGACGTTTCAGAAACGTAGTTACAAAACGTTGTGTGATGTCCAATGCACAACGTTTTCACAACGTGAATGTGCAACGTTGTTATTACGTTGTGAAATAACGTTGCAGGTCGACGTTAAAATAACGTTGTGACAACGTTATATCACGACGTTACCAATCCACAACCTTTCAACAACGATGGAAGTGCGAATCATGCATGTATGGCGAAAATGTTATTGTCATTGTTTGTTGTTTAATCGCCTCTTACGACAAGCACGGGTTGCTGAAAAGTGAAAACCAAATCTAACATTATTGTAATTTTCTGCCAAAATGTAGTTTATTTCGAGTAAACACCTTTGTTTTTACGCTTTTCGCGATGAAGACTATTTGACGTCGCACCAACGTATGAGAAACGTTGTCATCATAACGTTGCATGGCGCCCGATGCACAACATTTCCACAACGTAATTTTGCTACGTTGTGATTACGTTGTCACATAACGTTGGAGTGACGTGATAATAAGGTGTTTACACAGACTTTAGTTTATTTACGAGATGGAAATCCTGATTCCGAAGATATAGGTAAATAATGAATTACTGCCTTGTTTTTGGCAGAAATTGTGTCGATTTGTATGTAAAACTTTTGTTCATACAATTTTTGTTAAGGGGACAGTTGACGTCGCACCAACGTTTCAGGAACGATGTAACAAGACGTTGGGAAATATTCGATGAACAACGTTTTCACAACGTAAAAATGCAACGTTGTTATTACGTTGTGAAACGACGTTGCACAGTGACGTAATAATAACGTTGTGACAACGTTGTATCACTACGTTACCAATTCACAACTTTACCACAACGTTGTGAAAACGTAGTGTGTTAGCCGGGCTACCATTCAATAAGTCTTAAATGTTACAAAATTGTTACGAAACAGATTAATATACCCAAATGTCAATAAACAGGTAGGTAAAAAAATTGAATAACCTCTAAAAATTGTATACACCCAATCAAAATCAATCCTCTGGGTAAAATACCCAAATAACCAAAAGCATATCGAGAGCTCTGGGGTATGACAACATGAAGTTGTCCACCCATGTCGTCACCACTTATGACCAACTCGGGATCAGTTTCAACCTGGAATCCCCATGGTTTTCTTCATTGCGTGATATGTGCAGGAATAATAATGAAGTGTACCAGTGCATGTATGTGTGAAAAGAAAATCTCACACTCACTTGTACCCTTGTAGGTTATCCATGCTCGACCTTTCTCTTCTCTGAAAACACAATATTTCATCAAATGTATGTCTGCATAAAATTCAATTATCAATTGGCTATCCATGGAAAAGTGTATATTTTAATTGTTTTCCATAAGACTACACATCCCAGAATAGATGAGCTGTAGTACTGCAAATTAACCCCTACTATACACTTATCTTCCCGGGGCAAGGGAGTTATAACTGACAATAACAGTCCAGTTTCCACCCATGTTGCCCTTAAACTATAACACCACCACCAGTTTCCATGCTTGCCGAGCTAGAGTGTAATTTCTGAATTATATTTTGGCTGGACTAATGCATCTATAGCGCTCTCGATCCAGTGGCAGAATGTCGGCTAGCCTCATTAATGCAAGACGAGCACCCACAGCGCCAATTGTATCTGAAAAAGTGCGCCCGGTAAAGTGCAGTACTCTCCCAAATGTATTAGCCCTGTACCTAAAGTAAAGACGGGGCAGTTAAAGAGATATTATATATAGAGAGCTAGCTACAATTGATGAATGGTGTCCAACATATTGGCACAGGTAGCAACGACTTGCCAACATAGTTTGAAATAACCTACACTACTGACATATCACATGTGTAACACTACACATATGAGAAAGATGCGTCCATTCAAAAATATTACGAGAGGGCACAAGTAGATGTTGCTTTATCACGTACTTACCTCAAAGAATACTGCCAGTCACTTTGCAATATCATTCGCTCCATGGGCGCAGCCATTTTGCAGGAAACTGACACGAAAAGGAATGATTTGCGACACAAACAAATTATTTCATTTCTTTTCAGAAACCCTTATTTTCAAATAAACAAATCTGATTATGATGACAAAAATCACATCGAAACAAAGAGCCTCTAATTCCTCTAGAATGACCGCTGAGTAAACGTTATTGTTGTACCAACAGCCACAAATGAGTAGCCTACAAAATTACAACTTCCGGTTTTGTTCTGTAATGTTTTGATTGACGTTTTTACAGATTCTTTAGAGGGGCAATCATCAACGCACGGGGGGTGTCGTGTTGGGATTTGTTTACAAGTTAATTCTTTGCTTTCATATGTAGTCGATAGATCCTGTCAGTTGAGCCTCTGTACGTAGGAATATCTTTCGTACATCACTGAACAGGAAACGTCAGACTGCGCCAATCACTCATGCGTAGATAGTTTTGTTTACAAACATATTACCACGTGAACTACAATGGTTGAAGCTATAATACTTCTTACCTGATGTGAACGGAGACATTTTCACAGCTATTATACCATTATGAACACCTCATGGGCGCTCAAGAGGAAATTCCAAAGAGAAATTGATGTGAGTAAAATGACTTAAACTGTTGTGGGAATTTATCAGTATCAACTATATGCACGGAGACTTTGTGATCTGTGTTTGTTTGAGACGTTTTGAAACAGATAAGTTGCAGCAGCATTCATCAGGAATGTAACTTAACCCTATTCCATACTATTTAGATTTCCCATCAGATTGTCTCTGCTATGCACAGGGAGGTCTGTTAGCCATAGTCACTTCATTTAAGCATGGGTAGCTTTCTAAGTCAGACCCATTTCTTAGATTTTCAAGTACAAAGTCATGAGGCATTAGGTTGCCCTGCCAGCATCTCCCGACATGGGTACAATGTGTGAAGCCCATTTCTGGTGTCCCCGCCGTGATATTGCTGGAATATTTCAAAAAGCGGCGTAAAACCATACTCTCACTCACTCCTTATCGCATGAAAGACCCATCTTCCTATTCACATCATACACTCACATTGACAGTATGTTTTGGGTGTGCTTGTATGAAAATGTTACTGATATTTCTTTTGTTTTCAATAATAGACCCTCTTGAGCAATAAGATTACAAGCAGCATTAATTGATTATTTGGAGACATGGTTTAGTTTATTTATGATAACCTTGAGTCTGATGCTAATTATATAATGGCCACACACTATTTGCTTGGAGACCACTTAGTTTGCAGTTGAGGCAAAATGTTGTATGCGTTAACACCTGTTACCATAGTTATGTGTCCTGACTTTTATTTTTGGCATCACAACGTTCAAGGGGCAGTCAGAACGTTCCCAGGCTAACTTACTTGTTGATGTGGTAGGAGAAAGATATTCACGGAGTAGTAAGAACAATCCTTCTGAGGATGATTTGACGTAACAATTTAATGATTCCATCAGGATATTTTCCTGTGTTCAGCTTAATGTGGTGGTGCACCCTAATTGTGTCCATTCAGAAGTGAAAGTAACCACAAAGTTACTGCAAATGACTAGCACAAGTTAAAATTCAGCCGGGTCGTACATATATTTTAGTCAATGCGTTTAGACTCTCATGGCACTGCATTGGTATCAGTGAATTGGAATTCTGTGCCTTCCTGTTATTGTCTCAAGCTCAAAAGTCCTTGATGGTGAAATTCTTCTCCAAACCAAACTATATCAACACAAAATGTTCAAAATTTTATGTAATGTTTCCTTGTCCAATGAAAGTCACCATTTCTTGATTATGACTGTGGCTTTCAATCTTGAGACCTCCGAAGCACAACCTATTGTGTACACAAGATCATGGTCATTTCTACAATTGTTGGAGCTCTTGTAGTCATCTGTTCTTCATGATGCAATATGAAGATGTTTTACCCCTTATTGTTTTCATGATTACACAATGTGTCTTCTTGGTCAACTGGCCTGTCTGTTGTTTGCAGGTAGATTCATGATAGATCTCGGTACAGTTTTTTCCAAATGGAGTAAGCCAAAATATGACACTGCCATAGAAAATTAGCTTACCGTTTGATGAAATTGTTTTATCTTATAACCTTGTTGAGGATTGTTCTGACTTATCTGCGAATGTCACTGTCCTTCCACATCTACAGGTAAGTTAATCTGAGAAATAACTGGCCCCCGTACAGAAGCTCCACACACATTGCAGAGAGTAGTGGATGTGTCAAATATGGTATTGGATGAACCTTTATCTTTTGTGATTAATGTGCTGAAATATATTCTTATCTTAAAAAAGTTGTTAGGTAACTATATTTTTTTCTTACAGGAGAAAGTTCACACAGGTTTCCAACGTGTTCTACAGGTCACCCCAGATTTGATAAATCGACTTGGCTTGGAAAAGGAATTAGAGGTATAATTTCACAATTCTATTTAATAGAGGTTATCACGTGAGTGTGTTTGGGGATGGTAAATATCCTGCATTAGGAATACATAGTGTTTATTCCTAATACAGGATATTTACTATCCCCAAACACACAAGCGTGATAACCTCTTTATCATGTAATGTCATTCTTTAATTCTGTCCTTTAAAATTGCGTTCCCTCTCTCACAAACATTACCGAAACATTGCGAGTTTTCCTGGAATGCGCGCATTAATATGTATTACGTCACAGGGTAAGTGATGTGTCAGTCGGACAGTGACAGTAGCTAATATAGTTCCAACTGAAATCTGTTTGTTATACAGTGGCGAAGCAACATATACGCAAAACAACAGTTGTTTTTAATTGCCTTTCGCAGCAATCCATCGGTCTGTCCGCTAGAGTAACTGCCCTTTGTCAAAGGGAAGCTACTCTAACCCTAAGGGAGGCCACGTTCAGACGGTGTTGACAGTCAGTCTGTCCTGTCATAACGTTAAGAAGTGTAGTCAGATGTACACACAGCGACAAAACGAAACAAGGTAACAATTCAAACATATTTCGGCTAGATCCAACTATTTTAATTTGTGGAGAATGTTTGAAGCCGCAGAGGTCTACAAGCACAGATATGGCTACTGATCCCGCTTTGCTAGGCCCCGTTCCCTCGCAAAATTGTTTCGAAATTTATATCTCCAAAGTTGCCAAAACTTATAAGATGCCCTATGTACGTCACAGTTAGACACTGATTTTCAGTATATTAGACTGTTCTTTTGATAATGATAGCAATTATCCCTGTAGTTTATCCAGATTCCCGATGGTTAATTCTGACTCGATCGCTGAATGTTGAGGGCGACGCCATGTTTGTTTATAAACAGTGAAAGTAGTCCCTACTTGACCTTTGATATTTACATCTCTATCTGCATATGACCCCAACGGATATCGTTTTTATCCGTTGGCTTTATCCTGCTGAGAAACCTACCCATTATATGATAAAGAGGATTTATTTGTTTTTGTTGACAATTACAAATACAACAACATGCCCTGAAGTGATTCATCTTTGGGTCGACGGCTTTCTAACCATGCTCACAGGTTCAGAGCATCAAACTGTATTCCCTGCACCTAATTATTATGATTATAGGTGAAAATGAAATTGTTGTTATTTTCTATATCTGTCACTTCTATGTTATTGTATTGTAGGTTGTATTGTTCCTGATTGTGTTGTATTGACCCTGATTGTGTTGTATTGACCCTGATTGTGTTGTATTGTTCCTGATTGTGTTGTATTGTTCCTGATTGTGTTGTATTGACCCTGATTGTGTTGTATTGTTCCTGATTGTGTAGTATTGACCCTGATTGTGTCGTATTGACCCTGCTTGTGTTGTATTGTTCCTGATTGTGTTTTATTGTTCCTGATTGTGTTTTATTGACCCTGATTTTGTTGTATTGACCCTGATTGTGTTGTATTGTTCCTGATTGTGTTGTATTGTTCCTGATTGTGTTGTATTGTTCCTGATTGTGTTGTATTGTTCCTGATTGTGTTTTATTGTTCCTGATTGTGTTTTATTGACCCTGATTTTGTTGTATTGACCCTGATTGTGTTGTATTGTTCCTGATTGTGTTGTATTGTTCCTGATTGTGTTGTATTGACCCTGATTGTGTTGTATTGTTCCTGATTGTGTTGTATTGACCCTGATTGTGTTGTATTGTTCCTGATTGTGTTGTATTGTTCCTGATTGTGTTGTATTGTTCCTGATTGTGTTGTATTGGCCCTGATTGTGTTGTATTGTTCCTGATTGTGTTGTATTGTTCCTGATTGTGTTGTATTGACCCTGATTGTGTTGTATTGGCCCTGATTGTGTTGTATTGTCCCTGATTGTGTTGTATTGGCCCTGATTGTGTTGTATTGTTCCTGATTGTGTTGTATTGTTCCTGATTGTGTTGTATTGACCCTGATTGTGTTGTATTGTTCCTGATTGTGTTGTATTGACCCTGATTGTATTGACCCTGATTGTATTGTTCCTGATTGTGTTGTATTGACCCTGATTGTGTTGTATTGACCCTGATTGTGTTGTATTGTTCCAGGGGCACCAGGGCTGTGTGAACTGCCTCGAGTGGAATGAAGACGGCACGTGAGTACCTACCATCACATTCAGAATGAGGACAAAGTGTTTTTGTTTATGTGATACTATTAATAATAAATATTTAATAATAATAATATTTAAGTAGATTTCATTCCATTTTAGTGACCTATAAATTTATATATATATATCAAGGCAACATTGCAATATTTCTACCATGATTTTAGAACATACTCAGTTTTTATAGGCCAGTCAGAGTTATCAAAACCAAATAACCACCTCTGACCGAAAAACACCCATGATTCACTGGTGCATGTTCTGTTACACATTCAATCATACATGATTAAATCAACAGGTAGCCTTGCTCCTTGTATCTAACAAAGTCGAAACCATGACTCTTATTGTAGTGCTGATTTGATAATTAGGATAAAGCCGGTATAACAGATTATTTGTGTTAACAGGCGGCTAGCAAGTGGCTCGGATGATGTTCAGGTGATCATCTGGGACCCGTTCCATCATCGCAGTCAGACTACAGTGAGAACTGGCCATCAGGGAAACATCTTCTCTGTCAAGGTGAGAACTGGTCATCAGGGGACCATCTTCTCTGTGAAGGTGAGAACTGGTCATCAGGGGACCATCTTCTCTGTGAAGGTGAGAACTGGTCATCAGGGGACCATCTTCTCTGTGAAGGTGAGAACTGGTCATCAGGGGACCATCTTCTCTGTGAAGGTGAGAACTGGTCATCAGGGGACCATCTTCTCTGTGAAGGTGAGAACAGGTTGTCAGGAGACCATCTTCTCTGTGAAGGTGAGAACAGGTTGTAAGGGGACCATCTTCTCTGTGAAGGTGAGAACAGGTTGTCAGGAGACCATCTTCTCTGTGAAGGTGAGAACTGGTCATCAGGGGACCATCTTCTCTGTGAAGGTGAGAACAGGTTGTAAGGGGACCATCTTCTCTGTGAAGGTGAGAACAGGTTGTCTGGGGACCATCTTCTCTGTGAAGGTGAGAACAGGTTGTCAGGAGACCATCTTCTCTGTGAAGGTGAGAACTGGTCATCAGGGGACCATCTTCTCTGTGAAGGTGAGAACTGGTCATCAGGGGACCATCTTCTCTGTGAAGGTGAGAACTGGTCATCAGGGGACCATCTTCTCTGTGAAGGTGAGAACAGGTTGTAAGGGGACCATCTTCTCTGTGAAGGTGAGAACAGGTTGTCAGGAGACCATCTTCTCTGTCAAGGTGAGAACAGGTTTTCAGGGGACCATCTTCTCTGTTAAGGTGAGAACAGGTTGTCTGGGGACCATCTTTTCTGTTAAGGTAAGCATAGGTTGTCAGGGGACCATCTTCTCTGTCAAGGTGAGAACAGGTTGTCTGGGGACCATCTTCTCTGTTAAGGTAAGCATAGGTTGTCAGGGGACTATCTTCTCTGTTAAGGTAAGCATAGGTTGTCAGGGGACCATCTTCTCTGTTAAGATAAGCATAGGTTGTCAGGGGACTATCTTCTCTGTTAAGGTAAGCATAGGTTGTCAGGGGACTATCTTCTCTGTTAAGGTAAGCATAGGTTGTCAGGGGACTATCTTCTCTGTTAAGGTAAGCATAGGTTGTCAGGGAAGCACCTTCGGTGTCAAGGTGAGAACCAGTCATCAGGGAAACATATTCTTCATCTAGGTGAGAACAGGTCGTCAGGGAAACCTCTTCTCTGTCAAGGTATGTGTTCCGACATCGTGATATGGGTGGCAGTTGTGAAGAATAATGTATTAATGACATATAATACCTGAAAACGTTGGCCCACCTGCTTAAACATCGTGTGCTAAGAGATGAACATATTGTTGGGTTTGTATTATGGAAGATTTGTGATCATGTCTCTGAAGTCTTTAATATTGACTATAAGTAACAGCAGGCCCTTGGCAGGCTGTTGACTTTCAACAATTGGACAGTCCTCTGCAATTCTCCTTACCACTGGCAAAAGGACTAGCTGTTAATTGAACTCTGTTCTTGGTTAGTAAGAGATTTGAAATGGTTCTTTAGGAGAGATTTGAATTGCTTGTTACTAAGAGATTTGAATTGGTTGTTGAATCTGAATTGGGTGTGCAGTTCCTGCCCAACTGTAACGACTCCATGGTGGTGACCGGAGCAGCGGACTGCAAGATCCGCGTGCATGACCTCAACCTGAAGGACACGACGCAAGTGTTCAGCTGCCACGCTGGGAGGGTCAAGAGAATCGCCACAGCACCCAATGTGCCCTTCATGTTCTGGAGTGCTGCTGAGGACGGCACTGTCATGTGAGTTGTCGATGATGATTATTATCATTTATATACTGCAGGAGATTCTACATTTTGGCTACAAAAGGCAGTACAATCATTGTGTTGTTATCGTCATGTGTAGCAACAGCATAATCAGTCAACACTCCATGCTGCGCAAGTACAGGGCACACAACCAGCTGGTTTGTAGTTGTGCAGACAGACAGATGTCCTGAACCAGAGTTTCCGTTTCACACATGCTCATTAACTTGTTTAACATTATTAGGGATTAACCTTGACCTTAAAGGAGGACAAGGAAGAGGTTTGAATGTATTGTATTTTGTATATCAATGTTAAAATGTTTAAGTTATAACTTATGAAATCCAAACTTGGAACAAAGTAACAATTCCCCCCAATTTGCTTCTCAAGGGCTGTTTGGGGCACGGGTGGCCCAGTCGTCTCAGGCGCCAGGATTTGCTGTGCATAGATGCGCCCTTTGTGCCTGCCAGAAACCTATCATTGTGGGTTCGAATCCCGGTTCACCCCGATTGTGTTTCTAGGTTTGTCAGCACCATAACCATACTCGTGGGTTTCACCGAAGTGCCACACGTCTGAGACCTGCATCACTTCAGGCTTTCCTCCCACATTAAGCTGACACGCCGTGATGTAACTGGAATACTGTTAAAATTGGTGTTAAATGCAACTCACTCACTCACGCACTCAAGGGCTGTTTGTGTGGAATCCTAGATTCATCCCAGGTTCCAAATGCCTCTCGTCTAATGTTCGGTACATTGAATTTTCTCTTGACATTACAGGCAGTTTGACCTCCGCACCCCCGAGTCGAGTCAGAATAACCCCCGGAACGTCCTCATCAACCTCCTGGCTCACATGGGGGAGTATGCCGAGGCTAAGTGTATCTCCATCAACCAGCTGCGACCGGAACTCATAGCCGTGGGGGCCAATGACCCCTATGTGCGAGTGTACGACAGACGCATGCTGACCTGCCGTAGCATGAAGTTCCCTGGAGACTTCAACAACAGGTGAACACATATGCTGCTCCATCGTCAGGATGTTCACACTGTTCCTCAGTTACCCTGAGTATTACATTATAAGTTGTAGCAGGATCATGAGGGTTCTTGCATTGGTTTTTATTCATGAGCGGTACATGGGGTTTTATGCGTCCCACGTTAGATTTTATACCACGAGCCTGGTCCTGCTACAACAAATTTATATTACCAACATATTTTAATATGACATTAAAGAGAATTAAAACAAATTCAAAATTGATTGAAAACACCTGGTTGATTGAGCAGAGGTTAGCTTGTGCTTTGTCACGTTGACAAAAAAAAGAAAGTGTGCAGCTTTTTGCTTGGAAGCAGGATATAAAAGACTATATTTTGCTTCTCAGAAATCCATGTGCAGCCTGACTTGTTCGTCGTTGGGTATAAGGGATTTATTCACCCACTTAGAAATTTATTTCCCTCCAAGGCAGCATACACAATTTTTTGTCAAGATCACTTGGACCAATCTGAGGCATGTTCAGGAGGGCGAGCGACCTCGTGAGAGTACAGTGAGGCAATATCACACCTTTCTGAACGGGAGCTGCGTACTCGCTCTCGCGGCACAGCATCCAAAATGGCGTCGCCGGGGATCAAAACAGCCATGTCCACATTTTATTTCATCACAAGTTTGATGGGTTCATACTTTGATGTTCATGATAACAAAGTGTTTATTTTTATTATTAGTTACATGTCCCTGTGCTGGACCAGACAATCCAGCAGTCGACATGAGCATCGGTCTGTGCAATGGGGATACAATGACATGCATCACCCAAGTCAGCGAGTCTTATCACTCGATCCTTACGGCAAACATATGGGTTGCGGAAGACCTATTGTCTACCCTGATCATCACGGGTCAATATATTGAAAATGCAAAAAAAACTTTTTGATGGTAGATTCGGTTAGCTGTGTTCAACAGCGCACGCTCGCGTAATATCGCTTGCGCCCGCCCTCCTGAACAAGCTCAGTTCTCATCATTCGGACATGGAGGTGTGATAAAGCTATTTGTGAGACTAACCTGACTGTCATGTAGAAGCAAGCAGCCAGTCTACTCACTTCCTGCATGGGGCCTGACGGAGCATGCAATAACCAGCCAATCAGATTCAGTTTGCAGACATACATGTTGTTCAAAGCTGTTCAAAGTTTCCTTCTACTGCTAGTTATTTATCTAATCAGTTATATTGGCTCTGCAAGTGACTTTTCTTAGGGTCACAAATCAGTTACAACTGATGATTGCACTGTGCTGGTATTTCCAGTGTGGGTGTGTCACAGTGACCTGTGTGTAAACTAGGTCTCCATCATTCCATGCTTGCTGTACAGATTCCCATGGGAGCATCCACACCTGGAGCTGATGGACGGGGAGGACTACACCCTGCCTCCTGGCTGCGTCAGCTTCTATGTTGCAGGTACACCACCCTGGCTTCCTACATTCCCAACCATGGCTACCTGTATACACTGCCCTGGCTTCCTATATACCCCACCCTGGCTTCCTATATACCCCACCCTGTCTTCCTACATTCCCAACCATGGCTACCTGTATACACTGCCCTGGCTTCCTATATACACCACCCTGGCTTCCAATATACCCCACCCTGGCTTCCAATATACTCCACCCTGACTTCCTACATTCCCAACCATGGCTACCTGTATACACCACCCTGGCTTCCTATATACACCACCCTGGCTTCCAATATACCCCACCCTGGCTTCCTGCATACTCCACCCTGGTTTCCTATATACACCACCCTGGCTTCCTATATACACCATCTGGCTTCCTGTATACAACCCCCTGGCTTCCTATATACACCACCCTGGCTTCCTATATACACCACCCTGGCTTCCTATATACACCACCCTGGCTTCAAAAATACCCCACCCTGGCTTCCTATATATCCCACCCTGTCTTCCTATATACACCAACCTTGCTTCCTATATACACCACCCTGGCTTCCCATATACACCACCCTGGCTTCCTATATACACCACCCTGGCCTCCAATATACCCCACCTTGGCTTCAAAAATACCCCACCCTGGCTTCCTATATATCCCACCCTGTCTTCCTAAATACAGCAACCTTGCTTCCTATATACACCACCCTGACTTGCTATATACACCGCCTGGCTTCCTATATACCCCACCCTGGCTTCCTATATACCCCACCTTGTCTTCCTTTATACCCCACCCTGGCTTCCAATATGCCATACCCTGGCTTCCTATATACTCCACCTTGGCTTCCTATATACACCCCCCTGGCTTCCTATATACCCCACCCTGTCTTCCTATATACCCCACCCTGACTTACTATATACACCACCCTGGCTTCCTATATACACGACCTTGGCTTCCTGTATACACAACCCTGGCTTGCTGTGTACCCCACCCTGGCTCCCTACATACCCCACCCTGGCTTCCTATATACCCCACCCTGGCTTCCTATATACCCCTCCCTGACTTGCTATATACACCATCCTGGCTTCCTGTATACACCACCCTGGCTTCCTATATACCCCACCCTGACTTGCTATATACACCCCCCTGGCTTCCTAAATACACCACCCTGGCGTCCTGTATACACAACCCTGGCTTGCTGTATACCCCACCCTGGCTTCCTACATACCCCACCCTGGCTTCCTACATACCCCACCCTGGCTTGCTATATACCCCACCCTGGCTTCCTACATACCCCACCCTGGCTTCCTATATACCCCACCCTGACCTCCAATATACCACACCCTGGCTTCCTATATACACCACCCTGGCTTCCTATATACACGACCTTGGCTTCCTGTATACACAACCCTGGCTTGCTGTGTACCCCACCCTGGCTCCCTACATACCCCACCCTGGCTTCCTATATACCCCCCCTGGCTTCCTATATACCCCTCCCTGACTTGCTATATACACCATCCTGGCTTCCTGTATACACCACCCTGGCTTCCTATATACCCCACCCTGACTTGCTATATACACCCCCCTGGCTTCCTACATACCCCACCCTGGCTTGCTATATACCCCACCCTGGCTTCCTATATACCCCACCCTGGCTTCCTACATACCCCACCCTGGCTTCCTATATACCCCACCCTGACCTCCAATATACCACACCCTGGCTTCCTATTTACCCCATCCTGTCTTCCAATATACACCACCCTGGTTTCCTATATACAACATCCTGGCTTTCTGTATACACGACCCTGGCTTCCTACATACCCCACCCTGACCTCCAATATACCACACCCTGGCTTCCTATATACCCCATCCTGTCTTCCAATATACACCACCCTGGTTTCCTATATACACCATCCCGGCTTCCTGTATACACCACCCTGGCTTCCTATATACCCCACCCTGACTTGCTATATACACCCCCCTGGCTTCCTATATACACCACCCTGACTTGCTATATACACCCCCCTGGCTTCCTATATACCCCACCCTGGCTTCCTATATACCCCACCTTGTCTTCCTATATACCCCACCCTGGCTTCCAATATACCACACCCTGGCTTCCTATATACCCCATCTTGTCTTCCTATATACCCCACCCTGGCTTCCTATATACCCCACCCTGGCTTCCTATATACACCCCCCTGTCTTCCTATATACCCCACCCTGACTTGCTATATACCCCACCCTGGCTTCCTATATACACCACCTTGGCTTCCTGTATACACAACCCTGGCTTCTTATATACCCCACCCTGACCTCCAATATACCACACCCTGGCTTCCTATTTACCCCATCCTGTCTTCCAATATACACCACCCTGGTTTCCTATATACAACATCCTGGCTTTCTGTATACACGACCCTGGCTTCCTACATACCCCACCCTGACCTCCAATATACCACACCCTGGCTTCCTATATACCCCACCCTGGCTTCCTATATACCCCACCCTGGCTTCCTATATACACCCCCCTGTCTTCCTATATACCCCACCCTGACTTGCTATATACACCACCCTGGCTTCCTATATACACCACCTTGGCTTCCTGTATACACAACCCTGGCTTGCTGTATACCCCACCCTGACCTCCAATATACACCACCCTGGCTTCCTATTTACCCCATCCTGTCTTCCAATATACACCACCCTGGCTTCCTATATACACACCACCCTGGCTTCCTATATACCCCACCCTGACCTCCAATATACCACACCCTGGTTTCCTGTATACCCCACCCTGGCTTCCTATATACCCCACCCTGACCTCCAATATACCACACCCTGGCTTCCTATTTACCCCATCCTGTCTTCCAATATACACCACCCTGGTTTCCTATATACACCATCCTGGCTTTCTGTATATCCCACCCTGGCTTCCTGTATACACCACCCTGGCTTCCTATATACACCACCCTGGCTTCCTGTATACCCCACCCTGGCTTCTTATATACACCACCCTGGCTTCCTATAAACAAGGGATATAGCTAGATACAATACCTCATATTTATCTCTGTAGTTGGGATTAGGATTTGGGGATAAGATAAGCCTTATCTAAACAACATGGTAACATCAGATGACACACTACATGAGCCCACAGACAATCGGAGAATTTCTCTTCCCATATATCCTAGTGGCAGTTAATTTCTGTCACCATATGCACTGAGTTTAGACTGATGTGATGTTACACATGCATGTTGTTGAGAGTTTGGTTTCGCTTAGAACCAACAGCATTAGGATGTTAACATTCTGCACATCAAAAGTTTAATTACACCACCTGACACACACAATGTTCATCCACAAATATATTTCCTAAATCAACTTTTCCTGCATCTTGTGTACAGGTCACTTACCCCAGAAGCAGTCTGACTACAAGAAGAAGTACCGCACACTGGCGGCGACCTACGTGACCTTCAGTCCCGATGGCTCGGAGCTCCTGGTCAATCTCGGGGGAGAGCAGATCTACCTGTTTGATGTTAACAGGAAGAGGCAGGCCCAGAAGTTTGACCTGAGTCACTTCCTCTCCCCTAACGGAGTAGTCAAAGGTGGGACCAGTCATACTGAGATTGTTGAAATACAGCATGCAGTCTCTGCCAAAAGCTCTCTGAGTCGAATTGTCAAAACTCACCTGTTGACAACATTATGAAAATGTTTTAATGGTAACATATGGGCTATTATGGCGGTCAAGTCAGAAATGATTTTTCCTTGTATCAGACTTTGGAGAAGTAGCATTACGTCATGAGCATTGCTAGCTGGAAATGAAAAGGACAATCTCCTTGTGTTGAATAAATACTATAAACGTTTTATTTGTATGAGAGAACAAAGATAAAACTTTAAGTAAGTGAAGTTAATTTTCTTTTGTAATTATATCAATGTTCTTTGTAGTGTATGCACACATTAGCATTGTATGGATGTGGGGACATGGGTGGCCCAGTAGTCTAAGGTGCCACAATGCTATGTGCTGAGTTGTGTCCCTTTGGCACACCAGAAACCTATGATTTAGGGTTCGAATCCATTTTGTCCTGATGTGTTTAGATTTGTCAGCACCATACCTGTGCTCGTGGGTTTCACCGAAGTGGTAAACATCTGAGACCTGCATCACTTCGGGATTTCCTCCCACATTAAACTGACACACCAGGATATAACTAGAATACTATTAAAAGCGGTGTTAAGCCCAACTCACACACATTGTATTGATGTAGTGATTGTGTGTAGTTACTGACGTCTGATGAATGATCCACATCCTGCGGTTCCATGTTCTAGAAGCAGCAGCCGCAGCAGCATGTTCCCACACCAATGGATTCAGTTTACATCGAAATGGCACCACCAACGGCGTGACGAACGGTGTAACCAAACACTCGGTGTTGACGTCGTCAGCGGCCTGTGTAGCTGCCAGAGACAGCGACGATGCCATGCCCAAAACAATTAAGAGGTACGGAGGAAATTATTATACATGTTTATACTTGATTGATTAATAATATACTGAACGTATAAGAAACGTCACCTCAAGTAACATTGCATGAAACGTCATTTAAATATCTGGGTAATTTTTGTCAAAGTTTCTAAAATTTAACTTTAACTTGTCCAGAAAAATGCAATTTGTTGATAAAAAAACAAAGCAGATGACAATAAAACCGATTGCCCAAACGCATCACGGCAACAACCATGGTAACCTGATGCACGTGAGTTACGTGCAAATTGAAATGCATATGCGTTCCCCCATTTCTTGCCCTATAAAAACCCACCCAGATCGGATACCATTCATTCGTTATTGAATTGCTACCACATGCCAAGATTGACAAGAAATCAGCGACATCAAGCCTTGGACGATTGCAAGCTGGACAAACCGCCCGGCAAGTAGCCAATGCATTTCAAGTCCACGTAAGGACCATATACAGGCTCCAGCAACGGTACTGGACCACCAACACTACAGATGACAGACCCCATAGTGGAAGACCAAGGGTCACCACCCGACGTCAGGATCGTCAGATTGAGAGACAGCATCTCAAGATCGCTTTGTTACTGCTGCGGAAACTGCTCGACAGACCATGGGGACACACCAGTGACACATTAGTGTGGACATTGTGTGCCACTGATTGACGCTGCAGCCATTAATGCACATGTTGGACACACGAGATACTGACTTGTGATGCCATTTTCTTAGAGACTAGTGTTGTGTTTCACTTTAAGAACATTTGACACTTTAATTTCAACCTTGAAGATCAGTTTTGCCAAGTTTCATCTTTTTGATATGTCTCAAAGTATGTTTACAGTGTTTGGACAAATAAGGTTTCTCATATATCTATCCATGGTGACGTTTCTTTTGCAGTTCAGTATACATGGCATGAAATCAAATTCTGATGTTTTGAATATTCTTGAATGTACTATTAATTGAAACAACATATCAATAATGATAATCAGGGGGCACGGGTGGCCCAGTTGTCTAAGGCGCCACGATGCTCTGTGCAGAGTTGCATCCCTTGCACACCAGAGTTCCATGCCAGAAACCTATGATTTAGGGTTTGAATCCCGTTTTGTCCCAACTATATTTCTAGGTTTATCAGCACCATACCCTTGCTCGTTGGTTTCACTGAAGTGGAAAGCGTCTGAGACTTGCATCACTTCGGGCTTTCCTCCCACATTAAGATGACACGCCGTGATATAACTGGATTACTGTTAAAAGCGGCGTTAAAACTCACTCACTCACTCACTCACTCACTGATAAGATCTGTGAAATTGGTGTCAAAAACAAAAACAGTATCAATGGATTATACAAATTTATTATATTAATTAATGTTAACATTGAATGATTACCCAGATATACAATGAACTCTTTATTATGAATTAATTATTGGGTACTCTTATCTGTTGCGCAGTTGTCAGATTTTTTACAATGAAGGTTGATAATACTTAATTTTGTTTATCCGACATACTTGTTAATCCTACATAATCCCGTGCATTGTTTGATAGGCATTGACGGATGACAACGTACAGACAATTTATGGATTACAACTTCTTTATTTACTGTAAAGGCTTCATTTCGGTATAGATCCTTATACTGTTGTCAAGCAAGGTATATAATCATATGCAGCCAACCATGTACTGACTGTACACAACATATTACATACTTTAAATAACAGTAAATATTTGACATTTGCAGACACAAAGCAGACACCAAGAACCTGGGTCCCCTGGTGGAGACACTTAAGAAACGAGCCAACAGTTGTTTTGAGAAAGAGCAGTATACCAAAGCTATCATGTTGTACAACCAGGCCATCGCCCGCGCCCCCCATGGGCCCGTACTGTATGGGAACCGGGCTGCGGCCTACATGAAGAGGAAGTGGTGAGTATCGGAGGCGACACACCCTCATCAGAGCTTTCCTTGCAGGGGGGATGGGGGGATGTTGCAGCCCCATCAGGGGAGATAACTAGCTCTGACACCAGTAGCTCGTGTAGATAATAGCAAAAAGTCTTTCACGCTACAGTCAGACCCAGCCGTCCCCTCTTCCCCCGTGTTTCAGCCGAATTAAGGGAAATGAGAGAGTGTCAAGTATACTGGCTTGGTCACGTTTCCGATGCGCATGTGCAGACCAGGGTGTGTTCGTGTTCTCTTTTTACTCTTAAAAAATATGTATTTATACTTATCCTGCCTTATACCCTAAAGCACTCACCTCAGCCAACCCTGCTCTCTCTGATGTGTTGCAACTTAAGATATCATCAGAGAAAATAAGGAGTGATTTGTTAAACTGGTTGGTGACGTGGTTCTCGTGCGCCGCTTGTGAGAGGAGTGACGTAGTTCTCGTGCGCCTGCGTGTGAGAGGAGTGACGTGGTTCTCGTGCGTGTGAGAGGAGTGACGTAGTTCTCGTGCGCCTGCGTGTGAGAGGAGTGACGTGGTTCTCATGCGTGTGAGAGGAGTGAAGTAGTTCTTGTGCGCCTGCGTGTGAGGAGTGACGTGGTTCTCGTACGTGTGAGAGGAGTGACGTGGTTCTCGTGCGCCTGCGTGTGAGAGGAGTGACGTGGTTCTCGTGCGTGTGAGAGGAGTGACGTAGTTCTCGTGCGCCTGCGTGTGAGAGGAGTGACGTGGTTCTCGTGCGCCTGCGTGTGAGAGGAGTGACGTGGTTCTCATGCGTGTGAGAGGAGTGACGTAGTTCTCGTGCGTGTGAGAGGAGTGACGTGGTTCTCGTGCGTGTGAGAGGAGTGACGTGGTTCTCGTGCGCCTGCGTGTGAGAGGAGTGACGTCGTTCTCGTGTGCCTGCGTGTGAGAGGAGTGACGTGGTTCTCGTGCGCCTGCGTGTGAGAGGAGTGACGTGGTTCTCGTGCGCCTGCGTGTGAGAGGAGTGACGTGGTTCTCGTGCGCCTGCGTGTGAGAGGAGTGACGAGGTTCTCGTGCGCCTGCGTGTGAGAGGAGTGACGTGGTTCTCGTGCGCCTGCGTGTGAGAGGAGTGACGAGGTTCTCGTGCGCCTGCGTGTGAGAGGAGTGACGTGGTTCTTGTGCGCCTGCGTGTGAGAGGAGTGATGTGGTTCTCGTGCGCCTGCGTGTGAGAGGAGTGACGTCGTTCTCGTGTGCCTGCGTGTGAGAGGAGTGACGTGGTTCTTGTGCGCCTGCGTGTGAGAGGAGTGACGTGGTTCTCATGCGCCTGCGTGTGAGAGGAGTGACGTGGTTCTCATGCGCCTGCATGTGAGAGGAGTGACGTGGTTCTCGTGCGTGTGAGAGGAGTGACGTGGTTCTCGTGCGCCTGCGTGTGAGAGGAGTGACGTGGTTCTCGTGCGTCTGCGTGTGAGAGGAGTGACGTGGTTCTCGTGTGCCTGCGTATGAGAGGAGTGCATTTTGGAAGTTTCCACCCCCTTACAGGACTGCCTGGTCTAGTGGTAGAGCATCTGTCTGGAGATCGGAAGGTCGGGGTACATCCCACACAACATACACCACATTCACAAACACACAAATAATCTTGAACGCAAAGTTATGCCCCATTTAAAAAGTGCATAATCATTTTAATTACTTAGGTTTGTGTTGAAGGAAAGTTTTAGCTCACGACAACCAATAGTGGGGCGTGATGCATTGTCCGGTGTCCGACCATTCACTCTTTACTTCATCTGGTTTGACAGAATGGATGGACACTAGAAATACGATGCTGATTTGGGAATACCTGGGAACCATTGTCTCTTTTCTCAAGTTGAGCTATTTTTTTATCCTGCACCATGTTTCCAGGGACGGAGACCTATACGCCGCCATGCGAGACTGCCACAGTGCCTTACGTCTTGACCCGAACCACTTGAAGGCACACTTCCGTCTAGCGCGTTGCCTGTACGAGCTGGCCTGGCCACAGGAGGCACACGAATGCCTGAAGCACTTCAAGTCCAAGTTTCCCGACTACGCCAAGAGCCACGCGTGTGAAGCCCTGGACAGGGACATAAAGGCAGCCATATTCTCATGGACAGACCCAGGTACAACTGGGCCTACTAAAATACAGAAATTGCAAGTTCTTCCTTGGTATTTGATTGGCTAACAAGCAATTTTATTTGTGTTTATGTTTCCATAAACCATAAATAAAATAGGCCACGCCCACTATTAGACTACTGTTTCCTGATTGGCTGGCAATAGAATGAGTGTTTTGATTTGCATTATGCGCCAAACGATGTCACTGATTTCATACTGCCGTATTTGTGTTTTGATTAAATAAGCAGTCTGGCAAGTTATTATTGTTTACATATAAATTTATAAAATTTGATTTAATAAATATTGAAGTTAATTCTTAAGATGATGCGCTGGTACTTTTCTTATGGTGATATATCATTCTGTGGTCATTAGATCTATCTCCTGCCAGCAGACATGTCAAGATATTTACAAAGTGTGGACAGTGAGAGTGAGTGATGTCGTGGTGTCATGGTGTCAGTACAGACTGCTGGGTCATGGGTCATCAACCACAGAAATACTACTTGAGAACACTTAATGTATAGCTACATTGTGTAAATGGGATTCCAAAGAAAAAAGTTTAAATATATTTTATAACAAAGTGAAGCTAGTTATTGGCATGCTGTGTACCTGGTGACCTTGACCTGCAGGTGAAGACAAGGAGACTGGCAAGGGGGATGAGGGAGCCAACCGCCGCCGCACACCCGTCATCTCGGACCAGGAGAAGATCCTCCGAGATGCAGCATGTGACTATGAGTATCGCTTCTGTGGCCATTGTAACACAACCACCGACATCAAGGAGGCCAATTTCTTCGGCAGGTGAGTGTAGAAACTGCCATAGATTATTAGACTGAAGCCAATATTACACTACTAGGGGGGAGACTCCAGGTCAGAAGTTGTTTAATCCTAGGGTTGAATTGGTGCCTTTGATTATTTTGGTTATTTTAAAAAAAATAATTCTTGCCTAATGTTTCATTTATGTTTCCTCCTGTAACTACATGTTACAACTTATTGAGATGTTTTTACTTTCGGTTTTGTAATTGAGCTGAGATTTAATTGATTGATGTATTAAGCTGACCCAGTGTAAAACCTGCAGCTACTAACATACAGCTTGGCAATAAGTACTTGGGACTAGGCATTGACATAGAAGCATGGTAGGGGATATATAGTGATGCATCGTGTGTATGTCTCCTTGCAACTCTTTTCTCTTTTTTTGAATAAATGACTTTTGCTATATTGTAATGCAGGATAAGTATACAAATGTAAAAAATATTTAGATTTTACTAATATTCTGTAATTAAAAACTTAAGAAACAGAAGTCATGTATCGGCCTGTACTTCAGTTCCTACGGTATTTGTAAGCAGAAATTTCTGCAGTTCAGTTAAATACAGTTTTGTTATTGATACCTTTTGTTTAACTCATTAATCTCTTACAGCAATGGTCAGTACATCGTTGCCGGATCTGACGATGGATCCTTCTTCATCTGGGAGAAGGAGACAACCAACATTGTGAGGGTCCTAAGGGGAGATGACTCTATTGTTAACTGTCTACAACCCCACCCCAACTCCTGTCTCCTAGCAACCAGCGGCATTGACCCCGTCGTCCGACTCTGGAGCCCAAAAGCAGAGGTAATGACCTTGAGTTTCCGGTACAGTTTCACAGAAGAGAAAATTAAGTGCCAGTTCAGTGAAGTACATCCCAAGAGTCTTTTCAGGGTCCTGTTCAAAGTGATCAGTAACTCATGTTATGTATCCTTGACTTATGCCGGTCTTGGAGCTAACGTTGCTCTGCGGAACTGGGCTGAGGAGTCTTTTCAACAAGTCGTCTTGTACTAAAACTCAGTTTTCTTACTATGTGTTTCTCAGTTACACAAAAATGGGTAAAATCTGTTGAATTTGTGTTGTCAAGGGTAATTGTGAAGTTAGCTTGCTTCCCTACCAAAAATATTTTTTGGGGGACAAATTCTGACATTTTGAAAGACCCAGGGAGGATCCTGGGAACTGGCATCTAGGATTATGTTGTGCGATTGTGTGGTCACAGCATGGGATTGTGTGGTCACAGCATGGGATTGTGTGGTCACAGCATGGGATTGTGTGGTCACAGCGTGGGATTGTGTGGTCACAGCGTGGGATTGTGTGGTCACAGCATGGGATTGTGTGGTCACAGCATGGGATTGTGTGACCACAGCATGGGATTGTGTGGTCACAGCGTGGGATTGTGTGGTCACAGCGTGGGATTGTGTGGTCACAGCATGGGATTGTGTGGTCACAGCATGGGATTGTGTGACCACAGCATGGGATTGTGTGGTCACAGCATGGGATTGTGTGGTCACAGCATGGGATTGTGTGACCACAGCGTGGGATTGTGTGGTCACAGCATGGGATTGTGTGGTCACAGCATGGGATTGTGTGGTCACAGCATGGGATTGTGTGACCACAGCATGGGATTGTGTGGTCACAGCATGGGATTGTGTGGTCACAGCGTGGGATTGTGTTGTCACAGCATGGGATTGTGTGGTCACAGCATGGGATTGTGTGGTCACAGCATGGGATTGTGTGACCACAGCATGGGATTGTGTGGTCACAGCATGGGATTGTGTGGTCACAGCGTGGGATTGTGTGACCACAGCATGGGATTGTGTGGTCACAGCATGGGATTGTGTGGTCACAGCGTGGGATTGTGTGGTCACAGCGTGGGATTGTGTGGTCACAGCGTGGGATTGTGTGGTCACAGCGTGGGATTGTGTGACCACAGCGTGGGATTGTGTGGTCACAGCATGGGATTGTGTGGTCACAGCATGGGATTGTGTGACCACAGCCAGGGATTGTGTGGTCACAGCGTGGGATTGTGTGACCACAGCGTGGGATTGTGTGGTCACAGCATGGGATTGTGTGGTCACAGCATGGGATTGTGTGACCACAGCATGGGATTGTGTGGTCACAGCGTGGGATTGTGTGACCACAGCGTGGGATTGTGTGGTCACAGCGTGGGATTGTGTGGTCACAGCATGGGATTGTGTGACCACAGCATGGGATTGTGTGACCACAGCATGGGATTGTGTGGTCACAGCATGGGATTGTGTGACCACAGCGTGGGATTGTGTGGTCACAGCATGGGATTGTGTGGTCACAACGTGGGATTGTGTGACCACAGCGTGGGATTGTGTGGTCACAGCATGGGATTGTGTGGTCACAACGTGGGATTGTGTGACCACAGCGTGGGATTGTGTGGTTACAGCATGGGATTGTGTGGTCACAGCATGGGATTGTGTGGTCACAGCATGGGATTGTGTGGTCACAGCGTCTGTGTTGTTTTTCTGCTCCAGACATGATTATTTTGCAGACCACTCTGGTCTTGTCTGAATACTGCTGACTCAGCATAAAACAATATCTACTCATTCACACATGCTAAAAATGAATTTGAGAATTTTAAGGTGCTGAATGCAAACTTTACTTTTTTTGAAGGATGGCAGTAAAAATGAGCGGGAAATTGACAACTCTGACGATGCAGCATCGGCCAATCAGAAGCGGATGAACGCAGATCCTCTGGAAGTGATGCTTATGAATATGGGTTATCGTATCACAGGGTTCCTTGATGTAGATGAAGATGACTCGGAACGAGGCGAGCAGCCTGTCAACTGTCGGCCTACCTGATCCCCTAGCATTGTGTGTCATGACGACCATGACAGCCACGTAGATACGAGCATTTCCCCGGGGAATGTGTCAAAAGTTCACATATCATTTTTAACATGAATCATTTCTTTGGTTGGTTATGGCTAGCTTGTGTTTGAAGCTGAACTCTCCAATACTGGAAGGCTTTTTCAAAATATCAAAAATGTGAATTTGCATAAGTGGTCATCTTTGTCATGTTTGTTTGTTTAAGAAAGTTCTGTTGTGGTCTGACACTGCAATGTGTGTTCGAGTGATTGCGGAAGAAAAACATCAATATTGGTTGTTTGCCAGGAATAATTAGGTTCTCAGTCTGATTGGGGCAGCTAAGAAATAATATTAGGTAGACTGACTCAAGTTAGTGGTCTGATGCAGATTTTGTTGCATTAAAACTTATTCTGTGTGATCTCCTGATTTTACCACTGGAAAGAAAGTGTACTTTCAGGTCATTGTACCTTAAATCCTGAAATAAATCCTTAGATAAACCCCTGCCTTGAATAAACGCCAGTGTGTTGACACACTAAACAAGAAATGCCTGTCTAGAATGTACTCTGGTCGAAGGCCTTCCAAAATGAGAGATATTTGAAAATTATTGTTTTTAAATTAAACGTCTGCATCAAATGGTCGATGGAGCCTGAAATAAATGTGTAGTGCTTATTTGGGGATTTACGATAGTTTCAATACTTAGGGACAGCAGTAAAATGAGTGGTAGGAAAGCATTGTTGTGACCAAGCCTAGTTCGGCAAGGGTGGAAACTGGACTTTTAGTCAGTTAACTCCCTTGCCTCGGGAAGATGGTACTCTCTGTCGACACAATCTCTACTTGCTTGGTTAACAGCAGGACATGCCCATGTTCATGGTTAGCATGCCTCACAGGTGTGTTCTAAACTGTAGGACTTCATAATCAGATTAACATTATCCTAGTTGTATGGTACAGATGATTGAATGTCAGCCATTAGGATTTGTCAAATGCTTTATTTATTAATGTAAATATTGTTGATAATTTCTGCAAAAATGTTTTGATGTTATATGCTTGTATCAGCAGAATATTTAAAGTATGATAGGTCAGAAGAAATTATGCACAGTTTTTTTTAAAGTATAGTTCTGATGATTTGTTAAGGTGGACAATCCTTTGTTGGGGGAAAGGTGTGTGCAGCATAGACAAAGAATGTCTTTAAACAAAATTAATTTGATTCATGTCGATGTTTGGTCTGATACGGACAGTGCCTGAGTAAAGAGAAGGTTTGGTATCATCACCTAACACAAAACAGCCAGCACCTGTGGGCCAGTGGTTGGATACTCTGATCTGGTACACACTGTCACTGAAGCTGGTCAATATCTAGGTTTAGACATGATGGTTTAACCTTGTGTTCGTAGTGTTAGTTTGTCTCCCTGCTGTCCCCACCGGAATTATTTCAGTAGGCTGTCAAATTTGTTGGTCTCAAACAGATTCTGTTGTGTTAATTGTTTTCTGAATGAGTATTATAATGGATGTGTTGCTACACTGGTTTAACTTGGGATAAGGGTTTGTTCACTGTGTACATCTGTATTTGTTTGCTGTCCCTGGGACAGACAATTAGTTTCTTGCTCTAAGGATACGCTTACCTGAACACCCCACGTTCTACATGTACGCAAAAACAGAATATAATAAGGTTACAAGTGTATGTTTTTAACCACCTCCTTGTTAGTAATTTTGTTCGAATTTTTTCAAGAACTTTTTCTAGTAAATCAGGTCTGAAGCTTTATTTGTAAAGATATGTCTACTTATTTGCTAGTAATTAACTTTATATGCATGGTTAGCAATCCATGAAACAAGAAGTTTGTTTGTTGTGGCCTTCTGTGGCTTCTGTGATATAAGTAAACACATCCACTACAAGTAGTTCCTGAAGTTAGAGTGGCCCTCGCAGAGCTTGTCAGGCCAATGACTCAGATCAACCATAGATAGTTTTTCCTGGGAATTTGTCTGCTTTCTGTTCATATATTTGAAACAAGGATTTCCACAGCATGTTTTGATCAATCATGATTTTGTGAAGATTACTTTATGAAACATTCTGGTAATCAGTTTGGTTTTGAAGGATACCTTGAAGTCAGGGTACGATATATATCATGGTACTTTGTAGCGATATGGTACACACCATAATATTTTATCTTCATTAAAAAATTTATGTTTGATTAAATTGAAAAGAGAAGGTTATTTCTTTTACAAAACAGCTCTTGGTGTGAAATGTGATTGTAGACAACACCAGGTCATGGTGAGATAGGGTGCACCGGTGGCCCAGTCGTCTAAGGCGCCGCAATTCACTGCCAGAACCTACGATTGTGGGTTTGAATCCCGGTTCACCCCGATAAGGTTTCTAGGTTTGTCAGCACCATACCCATGCTCGTGGGTTTCACCGAAGTGATAAACGTCTGAGACCTGCATCACTTCGGGCTTTCCTCCCACATTAAACTGACACGCCGCGAAATAACTGGAATACTGTTAAAAGCAGCATTCAACCCAACTCACTCACTTATGATGAGATAACGTGAGGGAGTCCACACTGCTTCGCGCCTCTCATCTTGCAGCTGTTCACGTACTGACTTCATCTGTTCATATGTTAATCAGTACTGAATTGTTTGATAGGTATTACTTAGAAGCTGACAAATGACAAAGTAGACACAAGGTATGGATAACAACTCAGTATTTACTGTAAAGGCGACATTTGAGTATAGATCCTTATACCAAGGACAACGCTTGCTTGACAACGGTATAAAGATGTACACCGAAACATCGCCTTTACAGTTAATAAAGAAGTTGTTATCCATGAATTGTGTCTACTTTGTTAATCAGTACAGTGAGTAAACTGTAAACCAACAGATGTGCAGATAGTTGACAGTTTGTGGTTGTGTTTGTGCCATTACGAGAAAAAAATGGATGAGCATGGCATGTATTGTGTTATTGTGTTATTACCCAGCTATGTACATTGAATAATCAGCACACTTATCTTGGAAATGTTTGTGAATGATCAAGGATGTTTGTTACTTGCCATTAGCTCCTATCAGGGCTGCTGGGGTCACCTCCTGTCCCCTGTGTCAAACGTAGGTGTATAGAATCATGAGTTGTCCTTATGGATCTGTAATATTGTTGACTACAAAACACCTTCACGCTGTAACTCACTCAGCCATTGTTGTTTCCTTGTATGGAATATCTCCATAGCACGCTCACTGTGTGTCAGATATGTACAATTATTGAAACAGTGTTTATCAAAGTGATGATCTTTCCTTAAAGATGCAACATCTGTGCTGCCATCTTGGGTAGTCCAGGGAATTACATCTCCATATTTACAATACCCCGGACCTATTCAACACCAGCCTTGTTTTGGAGGTGACCACTCATATCTCTAACTTAAAAAACAACATTTCCCACCTGTGTGAGAGTGAATTGATTGAATGGCTACATTTAACAACAGACTCAAAACGAAACCTATGGGTCTGGGTAGTCATCAACTAGAATAGAGATAAAGTACCCTTGATAAATGAGGATGATCACTGGTTGGAATCCCAGTTCACCGTGATCATGTTTCTAGGTTAGTCAGCAGCATACCATAGCCCAAGTGCTCTCATTGCTGATCCCTCCCACATCAAGCCGACCTGCTATCATATGACTGAAATAAAGCCGTGTGAAACCAAACTCACGCAATATTTGGTTGTTTGGAATAGCTGTTATGGTGCTTGTAATTTTAGAATGACAGTTTGTCTGCAAAGAAGTCATCTTGGACAGCAGCAGAGTGGGGACCTTCACTACAGAAAGATGCTAAAAGGGAGATAACTCAGATTTATTCTGTCATTTTATTTGTATATGATATATCAATGTTCATCATAAGTTTGTTTATTTTTGTGTTCTTGAAATAATTATTTTAGGAGGTAGGAATGATATGGGTGTTTTGTGATCTAACCAGCATTACATGTGTTGTTGAAACAGTTTCAACTCTTTTCAGTAAATTTCACATTTTCAATTTTGCAAACCTAAGGTCACTTCTAGTTCAATCTGGTGCTTCCTGTTCATGTGGTAGTCACAATACCTACACATGAAGTGCGTCCCATGTTTTACCATATATCGATGAGCGGTTTCACAATACTACCAGGTCACCTGATGTCTGTGTTAAGAGGCGTGGCAACTTCATTGCTTGTTTTACTGCAGATGACTTAACACAGGAATGTATGCATTGTGCACTTGTCTTGAAAAAAAGGTTATATTTATATGTAAATCTTTTTTTGAACTTTGGAGAAGAAACACAACTTATGAATTTAGTAGTGTTGTCATTAAATATTCATACATTTTTTCCAGTTTAAGAAAAATGGGTGAATGGCTTCCAGAAACAAGCAGTGAGTTGTTGTTGATATATAGCTTCGAGAAGTTGTTGGTTAGCACCAAATACTTTCTGTCAATTTACAGACAAGTTCAGTGTGGTTTGTTATTTTTCTTCCTGATTTTCGCTTACAGGACAGGCTGTGTATATTGTGTATGATTAATAAGACAGGTAGTGGACTCATGTGTTAGCTTGCCCACAGGACAGTATAGAGTGGCCAGGGGGTATTGGAGGCACTGTGGCTCGGAAGCTTTTGAGTAGTGTTTTCATTAAGGATCCTCTAACTTCTCTACTCTTAACATTTCACTAATGAGAAGGACCTCTCATGGTCCTCCATATTGTCAAGCCTGGTGAAGATAGCACATGAGTCAATACCTGTGGTTCACAGGATGGGTGCATGTCAGAATAATCACGCCTTAACAGTTACTCTCAACTTACATTCACACTTGCACACGTCACAATGTGATTGCTAGAAGTCAGGGGACGTAGACAAATGAATTCAGATGGTGAGTCTTGGATGATGTTCCCGGTAATCGTGGCAGTGAGTTGTAAGTCGATGTCAGTCATCTTCCCGAGGCAAGGGAGTTGACTGACTGTAAAAGTCCAGTTTCTAGGCTGGAACAATGGAGTTACATTTGAGTCTATGCATAGTCCAATCAAAATCGCGTAACAAAGTCTACATTTGGTTCATAAGTAATATGGCCACTGCTATGCAGATTTCAGTCGATTGCAGGATTTGCAAAGCATGTGTACCGTCAACTAGAAGTTGACAGATGGTGTCAAATCTTTTCATGTTTTTTGTCAAGGCTCTCATGTGATCTGATGTGTTATGGACGGTAAGACCCATTTTTTTACCATAAAGATCTTGATTATTAATCAGATCATCTTGACTGGGTGCCACCATGTTGTTAAAAGCAAAATGCAACTGTTATAAGAGGTGGAATCTGATTGGTCAGTAGGAGGGACATTGAGGGACATAGTTTGTAATTGCCACTGGTGGCACTATGATTGATCCACGAAATTCCAGCGTAGTTCGGCAAAGGTTGAACTGGACTTCTACGGTCAGTTAACTCCCTTGCCTTGGGAAGATGATGTTAGTGTGTGGGAGTTAGGACCAGTGTTGGGTCACAATTACTTTGTGAAATGGTGATGGAAGTCAGTGAAGAGGTTTAGTCAGCTTTGTGAATATGGTGCCAACACACATAATGGATGTCAGTGGGTCTGTGAATGGTTGGTAGTTCCATGGTGCGTGTTGTGAGTGGTGTGGGAGGTGGGAGGGAAACATTGTCGGATCCAGGATTTTGAAAAGGGGATCCACACCTTTGCACAAGTCATGAAGTTAACAAAAAAAACCATGTTAGAATGGTATGTTAGGTGTCTGAAAAGAGGGAGTGTACAGCCCCTCTGTAAGGGATGGCCAGTGACAGGGAACCTAACTCAAAATGTTGCAAGAGACAAATCTGTGTGAAATGTTGTGTTTGATTGAAAATATTCTTTTCAGAACATATGTTATTTTTATTTTATTTTTTTTAAAGAAATAAACCTAACATTTTATATTTTGACCTAGAACATGGATAAGACAAGAAACTGTTTGGCCTCAGGCTGTAACAGTTGAGAAATGAGGTCAAACCTTTGAAAAGTTCCTCATTTTGTTATGAAGAAATAAATTATGTCAAATAATAAAATGTATAAAAGTCACACGGGATTATGTAAGCCATTTTGATTTTGTTAATTGGTTTACTGTAAAAGTAGGATGATGATGAAAAGTACTCTGTCCCATGTTTACTGGAATTAGAAATATGGCACAGTGAAGGCTGATGTGTACAGAGGTTATATCAGCACAAAGAAAGTTATGTATTCGCACAGAAAAGATTGTATGGGCACAGAGAAGGTTATATCGGCACACTGATAGTTATATCGGCTTCATCTGTTCAACTAGGCATGCTCCAAGAGTAACAGCAAACTGTTGACTTTGTTTCTGTAGCCGATGACTGGACTGACAGTTTGTTCAGGCACTCTTGGATGTACAGAATTGTGGTTGTATATTTGTTATTTTGCAACAGTTGTATATTTGATGTATACACAGTCTAGCTTCTATACGTGTGCAAGTGTTTTGTATGATGTCTGTAATATCATGTTTGTACAGTTTAATTCTTTCCCCAATGTACAGAATTCCAAAGTGACAGTCACTGGCAGCCAAGTTGCTCCTCTGTCAATAAATGATGGTATGTTGTTTTGGTCTTTGTTTTACTTGATTGGCTGTGAAGGACCAAAGATGGACAACACGAACAACACGAACAACCAACAACATGTGATCACAGCCATTGGATTCTGGAATGAGTGAGGGAGTGAGGGAGTGCTGTGTTTGTCTTGGAGCAAACCTGTGGCTGACAACATGAAAAATGACAAACTATCATCTTGGACCAACTTGCACCAGCTGTTGTGTATCTAAGTATATATGTCTGTTGTTCATCTTTGTGAAAGGAGTTTACAATAGTTGTGACACAACAATCACTTTGTGCAGCCGACTCAGTTCGTACATTGTAAACTTTTCTTACTTCTATGTGGTTGTGGACACAGCTCATTTCAGTGAAATACACAACACTGCACCACCCTCTTCCCACAAACCACCAGACAATGTTCATAAGATTATGGTTCGCCCTGATTATGTTTCTAGGTTTGTCAGTACCATACCCGTGCTCGTGGGTTTCACTGAAGTGGTAAACTGTCACTGCATCACTTTGGGCTTTCCTCCCACATTAAGCTGACACGCCGCAAATAACTGGAATACTGTTAAAAGCAGCGTTAAACCCAACTCACTCACTCACTCACTCACTCATAAGATCTACTTTACAACAAAGTGTGGTTTATTTTGACAAATTCAAACATGTTGTCATGGCACTTGTTAGAGATAGGATTTTTTTTATCTGTTGAACAGAAGCAGATCCAAGAAGTTTCAAAAGAGATGTTCACACTTTATCCCATCTTCCCCATGCAAGGGAGTTAACAGACTTTAAAAGTCCAGTTTCCACCCTTGCTGACTAGGCTGGAATTCCTGGGCTTGATCGTAGCGCCACCAGTGGCTATACCAGTTATGTCCCTTCTAAGCCTCTCCTATGGACCAATCAAGATTCCACCTCTCGTATCACATGCATTTGCTTAAAACAAAACGGTGGCACCAAGTCAAGACGATGTGATCGATAATGAAGATAAAACAGGTCTTACATCGCAAAGTGCATCAAATCACATGAAAAGAATGGGAAAATATTTGTTGACGAGTTGACGGTGCACATGCTTTGCAAATCCTGCAATCGACCAAAATCTTCAGGACAGTTTATGAACCGGATTTCGATTTCGTTGCACGATTTTGATTGGACTATGCACAGACTTGTTAGTCCTGCCAAAATATAACTCCATAATACCAGCCTAGTTCGGCAAGGGTGGAAACTGGACTTTTATTGTCAGTTAACTCTCTTGACCCATGAAGATGACTTTATCCAAGTCCCGAAGTAAACACAAACACATGAGCTGTCTGAAGAAAGCGTGTGTGCACTCTACTCTACTCTCTACTCTGCATCCACCAGCTGCTCTGGCCACAAGCATGGGATCATGAAGACCCTTGTTCCCTACTTTGTAGCAGTAGGTGTACATGGGGACATTAATGATACAAAACATATCTAATGGTAATGAGAACATTTTTTAGAGAGTGTCTATCCCAACTTGCAAGTTAGCAAAATTGTTTACATATTGTTTTTTGTTTGTTGTTTAACACTGCACTCAGCAATATTCCAGCTATATGATGGTGGTCTGTAAATAATTGAGTCTTGACCAGACAATCCAGTATTTGACATCATGAGATTCGATCCATGCAATTGGGATACGATAACATGCATCAGCCAAGTCAACGAGCCTGACCACCCGATCCCATTAGCATAGTCGCCTTTTATGGCAAGAATGGATTGCCGAAGACCTATTCTACCCCCGATCTTCACGGCTCGGCTCTGATATTGTCCTCTCCAACATTTGTGATGGATTTGTGATGACAGTATAGGTTTGAGTTGATGAATTTCTTTCGTGATAGATAAAGTATGGATATATATTTTAAAATACATATATTTCTACCTTTAATAATGGAGCATTATTAAAAAATCATAATTCACTTTAGAATCCAAGCGCACATTTCGTAAAACCCAAACCGGATGCCTGTGGCTCCATCAGGGGAAGTAACTCTCATGCACGTGCGTAGGGGTTGAAGGGTCGCATGTATTGAGATTTATCCTGCACACAAATTAAGAAAACATGGATTTCAGCCCACCCGCTGGAGGAAAAATGGATTCTTCCCAAAGGGAACAGTTAATGGATCAAGTCAAGCAGCAAATCGCGCTAGCAAATGCACAGGAATTACTACAGGTGGTGTTTTTGTGGGCAAACTGTAGTCAACGTGGTGTTGGAAGTGTTTCGTCATTCCAACTGTTCTAAGTTCAGAATATTTCACATCTTTCATCGGTACATGATTGTATATGTCAGTGCTATCACTTCTAATGCCATAGATGTCATATTGATGGTTGTTTTGTTTCTTTCAGAAAATGTCTGAAAAATGTTTTAAGAAGTGTGTTACAAAACCGGGCACTTCGTTGGATAACTCGGAACAGGTAAATCTTACCACGAAACACACTCAGTGCATTGAAATGCAAAAATCAAATGCCAATGTGAAGTTTACCTAATCAGACCTTTGCTTATATTGTTGCTGCACTAATCTGGTCAGGGATAATCACAGAACAGCTTTAATAACCCAAACTCTTGGTTGTCAACATCCGTGGCAAAACTAATTTTAACAGTAGGCCTAAATGAAAGAAAAGGAAAATTTTGCAACGTTTAATGGACAACCTTGTTTCATTTGAACAACATATTATTTATAGTTTACTTATACTTGTATCCCAATTACTGTCACAATCCATGAACAAGTCAATATCAGTACACCTAATCATATCATAGCTCAAATGAACACAATAATGTAAATTCATTGTCAAAAAAATATACGTTGACAAATTGCTCTCTCTCTCGGAATTCACTGTTAAATTTCACAACCATGACATAGACCAAACTGACCTTTGAAATATCTGTTTCAGAAATGTATAGCCATGTGCATGGATAGGTATATGGATTCCTGGAACCTGGTCTCGCGGGTATACGGCAGCCGCTTACAGAGAGAGAGGGGAAGCCACTGAAACATTCTACGCCGTGACTCTAGTGACAAGGTCCTCACATGCCAAAGCATTTCATATTGAACATGATCTGAACTCTTAGAGCAGGTTGGAGTACTCGGCACCTGGTGGTGAGACTTGCGACAAGAGATGGCATCGACAGCTCGTCATTACTGTCCTGTTTGTGAAACTGATGAAACTTGAAGTTTAAGACACACAGACAATATTGGAAAGCAGTAGCACCATCAGTATGTCTATGCATTTATCAATGTGTATTGAGTGAATGTGGTTGTATATGTGTCACTGACTCTGTTCTGGCGACTTTAGTTACTCAGAATTTCCTCCATCAATAAACAGACAAGAGGCTGCCACAAGCTGGAACTACACCAGTTCATAGAACCTCTTGGCTGAACTACTATTGTGTTTGTTCAGCCCTGACTGATTACTCCAAGTCTACATTGTGTGCAAATTCTGGCTTTAGGTGTGTCATTGATATGAAAGTTTAGTATCA
Source organism: Haliotis rufescens (assembly GCF_023055435.1). Lineage (NCBI taxonomy): Eukaryota > Metazoa > Mollusca > Gastropoda > Lepetellida > Haliotidae > Haliotis > Haliotis rufescens. Next base: position 1,367,913 of record NW_025964201.1, on the reverse strand, counting down.
AGATATTGACTCAAAAGTATGACAATGTACCAGTTAATAACAAAATTAATTATACTATATGTTTAGATAAAAATGTCCATTTTAAGACCTGCAATTATTCAACTTTATGCTCCATGAACTAGACTGATCCATTAAATATTTAAGTTAAATTTTCTGCCTTCTTATTGTCCATCTTAACCGTGGTAATCTTAGCAAATGTTAATATTTCTGTGGCAGTTAATTAGTAACTTAGTGTCGATGTTAATACATTTGTATCGATACAGTATCAGCATTAAATATGTTTGGCTGTATGATGACATCCCTACTTGGCACTCCTTGGTGTCCACTGAACAGATGATGCAAGATGATGATCCAAGACAACAGCCACAGGACTATTACGGTGTTCACGGACTGGTATCAGCTATATATTCTAGACAGTTTGTGTTTTGGGCAATGTACAACTGTACCCTATGATGACGGTTGTTCCTCGATGCTAATCACAGCTATGTGGTGCTCCACGTTCATGTCTGGTTGCTGGTTCATTGCCACAACTCCTTTAAGGTCTAAGTCATTGTCCTAGACGTTTTTAGCACTATTTAAAGCAAGTACTTTTGAAATACTTTGATTTAATGTGTATTTTGTTAAGAACTTTGGAAAAAGAACAAGTGACTTCCAAAATTAGTAACAGTAACTGGATCTAATATCTGATTCTTATTCATTTTCAATCAAAATATTTAGTGTTTTTGTGTTGAATGTGTGGTGTGACTGTCTTACAGGACTAAGTGACTCAACAAAGGTAATGCCACTTGAAGGTCAAGTCTTGGTATCAATAAGTCTGAACATACTAGGTAGGCCAGTACCTGCTACATTCCACTAGACCTTTTAAAATTCATTTAGCAACAGGCTGTTGGGCTAGTATTAATGTCTGCCTGATACTCATGAAACAGTTCCTTGTCTTCCACTGCTTTCCACACACAGATTCATCAGGTGTACTGGACTACCGATAGTCACAGAATTCACACAGGCATGAAAAGGCTGCAAGAATGGATGCCTTGAAAATGACTTAAGTTTGATAAAAGGCCTTGAAAACGATGATTAACACTGAATTTAACAAATTTTATTTTTGATAAATGAATAAAAACCAAACTTTTTCTTAAAACTTGTGATCATGTAGCAAAAGTGTATTGGAACACTGAGTGGACATTCTGATGTGTATTCGGAGGAACAAATGGAGTCATTCTGACATTGAAAAAAGTAAGAATGTCCAAATTAATCAGTTTGAAGAGTGGTCATTGCCTTGTACATGTTGTACAGACTTTCCATTCTGTGGCTCAAGTTCATTATGCACAATCTCTTCCTGTCAGATGGGGCAACTATCCTACATCCTTGTCAGCATCGTTCTGTGGCTGTAGTGAGTGGGTCAGCTTATTGACATACTCACTGCAGTCGACTTACTGTCAACAAATGAAAATATTGTTCAAGTTTGTCAGATTTTGGTAAGAGAATATAATGAAGCTTGCTAGTTCGTCATGTAGTCACAAGTGTATTATCAGTGTGTAAATGATGTAGTGTATCTTGAGTTCAACTGAGAGTGTGTATAAATAAACATAATCAAAGGTATTTTTGTCTTTTGAGTTGTGTCATTTGTCGTCTACTCTGGCAGATCTTGCTGACTCATGAAATCTTTGGGTAAACGGTAGTTTGGTCACAAGGACGCCAAATTACAATTGTTCCTCAGCATCCTGGTCAAACAAAACATCTTTTCCTGGATGGTTGGTCAGGGTCATTGATGGGTTGATTGTGTGTCGACATACCCAATAGGCATGGATCGTTGCTCACAATATCAATCACTGTATTGTTTGGTCTAGATTGATTATTTATAGGCTGCCCTTGTCCTATAGCTTGAATATTACAGAGTGGTTATAACAACAAACAAACACCCAGAGCCTGTACTTTGACTGTTTTATTTAAAACCAATTCATGTTGTGTTTAGTTTAGAATTTAACTTGGCCATAAACAACTTCTGGCCTGAATGTTAGTCCTGCATGTGACACGAAGAGAGGCTGTGTTGACAATGTCTCAGAGAGTGAATGATGTGTAACACTCCACCTGGGTGTATTACAATGTGTATACTATATCCCGTACTGGGTGTGTTACAATTTTGCTTATAAAGTCTGGACCAAACAAACTGCAATAGGGGTGAAACTATACATCAGTGTACTGGTGCATCATGACTTTTTATTTGACATTTTTTTCTTTATTGATACAATAAAATACTAAAATAACTTTTCACAGCTTTTCAAGTTCACTACTAAAGATAGCTGCAATGTGTCTACGGCTAGCTTTTCCTTTTGAACCTGCTCTGAAATATTTATAGCCCAAAAGTTTCTACGAGATTTGACATAAATATGTGTATCGCTATACATATTGTATCATGACCTATGTATAGTGACACATATTGTATCGTTTCACTCAAACCATGAAGTGGTGCAAGATGATGAAGTTTTGTGATTCATCGAAAACAATAAGCATCTTACTCATCATATTTATTCTGTGCTTTTCTTAACTCTTAAATGAATACCTCTGAGGAGTTGGACAATGTTCAAAACATGAATTATGTGCACATGTGCTTTATTGTGGGAGGGGACTGGATGGCAGAGGGAGGGGCCTGGGTAACAGAGTAGGAGGGTGCCTGGGTAACAGGGGGAGGGGCCTGGGTAACAGAGGGGGAGGGGCCTGGGTAACAGAGAGGGAGGGGGCTGGGTCACTACAGATGTATGAGCATGATGTATGGGTCTCCCTGGCCTGGTGCAGTCTAGTGCAGTCCGGCACAGCTAGCAACAACAGAATATATTTTCAATATGAAACGATCTTAACAACCTTGAACAAGTCCAGCTATTTGCAGTGTAAACCTAGGCACACGTAAACCACATACCCAGGATTCATACATCTGTACCTGGGACACGCACGTCTGTATCTGGGTACACGTAAACCACATACCCGGGATACATACATCTGTACCCGGGACACGCATATACCTGGGATACATACATCTGTACATCACAAAGAAATAATTATCACAGAATATCTGACCATACAGAGGTACGTTTCACATTCGTTGGCATCAAATGAACAAAATAACAGAACTAAACAATTGAAATTGATTGTATGAGGTACATAAACCTATATCAACACGTCAATGTAATAACATAAACTGTTCCTGGTGTCGTCAGACATGAAAACTTCCTTCTTGACAACCAGTTTGCGATGGACATTTTCAGCTCCTGTCTTGAGCAGCATTAGCAGTAGGATACTGTTGGCAAAATGCCCAACTGATGCTGTAACTATATGTACAACCAGGGTTACCATGGTTACTAAGTTCAGTATGATGATGGCCACATTAGTTACCAGGCATGAGGACCGTGTGTTGAGATCCATCTTGGCCTCGGTCTTGTTCACATCTATTGGAAGAAGGATCGGAAGTAGTCTCCAAGCAGACATGAAGCAAGATCACTGGCTGTGGACATTTCCTTGTATGTTGCCTTCTACATCTTCACACAGCAGGGCCTCATTACACAGTGAGTGAGTTGGGTTTAACGCCATTTTTAACAGTATTCCAGTTGAATCATGGAGTGTCAGCTTAATGTGGGAGGAAAGCCTGAAGCGAGGCAAATCTCAGATGTTTACTGCTTCGGTGAAACCCACGAGCACAGGTATGGTGCTGACAAACCTAGAAACAATCAGGGCGAACCGGGGTTCGAACCCACAATCATAGGTTTCTGGCGAGCCCAAGGGACGCAACTCTGCACAGCGAATCACAGCGCCTTAGACGACTGGGCCACCCGTGCCCCCTCATTACACAGAGCCATCTTACCGCTGTGACCAACTCCTGTACTCTGACACAGACTCCGGACAACAAGCATCACTGTGGAATGAGTCCCTCCGACTTGAATCATGATCTTGTACCAACTATCAGAAACAGTCTCCCAGTTGACTGTCACCAACATCAGGAGAACTTGAGGAAATGGACCAGAATCTTCACCAGAATATACATATTCACACAGCAGTAGTCCTGCTCGGACACTGATGACCGATGCTGGACTTGACTGCAAAGACACTGCTTGCACGGAGGTATCAGATCGGCAACGTGGCCACCATGATGGCTAGAACAGGTTCCGGCACAACGGACAAGTTGAGTTGTGGCTGGTGCTAAACCACTTGTACTGCAAGCAAAGGAATGATGAAGAAACATTAGTCTGGCATTTATTATTAACATTTTGAAGGATGAGAACCAAGCTATTGTCTGATTGAAGCTCAAAAAATATATTTTGTGTTAAATTCCCAGGATTAAATGTGAGGCTGAAAACATTACAAGAGTTTCTATTGCATCACCGTGCAGCACAAGTAACACATGTGGCATCTCCCTGGGCAAGTGACTTTGTTCAAAATGTGACTGTTCATCCAGCAGTGAATGGGTACCCGGAAGGATGAGATGGTAATGTGGGTTAACCTTCCAGCACCTCACAGGCTGCTTGGGTTGTATACCCCCAAGGGAGCTGAGAATGAATGTTGAGTGCACACTGATCAAGTGACCGGGGTAATAATAGCGCTTTGAGCATATCCCTGAGTGGTGTGGAAATATATGCAATATAAATAGCCTATACTCCGGTAATTATTATGAATCAAATTTTACACATTTGGTTATAGGTAGATTTGAAGGTGAAGTCAACTTACCAAACATGCAGAGTGGAACTTCTTCTTGCATGTGCGGCACTGTAACCGTGGCAACTGGAAGTTGGTACCATGTAGAACTGAATAGCATATCATGCAGTCATCCACACCCTCAAACCTCTTGTCGATGTTCTTCTTCCACAGCTTCAAGCCCTCAATGATACTGCCATTCTGCCAACACAAAGCACCACTTGAAATAGTTTCACAAAGTTATTATTATCAAGATTATGACCATTTCACAGGGAAATTAAAAATCATATGCTCTAAATTTCAAAATAGCTGACATTCATCACATAAAGATGTGGCGCCAAGTCATGAAGTACAAAAGAATGGGAACCAGTGACCCCAGATGTGCACCAGATACTGCTGGATGATACGACGTGTCACATGTAGTCCCTATAGTACAGAATGGAGTTACTGTTTTCAGGGTAGAACAGCACATATTTTTTGCAGAAAGTTGAATCAGACCTCAAAATGTTTCTTGCAGAGTGTAGTTATATCTGAAGAAAGACAAATGGATGAACAACTTCTTTATTACAATTAGTGCGACGTTTCGGTGTTGATCCTAACACCTTTATCAAGCAAGTGATCATCTTTATAAAGGTGTTAGGATCTACACCGAAACGTCGTACTAATTGTAATAAAGAAGTTGTTCATCCATAGAACTTGTCTTTCTTCATCACACCAACTTCTAAATGCCACTGAAAGAAGTTAGTTATATCTGACTGATAAAACGCATCATGTTTTGAAAAACATTTCAGCTTCAGAGTTTGGTTGACTCCCTGGGCTGCAGCTGGTCCCTAATGCTGATTCTCCTAGTCAGCCAGGACATACACCAGGAGCCAACACAATCAGGAGCTGATTCTCCTAGTCAGCCAGGACACACACCAGGAGCCAACACAATCAGGAGCTGATTCTCCTAGTCAGCCAGGACATACACCAGGAGCCAACACAATCAGGAGCTGATTCTCCTAGTCAGCCAGGACATACACCAGGAGCCAACACAATCAGGAGCTGATTCTCCTAGTCAGCCAGGACACACGCCAGGAGCCAACACAATCAGGAGCTGATTCTCCTAGTCAGCCAGGACACACACCAGGAGCCAACCCAATCAGGAGCTGATTCTCCTAGTCAGCCAGGACATACACCAGGAGCCAACACAATCAGGAGCTGATTCTCCTAGTCAGCCAGGACATACACCAGGAGCCAACACAATCAGGAGCTGATTCTCCTAGTCAGCCAGGACACACACCAGGAGCCAACACAATCAGGAGCTGATTCTCCTAGTCAGCCAGGACATACACCAGGAGCCAACACAATCAGGAGCTGATTCTCCTAGTCAGCCAGGACATACACCAGGAGCCACCACAATCAGGAGCTGATTCTCCTAGTCAGCCAGGACATACACCAGGAGCCAACACAATCAGGAGCTGATTCTCCTAGTCAGCCAGGACATACACCAGGAGCCACCACAATCAGGAGCTGATTCTCCTAGTCAGCCAGGACACACACCAGGAGCCAACACAATCAGGAGCTGATTCTCCTAGTCAGCCAGGACATACACCAGGAGCCAACACAATCAGGAGCTGATTCTCCTAGTCAGCCAGGACATACTCCAGGAGGCAACACAATCAGGAGCTGATTCTCCTAGTCAGCCAGGACATACACCAGGAGCCAACACAATCAGGAGCTGATTCTCCTAGTCAGCCAGGACATACACCAGGAGCCAACACAATCAGGAGCTGATTCTCCTAGTCAGCCAGGACATACTCCAGGAGCCAACACAATCAGGAGCTGATTCTCCTAGTCAGTCAGGACATACACCAGGAGCCAACACAATCAGGAGCTGATTCTCCTAGTCAGCCAGGACATACACCAGGAGCCAACACAATCAGGAGCTGATTCTCCTAGTCAGCCAGGACATACACCAGGAGCCAACACAATCAGGAGCTGATTCTCCTAGTCAGCCAGGACATACACCAGGAGCCAACACAATCAGGAGCTGAAGTCTCAATAAATCCACATTCCTTTTAAACTCAAACCATAAAAGTACACTATTACCTTGTGTACAAGTCTTTAAATGTATTAAGTTTATAGGCATAAATCTCTGACATTATGAAGATCAAAATTCCAAAGCGTAGAAATTGGAGTATTTGCATAAAAGGTAGCCAACTTAACAATTTGACAGCATCATGACATTGACATTTAGTCAAATTACCCAAGGTCTCGATGTCAGTTTTATTCCTGCAGCAGCGTTTTTCATATACCCTTCATCACATGGGCCAATTTGTAACCATGGTAACATGAACACAATGAATCACAAAACACATTATGTATTAATTAAAACGTATTAACAATTACCCATGATCCTATTTAAAACACCTTCAAAACAACCCATGCAGCCTACTTCCATTATTGGACAACACTAGGCTGCAGTGGTGCTTACATCAAGCTACCTGATGACGGCATAACCCACACATGTGATATTACACCGCCAACTCTACCAGACAGGAACCAAGTTGTAATGTTGCCCAGACTTGTTGAAATCGGTCCACAATGGCTGCCAAACAGAAGGCTCTGTACCACTCTGTATCACTGTGATACATATTCCACTTCCTCCAATGTTTGAGAGTCTCCGCATTCACCTGGTGCTGGGGGTAGGTGTTGAGATGGAGTGGTAACCCCACCTTGACCCCACCTAATCACACATGTAGCTTACCTGGTGCTGGAGTGGTCAGTGGTCACCCCACCTTGTTACCGACCATCGTGATGCACCAGTCCCCCCTGGTAATCACACACGTAGCTCACCTTGTTACTGATCACTGCAATGCATCAGTCCCCCCCCTAATCACACACATAGCTCACCTTGTCACTGACCACCTTGATGCACCAGTCCCCGCCGCTAATCACACACGTAGCTCACCTTGTCACACACCATCGTGATGCACCTTCCCCCTGCTAATCACACACATAGCTCACCTGGTGCTGGAGTGGTCAGTGGTCAGCCCACCTTGTCACCGACCAGCATGATGCACCAGTCCCCCCTGCTAATCATACACGTAGCTCACCTGGTGCTGGAGGAAGATGTTGAGATGGAGCAGCCACCGGTCCCACTGTGACTGGGTTACGCCGACCTTCTTGTCACTGACCACCGTGATGCTCCCTAGAGGGTAGTTCTCCGGCAGCGAGATCACGACCTCCACGCTCACCTCCGACATCGTGTACTTCGCTATCACTTCACGGATCTTAGGCCGAGCTTTGATCTGAAGGGAATATGGAAATAGAATGTGGATGTAATTCACTGTACAGGGTGTGTGACACACGTCGTCAGCTTCATCATCTTCATGTTCCTTACTCCTCCACGACTTGGAGACAAGTGATGACTCAAGGCAAGTTAATAGAACACTGTGACTATTTACTTGTCCGGTGTGAACCGGTAAACTTTTCTCATATTTTCACATCTGTTGTCAGCTCCAATTCATGTGTAGATATTCCAGTTAAAGAAGTGAACTGACGTTCAACCAAGTTACCAGAATGAATTTGCAATGAAGCATATTTAGCTTGTGAAGTGTCAGCTCAGTGACTGCTTATACTAGCTGGTGACTACCCTCATCATTTACACACAGACACACCACAGACACGCCTCACAGGCACACATACCACAGACACGCCTCACAGGCACACATACCACAGACACACAACACAGGCACACATACCACAGACACACCACACAGGCACACATACCACAGACACACAACACAGGCACACATACCACAGACACGCCACACAGGCACACATACCACAGCCACACCACACAGGCATACATACCACAGACACACCACACAGGCACACATACCACAGACACACAACACAGGCACACATACCACAGACACGCCACACAGGCACACATACCACAGCCACACCACACAGGCATACATACCACAGACACACCACACAGGCACACATACCACAGCCACACCACACAGGCACACATACCACAGCCACACCACACAGGCACACATACCACAGACATGCCTCACAGGCATACCACAGACACGACACAGGCACACATACCACAGACACGCCACACCGGCACACATACCACAGACACGCCTCACAGGCACACATACCACAGACACACAACACAGGCACACATACCACAGCCACACCACACAGGCACACATACCACAGACACACCACACAGGCACACATACCACAGCCACACCACACAGGCACACATACCACAGACACGACACAGGCACACATACCACAGACACGCCTCACAGGCACACATACCACAGACACACCACACAGGCACACATACCACGGACACGCCACACAGGCACACATACCACAGACACGCCACACAGGCACACATACCACAGCCACACCACACAGGCACACATACCACAGCCACACCACACAGGCACACATACCACAGACACGCCACACAGGCACACATACCACAGCCACACCACACAGGCACACATACCACAGCCACACCACACAGGCACACATACCAGACACACCACACAGGCACACATACCACAGCCACACCACACAGGCACACATACCACAGCCACACCACACAGGCACACATACCACAGACACGCCACACAGGCACACATACCACAGACACACCACACAGGCACACATACCAGACACACCACACAGGCACACATACCACAGACACGCCTCACAGGCACACATACCACAGACACACCACACAGGCACACATACCACAGCCACACCACACAGGCACACATACCACAGCCACACCACACAGGCACACATACCACAGACACGCCACACAGGCACACATACCACAGACACGCCACACAGGCACACATACCACGGACACGCCACACAGGCACACATACCACAGCCACACCACACAGGCACACATACCAGACACACCACACAGGCACACATACCACAGACACGCCTCACAGGCACACATACCACAGACACACCACACAGGCACACATACCACAGCCACACCACACAGGCACACATACCACAGCCACACCACACAGGCACACATACCACAGACACGCCACACAGGCACACATACCACAGACACGCCACACAGGCACACATACCACGGACACGCCACACAGGCACACATACCACAGACACGCCACACAGGCACACATACCAGACACACCACACAGGCACACATACCACAGACACGCCACACAGGCACACATACCACAGACACGCCACACAGGCACACATACCACAGACACGCCACACAGGCACACATACCACAGACACACCACACAGGCACACATACCACAGACACGCCACACAGGCACACATACCACAGACACGCCACACAGGCACACATACCACAGACACGTCACACAGGCACACATACCACGGACACGCCACACAGGCACACATACCAGACACACCACACAGGCACACATACCACAGACACGCCACACAGGCACACATACCACAGACACACCACACAGGCACACATACCACAGACACACCACACAGGCACATATACCACAGACACGCCACACAGGCACACATACCACAGACACACCACACAGGCACACATACCACAGACACACCACACAGGCACATATACCACAGACACGCCACACAGGCACACATACCACAGACACGCCACACAGGCACACATACCACAGACACACCACACAGGCACACATACCACAGACACACCACACAGGCACACATACCACAGACACGCCACACAGGCACACATACCACAGACACAGAGAAACACACAGACACATACATCAACAGACACCACACACACAAACACACAAAAGCACAGAGACATACAACAGACACATCACACACAGTAACACACACAAACGCACCACTCACAGACACAGACATACACCACACCACACACATTCTTCCACACTCCATTCTTGTCATCTATTCAAGTTAGTTGTTTGTTTGTTTTTTGTTTAATGACAAACATAGATATTCCATCTACATAAATAGCCATTACATAATGAAGCCTGGGTCAGATAATCCAGAGACTGATACTACGACCAATGATCCATGCCATAGGTCTCCGGAGACATGCACACAATCCATTAAGTCGCTTCTTACGACCAGCCTACGTTGCCGTCGTCAAGGATGAGATACTACGGGCTCTGTCTGCCCATGGAGACTTACACTAGATAGACAACACTGACCTCGATTCCATCCAGTTCCTCGTCGGTGGCCTGGACGGAGGAGATCTCGGAGTGACACAGCTGGGGACTCACGTGCCTCTTGGTGAACCTGAATGCAGACATCATCACTGTACACCCCACAGACATCATCACTGTACACCCCACAGACATCATCACTGTACACCCCACAGACATCATCACTGTACACCCCACAGACATCATCACTGTACACCCCACAGACATCATCACTGTACACCCCACAGACATCATCACTGTACACCCCACAGACATCATCACTGTACACCCCACAGACATCATCGCTGTACACCCCACAGACATCATCACTGTACACCCCACAGACATCATCACTGTACACCCCACAGACATCATCACTGTACACCCCACAGACATCATCGCTGTACACCCCACAGTCTTACTGTACATGTAAGCCATACCACTTTGTTAACATACAAGTCAATCGGGAACTAGATATAAAAAAAACCCCAACCCAATATTCAGACAACTATTTCTCTTCCTAACAAAATATTTTGGTTTCCAATCATAATATTTGTCATCGGCAATCCCATGTGTTGATGCAATAATAGTCATGCATCTAGCAAAAAGTGTTCATCCAGCAGAATCTATCTGTCACAATCTTACTCATTGTAACCAGTTGTCTTCCTACCACAATCTTACTTGTCAATGTAACCAGTTGTCCAACTATCACAATCTTACTTGTCAATGTAACCAGTTGTCCAAATATCACAATCTTACTTGTCAATGTAACCAGTTGTCCAACTATCACAATCTTACTTGTCAATGTAACTTGTTGTCCTCTTGTCCTGTTCTATCCACCATTGTCGGACAAGCGCTGGGATTGTCTCCAGACACTGTCGATACACGTCACATGACAGCTGCTTGATGTCACATGACCTGGGACGTGCTGCAATGGATCATCTGTCATGTAGAGCAGTCGAAACTTGCATCATGTTTACTTTGAAAAAACAAGTAGTGAAAGTACAGCACTATAGCTGATGTGAGTGAGTGAGTGAGCTGGGTTGATCACGTTGTGTACAGCTGTCATATCATGTGTTGTCAGCTCAATGTGGGATGAAAGCCATCAGTGTTTCTTCCAAAGGGAGTTAAGTGACTCCAGTCAAGTTGCCACCCTTGGTGAACAAGGCAGGAATTTCAAACTTATATTCTGGCTGAACTAATGAGTCTATGCATAGTCCAATAAAAATCAGGAAACGAACTTGACACCCGGTTTGTAAACAACATAGCAACTACTGTACTGATTTCGGCTGATTGTAACATTTGCCAAGCATCAGTTTCGCCAACTGGGCATCAACATTTTCCAAATCTTGGCATATTTTCAATCAATGTACTCAAGTGATTTGACGCACTTCGCGAGGGTAAGGCCAATTTTATTACCATATAGATTTTGATTATCAATCAGACCCTCTTGACTGGGTCCTTCCATATTTTTAAAGCAAATGCAAGTATTATGAGAGATGGAATCTGATTGGTCCAGAGGAGGGACATAGAAGGGACATAACTTGTAATAGCCACTGGTTGCACTACAATCGAGCACAGAAATTCCAGTCTAATTCAGCAAGGGTGGAAAGTGGACTTTTATAGTCAGTTAACTCCCTTGCCTCAGGAAGATGCCACCATGGATGCTGGTGATGCTGACCATGTTGGTGGAACTCCTGAACGTGGCTGTGATGCTGACAGACAAAGAATCAGGCAGTGATTCATGCATGGGAACCAAGGAATTCTCAACTGTAATCTGCTGCCCATGTTCCACCTGTGTCCTTCCTGCTTAAACCATGATACATCATTCGGGCAATGTGGTAAACAATGACAATGACAATGACAATATCCAACAAGCACGTTCATTTGTATCACCTGTTGGCAGCAGGGACGGCGTGTCCTTGAAGTAGCTGGTCTGTGTGTCGGGTGTGACGGGGGTGTCAGGCATCAGTTGGTACAGGTGAACCAGCAGGTGATTGACGATACCTGTCTCCTTGAAGTACACAGCATACCTTGCCCTCAGCTGTAACACATACACACAGGTAACACTATACTCACTAACCCTGACCTTAACCCTAACCCTAACGAACATACTGGTATGTTGTGTGAACCGATGCTCATGAACGCATCACACGTGACGTCATAGATCCATGACTCATCACATGATGTCATAGATCCATGACTCGAGATGCACCATTTGTCTTGAGCAGTATACCTGTGTAAAGTTACGAAATCATGTGCAGCATATCGTGATAAGAATAAAGACACTGCGTGGTAACACTTGACTGATAGTTAGTTTTGTCATTAAGTGCTACACATTGGAAACTACTCTTAAAGTACATACTTCTCTGCATGTTTCTATTGTCGGTGAGTATATCTTAAATTCAAATCTCTGAAGCCAACATTGTTAATTACTTGGATCACTGACCTACTGTAGTGGGTGGGGCCTTGCAGGTTGAGGACAACCCCCTCCCCCCAAAAACTGTTGGCACCAAAGCAGCATTACTGAAACTATTCATCAGGTTTACACAGTGGTAATCCATCGTGAAATTACCTCGGAAGGACTACTCTTAAACAGCTTGAGGATGAGTTTCCATGACAACAGGTATCCCATGGTGTACTTGTATTCATCTGTGTTGGGAGCGATGGTGAGGCAGTCCTCCAGACCTGCATCACACAAGACGATGTCCATGGCAGCAGCGCCCTCCATACACACCTTGTTGACAGCATGAGGCGGTTTACTGCAACATTGACAAACAACAATTAAAGAAAGAGTTGTCTCCCCAAAATAACCATGACAACCAATTTTTTGCTGCTTGGATCTTCTGTCACGGACAAAGGTTACCAACATGATACTTTAGTGATGACCCCAAACACTGTGGACTTTCCTGTTGCCCTCTGACTGTGGACTCTCCTGTCCCCCTCTGACAGTGGACTCTCCTGTCCCCCTCTGACTGTGGACTCTCCTGTCCCCCACTGACAGTGGCCTCTCCTGTCCTCCTCTGACAGTGGACTCTCCTGTCCCCCTGACTGTGGACTCTCCCATCCCCCTCTGACAGTGGACTCTCCCGTCCACCTCTGACAGTGGACTCTCCCGTCAACCTCTGACAGTGGACTCTCCCATCTCCCTCTGACAGTGGACTCTCCCACCCCCCTCTGACTGTGGACTCTCCCGTCCCCCTCTGACTGTGGACTCTCCCGTCCCCCTCTGACAGTGGACTCTCCCGTCCCCCACTGACAGTGGACTCTCCTGTCCCCCTGACTGTGGACTCTCCCATCCCCCTCTGACAGTGGACTCTCCCACCCCCCTCTGACAGTGGACTCTCCCATCCACCTCTGACAGTGGACTCTCCCGTCAACCTCTGACAGTGGACTCTCCCATCTCCCTCTGACAGTGGACTCTCCCACCCCCCTCTGACTGTGGACTCTCCTGTCCCCCTCTGACAGTGGCCTCTTCCCCCTCTGACAGTGGCCTCTTCTGTCCCCCTCTGACAGTTGACTCTCCTGTCCCCCTCTGACAGTGGCCTCTCCCCCCTCTGACTGTGCACTCTCCTGTCCCCCTCTGACAGTGGCCTCTTCTGTCCCCCTGACTGTGGACTCTCCTCTCCCCATGACTCACCTGGACTCATCGTTTCTCTTGTCCTCCTCCTGCAGCTGTTCCACCTCGTCCTTGTCCACCTGTTCATAGGCCGGCAGCTCACTCACAACTCTGGAACAGAACATACACTGCGTGAGTGAGTGAGTGAGTGGGTGGCTGGTTTTGAGTGAGCAATATTCCAACAATATCGCGTCAGGGACACCAGCAACAGGCTTCACATATTGTACCCATGTCGGGATTCGAACCTGGGTCTTGGCGTGACGAATGAACGCTTTTACCAGTAGGCTACTCGACCGCCCCACCCTCAGAGAGCTAGCTAGCATTTCATGTCTAACAATCAACCCATCTGACTGGCTCGTCACCATCTTGTGAAACTGATACAAGTCATCTGGTGCGTCTGCACCGAAATCCTGCCATAATGTGCCATCTTTCACATGTCACGTAACAGTCGACATTGTTCACATGAGCTACCATACAGAGTCGGATTATACAAGATGTCACTGAAACTGAGTCTCTGCAAATTGTGAATTGTGTTTGGGATTTTCTTAGCTGATCGTTTCTGTACACCACTCAACCTTCAAATTTAGAATCCATTGGGGCACAGTGACACATTAAGACCTTTTGAGAAGAAAAATCACAATAGGGAGTGAGTGGGACTTAACCAGCCATATTCCAGCTGCATCAACGACAATCTGGACCAGGCAGACCAGTCACCATAAAACCTGAGCAACGATCCTGCCCACGGCAGCACACTGACATGCAATCAGACTGAGTTACTGAGCCGGAACACTTGATGCAAGGTTGTCTCAAACAAATATACGGTAGGAAGATGTGGTTGGTTGGTTGGTTTGTTGTTTAACGCCGCACTCAGCAATATTCCAGCTATATGACTGCGGTCTGTAAATAATCGAGTCTGGACCAGACAATCCAGTGATTAATATCATGAGCATCGATCCACGCAATTGGGATCGATGACATGCATCAACCAAGTCAGCGAGCCTGACCACCCGATCCCGTTAGTCCCCTTTTAAGACAAGCATAGTCACCTTTTACGGCAAGTATGGGTTGATGAAGACCTATTCTACCCCGGCGTCTTCATGGGCCAGGAAGATGTGGACACAGAAGATTTGGAAAGTGTAGCTTCAAGAATCTATTATTACATTAAACAGCCAGTCCAAACTACACATTTGTTATTGTTTCTTTCCTTATTCCTCTCACCCCCAACTTATTTCCCTTTTTCATTCTACCAACTTAACATTTAGCAAGGACAATATTTGAATTATCTGATTTTTCATTTTTTCAACCAAGCAATCTGGATATTTGTACAAAAAACTTGTAACATCCCCCCCAGAAAGTCTGGCTGTATGACTTGTACAACTTTCTACCAACCTGTTGAGCACATGGAAGGCTGTGACTTGCACGGACGCACTACTGCACAGCATCATGGGACTGAACGTGTTGAGCAGGGACTGTAGAGAGTCTGGCAGGGGAGACAACTCTTCTGCTACTAGGTTGGCAGGCAACTGGTGACCCAGCACGTGCTGTTTGGGGCAGTGGGAGATAGCAAGACCCATAGAGCTGATGACGTTGTCATGGAGACCACCTCCTGTTGTCTGCAGGGACTTGGCTGGAAGTAAGTGACAACCATTGTCAAGGACAGCCATGAGAACACAGATGGTATGTTCCTAGATGGAGTGCTGGTCAGCAGAGCTGTACACCTGTCTCTACAGTCAGCAATGACTGGGTGCTTGATTATTGCTGATTGGTATGAATGAGTGAGTATGGTCACATGCTGCAACCATACCATTGAAGTACTAAGACACACAATCAACTATGTCACATGCTGCAACCATACCATTGAAGTACTAAGACACACAATCAAGTATGTCACATGCTGCAACCATACCATTGAAGTACTAAGACACACAATCAAGTATGTCACACTGCAACCATACTATTGAAGTACTAAGACACACAATCAACTATGTCACATGCTGCAACCATACCACTGAAGTACTAAGACACAGAATCAACTACGTCACATGCTGCAACCATACCATTGAAGTACTAAGACACACAATCAACTACATCACACAGTGCAACCATACTATTGAAGTACTAAGACACACAATCAACTATGTCCCACACTGCAACCATACCACTGAAGTACTAAGACACACAATCAACTACGTCACACAGTGCAACCACACCACTGAAGTACTAAGACACACAATCAACTCCGTCACACACTGCAACCATACCACTACAGTACTAAGACACACAATCAACTACGTCACACAGTGCAACCATACCACTGAAGTACTAAGACACACAATCAACTACGTCACACAGTGCAACCATACCATTGAAGTACTTAGACACACAATCAACTACATGACATGTTGCAACCACACCATCCAAACGTCGGACGACTCTTACTGCAAGGTGCTGGTGACTCAGAATGCAGTTGGGTTCTTACAGTGAAGTCTGACTCACCTACTAGTCTGACATACAGTGTAGTCTGACTCACCTACTAGTCTGACATACAGTGTAGTCTGACTCACCTACTAGTCTGACATACAGTGTAGTCTGACTCACCTACTAGTCTGACATACAGTGAAGTCTGACTCACCTACTAGTCTGACATACAGTGTAGTCTGACTCACCTACTAGTCTGACCTACAGTGTAGTCTGACTCACCTACTAGTCTGACATACAGTGAAGTCTGACTCACCTACTAGTCTGACATACAGTGAGGTACAACTCACCTACTAGCCTGACATACAGAGGCAGGAGAATGCTGAAGACTCCCTCGCTGAAGAACTCGTCCCACTCTGTGAGGAGGTTGTCAGGGAAGCTGGTTGGTGACGTCCGTATCCGGGTATCGATACAGTTGACGACGTCCCCCAGGAGCTGACAGGCCCTGATGGCGAACACGCTGACCGGCGTCAGGCTGGCCAGCAGGTGCTCGCTCTCCACCACCGTCTGCAGGAACAGAACACTCCACTGATGTACACACACCTTGACTGGGACACGAGGGAGGGGGGACAGAACACTCCACTGATGTACACTCACCTTGACTGGGACATGAGGGAGGGGGGACAGAACACTCCACTGATGTACACACACCTTGACTGGGACACGAGGGAGGGGGGACAGAACACTCCACTGATGTACACACACCTTGACTGGGACACGAGGGAGGGGGGACAGAACACTCCACTGATGTACACACACCTTGACTGGGACACGAGGGAGGGGGGACAGAACACTCCACTGATGTACACTCACCTTGACTGGGACACGAGGGAGGGGGGACAGAACACTCCACTGATGTACACACACCTTGACTGGGACACGAGGGAGGGGGAACAGAACACTCCACTGATGTACACTCACCTTGACTGGGACACGAGGGAGGGGGGACAGAACACTCCACTGATGTACACACACCTTGACTGGGACACGAGGGAGGGGGGACTCTTTGGGGACTAAGTACAAAGTCACGAAGTGCACTGACATACACTATGTTTGTGGTTACAACAAAGTAAACGTTACATCAGTATTACATTTTGTCACAATGTTGTTGAAAAAAACAACTTATTATGTGAGTAAGCGTGTGACTGTCAGGGGGAGGGAGGGAGCGAATGATAGTGGGTAAGTGTGATAGTGAGGCAGTGACTGAGTGAGTCACTGAAACAGTGAGTGAGTGACTGAGACAGTGTGTGAGTGCGTGAGTGGGACAATGAGTGAGAGTGGTTGAGTGAGTGAGTGAGAATGTGAGTGGTTGGTTGAGTGAGTGAGTGAGAATGTGAGTGGTTGGTTGAGTGAGTGAGTGAGAATGTGAGTGGTTGGTTGAGTGAGTGAGAATGTGAGTGGTTGGTTGAGTGAGTGAGTGAGAGTGGTTGAGTGAGTGAGTGGGACAGTGAGTGAGAGTGAGTGAGTGAGTGAGTGAGTGAGTGAGAGTGAGTGAGACAGTGTCTGAGTGCATGAGTGAGAGCGGTTGAGTGAGTGGGACAGTGAGTGCATGAGTGAGTGATAATGTGAGAATGTGAGTGGGTGAGAGTGAGTGAGTGCATGAGTGAGTGATAATGTGAGAATGTGAGTGTTGGAGAGAGTGTGTGAGTGCCCCACCTGGACCCATGCGATGGTGCTGCACAGGATGAAGTCCCAGTCAGTGTCCCCCAACTCCTGGGGCAGGAGGGTCACGTACAGCTGCACCAACTTCATCACTTCCACATTGGCGGCCATCTTGTCTGGGTTCGTCTCCGCCAGGTCGCTACAAACACGCAACACATACTTATTCCCCTCTGGACTCACACTCCCTACATCAACAGTAATATCACAGGCTGTCCACACCAGGAACACACGAGATCTTCAGTTACAACCCACCAGGTAAACAACACCAGCTCTTCAGTTACAACACACCAGGTAAACAACACGAGATCTTCAGTTACAACCCACCAGGTAAACAACACCAGCTCTTCAGTTACAACACACCAGGTAAACAACATGAGATCTTCAGTTACAACTCATCAGGTAAACAACACGAGATCTTCAGTTACAACCCACCAGGTAAACAACACCAGCTCTTCAGTTACAACCCACCAGGTAAACAACACGAGATCTTCAGTTACAACTCATCAGGTAAATAACACGAGATCTTCAGTTACAACCCACCAGGTAAACAACACTGGATCTTCAGTTACAACCCACCAGGTAAACAACACTGGATCTTCAGTTACAACCCACGAGGTAAACAACATGAGATCTTCAGTTACAACCCACCAGGTAAACAACACTGGATCTTCAGTTACAACACACCAGGTAAACAACACTGGATCTTCAGTTACAACACACCAGGTAAACAACATGAGATCTTCAGTTACAACCCACCAGGTAAACAACACGAGATCTTCAGTTACAACTCACCAGGTAAACAACACAAGATCTTCAGTTACAACCCAACAGGTAAACAACAAAAGATCTTCAGTTACAATTCACCAGGTAAACAACACAAGATCTTCAGTTACAACCCAACAGGTAAACAACAAAAGATCTTCAGTTACAACTCACCAGGTAAACAACACCAGCTCTTCAGTTACAACCCAACAGGTAAACAACAAAAGATCTTCAGTTACAACTCACCAGGTAAACAACACAAGATCTTCAGTTACAACCCAACAGGTAAACAACACCAGCTCTTCAGTTACAACACACCAGGTAAACAACACAAGATCTTCAGTTACAACTCATCAGGTAAACAACACGAGATCTTCAGTTACAACCCACCAGGTAAACAACACCAGCTCTTCAGTTACAACACACCAGGTAAACAACACGAGATCTTCAGTTACAACTCATCAGGTAAACAACACGAGTTCTTCAGTTACAACCCACCAGGTAAACAACACTGGATCTTCAGTTACAACCTACCAGGTAAACAACACTGGATCTTCAGTTACAACCCACCAGGTAAACAACATGAGATCTTCAGTTACAACCCACCAGGTAAACAACACTGGATCTTCAGTTACAACACACCAGGTAAACAACACTGGATCTTCAGTTACAACACACCAGGTAAACAACATGAGATCTTCAGTTACAACCCACCAGGTAAACAACACGAGATCTTCAGTTACAACTCACCAGGTAAACAACACAAGATCTTCAGTTACAACCCAACAGGTAAACAACAAAAGATCTTCAGTTACAATTCACCAGGTAAACAACACAAGATCTTCAGTTACAACCCAACAGGTAAACAACAAAAGATCTTCAGTTACAACTCACCAGGTAAACAACACGAGATCTTCAGTTACAACACACCAGGTAAACAACACGAGATCTTCAGTTACAACTCATCAGGTAAACAACACGAGTTCTTCAGTTACAACCCACCAGGTAAACAACACTGGATCTTCAGTTACAACCCACCAGGTAAACAACACTGGATCTTCAGTTACAACCCACCAGGTAAACAACACTGGATCTTCAGTTACAACACACCAGGTAAACAACACTGGATCTTCAGTTACAACACACCAGGTAAACAACATGAGATCTTCAGTTACAACCCACCAGGTAAACAACACGAGATCTTCAGTTACAACTCACCAGGTAAACAACACAAGATCTTCAGTTACAACCCAACAGGTAAACAACAAAAGATCTTCAGTTACAATTCACCAGGTAAACAACACAAGATCTTCAGTTACAACCCAACAGGTAAACAACAAAAGATCTTCAGTTACAACTCACCAGGTAAACAACACAAGATCTTCAGTTACAACCCAACAGGTAAACAACAAAAGATCTTCAGTTACAACTCACCAGGTAAACAACACAAGATCTTCAGTTACAACCCAACAGGTAAACAAAATACGATCTTCAGTTACAACTCAACAGGTAAACAACACCAGATCTTCAGTTACAACCGACCAGGTGAACAACATGAGATCTTCAGTCACAACTCACCAGGTAAACAACATGAGATCTTCAGTTTCCTGTTTCCACAGGATGATCTGGCTGAGTGTTGACCTGTATATGTCCTTAACTTCTGACCTTTCAGTACCAATATGGGGCAAGGTCATGTTCAGGACACCCAACAGTCCAACACCACCTGTAACCATAGCAACAAGATTATAACACAAAAAAACACATCATACACATATTAGTTAAATTAAATTACCAGAGATCTAAAGGTTGATAAGAAAATAGTCTTACATAAGACAAACATCCCCTAAACATGATCATTGACTTTCAGTGTTGGTGTGAGTGAGTGAGTGAATGTCGTTTAATTCCAGGCAACCGTTTTCCAGCTATATAAATGCATCGAAGTGTCTCAGAGTGTCTAGGAGAGTCAGTGTATCTAGGAGAGTTAGTGTGTCTCAGTGTGTCTAGAAGAGTCAGTGTGTCTAGGAGAGTCAGTGTGTCTAGGAGAGTTAGTATGTCTCAGTGTGTCTAGGAGAGTCAGTGTATCTAGGAGAGTTAGTGTGTCTAGGAGAGTTAGTGTGTCTCAGTGTGTCTAGGAGAGTCAGTGTGTCTAGGAGAGTCAGTGTGTCTAGGAGAGTCAGTGTGTCTCAGTGTGTCTAGGAGAGTCAGTGTATCTAGGAGAGTTAGTGTGTCTCAGTGTGTCTAGGAGAGCCAGTGTATCTAGGAGAGTTAGTGTGTCTCAGTGTATCTAGGAGAGTTAGTGTGTCTCAGTGTGTCTAGGAGAGTCAGTGTATCTAGGAGAGTTAGTGTGTCTCAGTGTGTCTAGGAGAGTCAGTGAATCTATTAGAGTTAGTGTGTCTTAGTGTGTCTAGAAGAGTTAGTGTATCTAGGAGAGTTAGTGTCTCAGTGTATCTAGGAGAGTTAGTGTGTCTCAGTGTGTCTAGGAGAGTTAGTGTGTCTCAGTGTGTCTAGGAGAGTAAGTGTGTCTCAGTGTGTCTAGGAGAGTCAGTGTATCTAGGAGAGTTAGTGTGTCTCAGTGTGTCTAGGAGAGTTAGTGTGTCTCAGTGTGTCTAGGAGAGTCAGTGAATCTATTAGAGTTAGTGTGTCTCAGTGTGTCTAGAAGAGTTAGTGTATCTAGGAGAGTTAGTGTGTCTCAGTGTATCTAGGAGAGTTAGTGTGTCTCAGTGTGTCTAGGAGAGTTAGTGTGTCTCAGTGTGTCTAGGAGAGTTAGTGTGTCTCAGTGTGTCTAGGAGAGTCAGTGTATCTAGGAGAGTTAGTGTGTCTCAGTGTGTCTAGGAGAGTTAGTGTGTCTCAGTGTGTCTAGGAGAGTCAGTGTGTCTAGGAGAGTCAGTGAATCTATTAGAGTTAGTGTGTCTCAGTGTGTCTAGGAGAGTTATTGTATCTAGGAGAGTTAGTGTGTCTCAGTGTGTCTAGGAGAGTTATTGTATCTAGGAGAGTTAGTGTGTCTCAGTGTATCTAGGAGAGTCAGTGAATCTATTAGAGTTAGTGTGTCTCAGTGTGTCTAGGAGAGTTATTGTATCTAGGAGAGTTAGTCTGTCTCAGTGTGTCTAGGAGAGTCAGTGTGTCTAGGAGAGTTAGTGTGTCTCAGTGTATCTAGGAGAGTCAGTGTATCTAGGAGAGTTAGTGTGCCTCAGTGTGTCTAGGAGAGTCAGTGAATCTATTAGAGTTAGTGTGTCTCAGTGTGTCTAGGAGAGTTAGTGTGTCTCAGTGTGTCTAGGAGAGTTAGTGTGTCTCAGTGTGTCTAGGAGAGTCAGTGTATCTAGGAGAGTTAGTGTGTCTCAGTGTGTCTCAGTGTGTCTAGGAGAGTCAGTGTATCTAGGAGAGTTAGTGTGTCTCAGTGTGTCTAGGAGAGTCAGTGTATCTAGGAGAGTTACTGTGTCTCAGTGTGTCTCAGTGTGACTAGGAGAGTCAGTGAATCTATTACAGTTAGTGTGTCTGAGTGTATCTAGGAGAGTTAGTGTATCTAGGAGAGTTAGTGTGTCTCAGTGTGTCTAGGAGAGTCAGTGAATCTATTAGAGTTAGTGTGTCTTAGTGTGTCTAGAAGAGTTAGTGTATCTAGGAGAGTTAGTGTCTCAGTGTATCTAGGAGAGTTAGTGTGTCTCAGTGTGTCTAGGAGAGTTAGTGTGTCTCAGTGTGTCTAGGAGAGTAAGTGTGTCTCAGTGTGTCTAGGAGAGTCAGTGTATCTAGGAGAGTTAGTGTGTCTCAGTGTGTCTAGGAGAGTTAGTGTGTCTCAGTGTGTCTAGGAGAGTCAGTGAATCTATTAGAGTTAGTGTGTCTCAGTGTGTCTAGAAGAGTTAGTGTATCTAGGAGAGTTAGTGTGTCTCAGTGTATCTAGGAGAGTTAGTGTGTCTCAGTGTGTCTAGGAGAGTTAGTGTGTCTCAGTGTGTCTAGGAGAGTTAGTGTGTCTCAGTGTGTCTAGGAGAGTCAGTGTATCTAGGAGAGTTAGTGTGTCTCAGTGTGTCTAGGAGAGTTAGTGTGTCTCAGTGTGTCTAGGAGAGTCAGTGTGTCTAGGAGAGTCAGTGAATCTATTAGAGTTAGTGTGTCTCAGTGTGTCTAGGAGAGTTATTGTATCTAGGAGAGTTAGTGTGTCTCAGTGTGTCTAGGAGAGTTATTGTATCTAGGAGAGTTAGTGTGTCTCAGTGTATCTAGGAGAGTCAGTGAATCTATTAGAGTTAGTGTGTCTCAGTGTGTCTAGGAGAGTTATTGTATCTAGGAGAGTTAGTCTGTCTCAGTGTGTCTAGGAGAGTCAGTGTGTCTAGGAGAGTTAGTGTGTCTCAGTGTATCTAGGAGAGTCAGTGTATCTAGGAGAGTTAGTGTGCCTCAGTGTGTCTAGGAGAGTCAGTGAATCTATTAGAGTTAGTGTGTCTCAGTGTGTCTAGGAGAGTTAGTGTGTCTCAGTGTGTCTAGGAGAGTTAGTGTGTCTCAGTGTGTCTAGGAGAGTCAGTGTATCTAGGAGAGTTAGTGTGTCTCAGTGTGTCTCAGTGTGTCTAGGAGAGTCAGTGTATCTAGGAGAGTTAGTGTGTCTCAGTGTGTCTAGGAGAGTCAGTGTATCTAGGAGAGTTACTGTGTCTCAGTGTGTCTCAGTGTGACTAGGAGAGTCAGTGAATCTATTACAGTTAGTGTGTCTGAGTGTATCTAGGAGAGTTAGTGTGTCTCAGTGTGTCTAGGAGAGTCAATGTATCTAGGAGAGTCAGTGTGTCTCAGTGTGTCTAGGAGAGTCAGTGTGTCTATTAGAGTTAGTGTGTCTCAGTGTGTCTAGGAGAGTCAGTGTATCTATTAGAGTTAGTGTGTCTCAGAGTGTCTAGGAGAGTCAGTGTATCTAGGAGAGTCAGTGTGTCTCAGTGTGTCTAGGAGAGTCAGTGTATCTATTAGAGTTAGTGTGTCTCAGAGTGTCTAGGAGAGTCAGTGTATCTAGGAGAGTTAGTGTGTCTCAGTGTGTCTCAGTGTATCTAGGAGAGTCAGTGTATCTAGGAGAGTTAGTGTGTCTCAGTGTGTCTAGGTGAGTCAGTGTATCTAGGAGAGTTAGTGTGTCTCAGTGTGTCTAGGAGAGTCAGTGTATCTATCAGAGTTAGTGTGTCTCAGAGTGTCTAGGAGAGTCAGTGTATCTAGGAGAGTCAGTGCGTCTCAGAGTGTCTCACCATCAACCTCTGTGGAGGAGTCCGCCGGGGTGGTGATGAATCGGGCATTGAGGATCTGTGCGGCGGTGAGGCGGGCGTGGTCGCTGACATAGCTCGTGCTACACTGAAGGGTGTGGAGCAGGTTGGGAGTCAGGGTGCAGCATCTGGAACGACATGTTCAAAGTCAGCTGTACTATCAACGGACCAGACAGTGAGCGACAATTGATACAATGACACAACTACAATGAAACACTGTTATTCTAAATTCAACATATGGAGTATGGAGTAATATCCCTTATGTTTATACTATGTAGTAGTCCAGACTCTCTGTCTATAACTGCAGCCTGGTTCAGCAGACAGAGTGCACACACAGAACATACTCTGTCAGGAACACCCACATTAAGGTGATGAATCTCATCTCTTCATCATGATCAAAGTATTATTTATTTCTAATTACAAGAGAGCAGGCAATGTATCGGGCAATATCCCATTCTTGCTTCATTCACATCAATAACATACCTGTCAATGACAGCATCATCGGACAAGCTGACTTCTGATTGGCTGGTCTTGAGGATATCCAACAACGTAGACAATGAAACTGAAGCAATGCCTCCTGTTTCCTCCGACCTGAAAGAGGCAGAATTTTATTGTCATGAAAGTGTACATTTTAGTGGGAGGAAAGCCGAATGGATGCAGGTCTGGGACACTTACCGCTTCGATAAAACCCACGAGCACAGCTATGGTGTTGACAAACCTAGAAACATAATCGGGGCGTACGGGGATTCGAACCCACAATCATAGGTTTCTGGTGTGCCCACGGGATGCAACACTGCACAGCTAATTGCAGCGCCTTAGAGGACTGGCAAAAAGAACTGACTTGTAGGTTACAATTTCATGTATTGTCAGCACATGTGGTCAGTTCCCTCGTCCATAACTCACCTTGTGACGGCCATGTTGAGAAGCTTCCTCTGACTCTCACTGTCCAGGACGGTGACCAGACTCATGACCTTCACCTTCAGCTGGTCCAGCCCAGACGTCAAATCCGGGAAGCGGTGAACCTGCACAACACCCAACAAATGTCCTGATATATGGACCCAAGATTTCCTCAGCTCTTCACATCATGAAACATGCAGATTGTTTGCGATTTGGAATTAACAGAAACCGACAAAGAATTTCAGATCATCACGGAGTAGGTTCCAGGCTTCTGGTGCCCTAGCAAAACTTGTTAGATACACATATGTAATGAGTGAGTGAGTGAGTGAGTGAGTGGGTGGGTGGGTGAGTGAGTGAGTGAGTGAGTGAGTGAGTGAGTGAGTGAGTGAGTGAGTGAGTGAGTGAGTGAGTGAGTGAGTGAGTGAGTGAGTGAGTGAGTGAGTGAGTGAGTGAGTGAGGGTGGGTTGGGTGAGTGAGGAGTGAGTGAGTGAGTGAGTGAGTGAGTGAGTGAGTGAGTGAGTGGGAGGGTGGGTGGGTGAGTGAGTGAGTGAGTGAGTGAGTGAGTGAGTGAGTGAGTGAGTGAGTGAGTGAGTGAGTGAGTGAGTGAGTATGGTTTTACGCCGTTTTTAGTAATATTCCAGCAATATTCCTGAGGGGGACAACAGAAATGGGCTTCACACACTGTACCCATGTCTGGAATCGAACCCGAGTCTTGACGAGCGAGCGCTTTAACCACTAGGCTACCCGACCGCACCACATATGTAATGATCTGATCATGCAAACACTGAAGTTGACTGAAGCTTTATCATTACTTAAACATGTAGAATTCAGAAGGAATGAGTTCCTAGTCAGAAAGAAATGTGCACATTAAGCGGCTTGTTGTGTAACCATGGAGTTTTATTGTTATTGTTATTACACAATACATCACTAAAACACCAGATCGTGACTAACTACGGGGCCAGGTAGTCGTGTGGGTACCCGGGTCCTTCTCAGTACCCACAAGACCTGAGTTACCCGTTCCAGCTCTATTGGGCAGGGATGTTATACAAACAAAATACAAAGAGAAACAATACATTTGTATTTGGAGTGTAACAGTAACATTCAGCACAGAGAGAGATATTCTGTACCATGTGACACAAATATCACATGATTATGTATAGATACAAAACAATTCAAGCATATATGAGCATGAAATGTAAAACGGTACGAACATACAGTAGAACAGGGATATAACGAACACGGGTAGAGCGAACAACAAACTGTTACAGAATCCCTGAATTATCGCCTACCCGGTATATATTATCATATAAAACTTACGTACATCACAAACTCTCTACAGTGAACTAACGTATATAGCAAACTGATCCAGGACAAGCCAATATACCATCAACTAGTGACGTGTATAGCGAACTGATCCAGGACAAGCCAATATACCATCAACTAGTGACGTATATAGCAAACTGATATCTGATCCAGGACAAGCCAATATACCATCAACTAGTGATGTGTATAGCGAACTGAGAAATCTCGCTCAGTGTCAAGTGTCACTGACAATTGTTTAAACACAATTAGCAGCGAATCAACACAATCGTGGCGAATAAGCACAACCAGCTGTGACAATTCGACCTTGTTTAAGTTGCGTCATGTAAATCTTACCTGTACATGACAATTGGACTAATCTTGTCTGCAAAACAAATTACGTGTATTGTGTTTTGTTTTATCCAAGATGGCAGACTTTTCCAAGCGAAAACTTATATGACGAACAACATATAACGAACGGCTTTCTCTGGTCCCTTGTAGTTTGTTATATCCATGTTCTACTGTACAAGCCATTGTTTTATCAGTTGACTCAAATCTATTAAATATGTCTTAGTTGGACTATAATTCATTTCCTTTATGTGGAGTTCTCATGTATAGTACCGTGTATTGTATCGCAACAGTACTAGTGAGATATATTGTGGACAGTTATACCCCTGATTTCTAGTACGTAATTGAGTACCTTCTTGTCATTCTCAGCCCACCAGCGGGTGATGACACTCTGTGTCAGGCAATCCAACAATCTCTCCAGGTCTTCCTTCTCCCATGCCACAGCAGTTATCTCCCTTCCATCTTGACCCTGTTCTTTCGATGTGATAGATGTCACAGAGGCCTTCCTGGTCAGGGTCAAGGTCATGTCACCCGACCCCTTGTACGTGAGGAGCACAGCGTTGAAGAGCGTGGTGAACATCAACTGCGTCAAGGTGGTTGTCGGCCGTCTCTTGGCGAGACTTGTCAAGGACAGTAGTCCACTGATGGTCATGTACTCCTGTATCTGGGGGAAGGGGGACACTAAATAAGCTTCTGTTTGCATATGTCGAAAGGATGAGGTAGTTTTGAAAATATTTGGGGGGTGGTATTTAGTAGGGCTGGCTATCAATACAGATCATTGAGATTGATAATCGTTAGCCGAATATCGATCAATTATCAATAAATACCGGGAGAGTAAATTTGAGTAAATACTCTAAACAGAGTCCGAAAGAATCAACATATTTCACACCACTGGGGAGTGGTGGCGCATTTATGCAGGGATTACTTTGTGGACATTTGAGAGACAACAAAAACAGTGGCTTTCCATCTTCAGCAATTGACACTATTGACAATAACAAGTCTGTTTTGGTAAATCCAAATAGTTTATGTAAGATATTATCTATGACACAATTTTCATATCGATAATCATTAATATTTCTTCACATCGATGATAATTCTGATTATTGATAATTTTTGCCAGCCCATGTATTTAGTGGAACAGTAAACATATTCAGTATTACTGACCTGAGCGTAGTTATCTCCCTTAGGTGGTATGTAGAGTGTGTTGACCAGGGCCTGTATGGTTGGGTCAGTGTGGCTGGCATCAGGCAGGTTGTCCCTCAGTGTTGTCAGCAGGCTGCTCACACACCGACACACATGCTGCAACCTGGAACAACCAGTCACATCAAACTGGGTCCTGTCTCTAGTGACAAGCTCCCTACTTACTGGAACAACCAGTCACATCAAACTGGGTCCTGTCTCTAGTGACACGCACCCTACTTACTGGAACAACCAGTCACATCAAACTGGGCCCTGTCTCTAGTGACAAGCTCCCTACTAACTGGAACAACCAGTCACATCAAACTGGGCCCTGTCTCTAGTGACAAGCTCCCTACTAACTGGAACAACCAGTCACATCAAACTGGGCCCTGTCTCTAGTGACACGCTCCCTACTTACTGGAACAACCAGTCACATCAAACTGGGCCCTGTCTCTAGTGACAAGCTCCCTACTTACTGGAACAACCAGTCACATCAAACTGGGCCCTGTCTCTAGTGACAAGCTCCCTACTAACACGTTGTTCCCTCGTGTATGTATGTATGCTCAAATATATGTGTGTCTACTCACATCTACATCTCATGCAACAATGAATAATAGATAGAGCAATATATCATGTAACACACTTGCTTCTAAAAATATTGATTCATGATCATATAAAAACTAGTTGAAACAAGGTTTATACAATAGAGCTACTGTTAACAGATGCTGACAAGGTACAGCTCTTTCAGGTATTTAAGAACTGACTTCAATAATTTTATTTTATATGAATGTAAGAACCAGATTACTGTGTAAATAAGGACTAGTAGAAATTTGCCATTATTAAGGATTTTGCTATATGTTATCATTATAAGGACTACTGGACTAAAAAGTTAGTTTCTATGGTTGGACTGACATACACCTATGAACTTACACAGCCAAAGTCTGAGTGCGAGTTGAGATCAACATATGTACAAGGTCTGCTGCCTTCTCCAGGAAACCACCGCTGCGGAGATACGCCCCTGTCTGACTGACAATCACGTACAGGCCACAGTCCAGGGCTTCGTGCACATCCTCACGGGTCTGATCTACAACAGACATCGTCCACATACAAGACAGGGTACTCTGACTCTGGCCTCAGACATCGTCCACATACCAGACAGGGTACTCTGACTCTGGCCTCAGACATCGTCCACATACAAGACAGGGTACTCTGACTCTGGCCTCCTACAAGATGGCATATTGTCTTTAAAACCCCACAAAACAATAAAATTGGTTGAGGCATATGATCGTTTTTTGTTGTAACTTACTAAGTATAAAGATATGCCTAATTAATCTGACTGTGATGTCTTAGACTTACCAGTGACAGGGTAGTCGGTGTCTATGTAGACTGTGAACAGAGCCAGCATCAGGTTCTCCACGGAGTCCAGAGAGGGACACACCTACAGAAAATACCAATCAATATACATTCATCCCTACACTGGTAGGACCACCTACACAACACAATACATTCATCCCTACATTGGTCCGACCACCTACATAACACAATACATTCATCCCTACATTGGTAGGACCACCTACATAACACAATACATTCATCCCTACACTGGTAGGACCACCTACACAACACAATACATTCATCCCTACATTGGTAGGACCACCTACATAACACAATACATTCATCCCTACATTGGTAGAACCACCTACATAACAATACATTCATCCCTACATTGGTAGGACCACCTACACAACACAATACATTCATCCCTACACTGGTAGGACCACCTACACAACACAATACATTCATCCCTACATTGGTAGGACCACCTACACGACACAATACATTCATTCCTACACTGGTAGGACCACCTACTCGACACAATACATTCATCCCTACATTGGTAGGACCACCTACACAACACAATACATTCATCCCTACACTGGTAGGACCACCTACACAACACAATACATTCATCCCTACACTGGTAGGACCACCTACACGACACAATACGTTCATCCCTACATTGGTAGAACCACCTACATAACAATACATTCATCCCTACACTGGTCGGACCACCTACACGACACAATACATTCATCCCTACATTGGTCGGACCACCTACATAACACAATACATTCATCCCTACACTTGTAGGACCACCTACACAACACAATACATTCATCCCTACATTGGTAGGACCACCTACATAACAATACATTCATCCCTACATTGGTAGGACCACCTACACGACACAATACATTCATCCCTACACTGGTAGGACCACCTACACAACACAATACATTCATCCCTACACTGGTAGGACCACCTACATAACACAATACATTCATCCCTACACTGGTAGGACCACCTACAGAACACAATACATTCATCCCTACACTGGTAGGACCACCTACACAACACAATACATTCATCCCTACACTGGTAGGACCACCTACTCGACACAATACATTCATCCCTACATTGGTAGGACCACCTACACAACACAATACATTCATCCCTACACTGGTAGGACCACCTACACGACACAATACATGCATCCCTACATTGGTCGGACAACCTACATAACACGATACATTCGTTCCTACACTGGTAGGACCACCTACATAACACAATACATTCATCCCTACATTGGTAGGACCACCTACATAACACAATACATTCATCCCTACACAGGTAGGACAACCTACACAACACAATACATTCATCCCTACACTGGTAGGACCACCTACACGACACAATACATTCATCCCTACATTGGTCGGACAACCTACATAACACGATACATTCGTTCCTACACTGGTAGGATCACCTACATAACACAATACATTCATCCCTACATTGGTAGGACCACCTACATAACACAATACATTCATCCCTACACTGGTAGGACCACCTACACAACACAATACATTCATCCCTACACTGGTCGGACCACCTACAGAACACAATACATTCATCCCTACACTGGTAGGACCACCTACTCGACACAATACATTCATCCCTACATTGGTCGGACAACCTACATAACACGATACATTCGTTCCTACACTGGTAGGATCACCTACATAACACAATACATTCATCCCTACATTGGTAGGACCACCTACATAACACAATACATTCATCCCTACACTGGTAGGACCACCTACACAACACAATACATTCATCCCTACACTGGTCGGACCACCTACAGAACACAATACATTCATCCCTACACTGGTAGGACCACCTACACGACACAATACATTCATCCCTACATTGGTCGGACAACCTACATAACACAATACATTCATCCCTAGATTGGTCGGACCACCTACATAACACAATACATTCATCCCTACATTGGTCGGACCACCTACACAACACAATACATTCATCCCTACACTGGTAGGACCACCTACACAACACAATACATTCATCCCTACATTGGTCGGACAACCTACATAACACAATACATTCATCTCTACATTGGTAGGACCACCTACATAACACAATACATTCATCCCTACACTGGTAGGACCACCTACACAACACAATACATTCATCCCTACATTGGTCGGACAACCTACATAACACAATACATTCATCCCTACACTGGTAGGACCACCTACACAACACAATACATTCATCCCTACACTGGTCGGACCACCTACACGACACAATACATTCATCCCTACATTGGTCGGACAACCTACATAACACAATACATTCATCCCTACATTGGTCGGACCACCTACATAACACAATACATTCATCCCTACATTGGTCGGACCACCTACATAACACAATACATTCATCCCTACATTCGTCGGACCACCTACATAACACAATACATTCATCCCTACATTGGTCGGACCACCTACATAACACGATACATTCGTTCCTACACTGGTCGGACCACCTACACAACACAATACATTTGTTCCTACACTGGTCGGACCACCTACATAACACAATACATTCATCCCTACATTGGTAGGACCACCTACACAACACAATACATTCGTCCCTACACTGGTCGGACCACCTACACGACACAATACATTCATCCCTACACTGGTAGGACCACCTACACAACACAATACATTTGTTCCTACACTGGTCGGACCACCTACACAACACAATACATTCGTTCCTACACTGGTAGGACCACCTACATAACACAATACATTCGTCCCTACATTGGTCGGACCACCTACATAACACAATACATTCATCCCTACATTGGTCGGACCACCTACATAACACAATACATTCATCCCTACATTGGTAGGACCACCTACACAACACAATACATTCATCCCTACACTGGTAGGACCACCTACACGACACAATACATGCATCCCTACATTGGTCGGACAACCTACATAACACGATACATTCGTTCCTACACTGGTAGGACCACCTACATAACACAATACATTCATCCCTACATTGGTAGGACCACCTACATAACACAATACATTCATCCCTACACAGGTAGGACCACCTACACAACACAATACATTCATCCCTACACTGGTAGGACCACCTACACGACACAATACATTCATCCCTACATTGGTCGGACAACCTACATAACACGATACATTCGTTCCTACACTGGTAGGATCACCTACATAACACAATACATTCATCCCTACATTGGTAGGACCACCTACATAACACAATACATTCATCCCTACACTGGTAGGACCACCTACACAACACAATACATTCATCCCTACACTGGTCGGACCACCTACAGAACACAATACATTCATCCCTACACTGGTAGGACCACCTACTCGACACAATACATTCATCCCTACATTGGTCGGACAACCTACATAACACGATACATTCGTTCCTACACTGGTAGGATCACCTACATAACACAATACATTCATCCCTACATTGGTAGGACCACCTACATAACACAATACATTCATCCCTACACTGGTAGGACCACCTACACAACACAATACATTCATCCCTACACTGGTCGGACCACCTACAGAACACAATACATTCATCCCTACACTGGTAGGACCACCTACACGACACAATACATTCATCCCTACATTGGTCGGACAACCTACATAACACAATACATTCATCCCTAGATTGGTCGGACCACCTACATAACACAATACATTCATCCCTACATTGGTCGGACCACCTACACAACACAATACATTCATCCCTACACTGGTAGGACCACCTACACAACACAATACATTCATCCCTACATTGGTCGGACAACCTACATAACACAATACATTCATCTCTACATTGGTAGGACCACCTACATAACACAATACATTCATCCCTACACTGGTAGGACCACCTACACAACACAATACATTCATCCCTACATTGGTCGGACAACCTACATAACACAATACATTCATCCCTACACTGGTAGGACCACCTACACAACACAATACATTCATCCCTACACTGGTCGGACCACCTACACGACACAATACATTCATCCCTACATTGGTCGGACAACCTACATAACACAATACATTCATCCCTACATTGGTCGGACCACCTACACAACACAATACATTCATCCCTACACTGGTCGGACCACCTACACGACACAATACATTCATCCCTACATTCGTCGGACCACCTACATAACACAATACATTCATCCCTACATTGGTCGGACCACCTACATAACACGATACATTCGTTCCTACACTGGTCGGACCACCTACACAACACAATACATTTGTTCCTACACTGGTCGGACCACCTACATAACACAATACATTCATCCCTACATTGGTAGGACCACCTACACAACACAATACATTCGTCCCTACACTGGTCGGACCACCTACACGACACAATACATTCATCCCTACACTGGTAGGACCACCTACACAACACAATACATTTGTTCCTACACTGGTCGGACCACCTACACAACACAATACATTCGTTCCTACACTGGTAGGACCACCTACATAACACAATACATTCGTCCCTACATTGGTCGGACCACCTACATAACACAATACATTCATCCCTACATTGGTCGGACCACCTACATAACACAATACATTCATCCCTACATTGGTCGGACCACCTACATAACACAATACATTCATCCCTACATTGGTCGGACCACCTACATAACACAATACATTCATCCCTACATTGGTCGGACCACCTACATAACACAATACATTCATCCCTACATTGGTCGGACCACCTACACAACACAATACATTCATCCCTACATTGGTCGGACCACCTACATAACACAATACATTCATCCCTACATTGGTAGGACCACCTACACAACACAATACATTCGTCCCTACACTGGTAGGACCACCTACACGACACAATACATTCATCCCTACATTGGTCGGACAACCTACATAACACAATACATTCATCCCTACATTGGTAGGACCACCTACACAACACAATATTCAACAGTCAACACAATTTCTTTCCAAAATGTACCCCTACAACAAATTTCATACTTGTTGTGTTACCATAGTTACACCCCAAGGATGTTGTATTATGAGCATTTACAGAATGAGTGAGTGAGTATGATTTAACGCCACTTCTGTCAATATTCCAGGAATATCACAGCGGCTTCACACATTGTACTCATGTCAGGAATCGAATCCGTGTCTTAAGCGTGACGAGTGAACGCTTTAACCACTAGGCTACCAGACCGCCCCTAGCATTAAGAGATTACACACATCACATGACTGCAAGGGAACTGATGGAACGGACAGGAGGGTACAATGTACATCTTCCTGTTATTGTCTAACCTAAATTACTGGTCTTGTCACACATACCATCAAATTCTGGAAGAATGTCTTTGTTGCCTTGGCAACAAATGTGACAGCCTTGTCGACTCTGTCCTTGGTTCCGCTGGTGCCGAGTTTCTGCAGAGTCTTCAGGATGACCGCCAAAGTCTGCTCGATACACGCAGCATCAAATACTGGAGCTGGTGGCAGAGGCAGTGGAGTGTATCAAACACTGGTCTCCAACCTTACATGACTAAAACTCTGGACTAGTTTCCTCAGATGTATGTGCTTAATGTAGACTTGGAGAGGTATATGTCAGATACTAACATGAGACCACCACCCCCTAGTCTTGCTGAAGTTTGAAGTGATGCAGTCTTACTCAACACAGCAATAAACATTAACATGCCATATTTTTATGTACACTTATAATTTTGTCCACCCAGTATACAGTGAGTTAGTGAGTGAGAGAGTGAGTATGGTTTTACACAAGTTTTAGCAATATTCCAGCAATATCATGGTGGGGGACACCTGAAGTGGGCTTCATTCATTGTACCTATTTCGGGAATATCATGTCTTTGGCGTGATGAGCGAACACTTCAACCACTACACAACACCACCGCCCTCAGTATACAGTGAAACCACATTAACCAAGAGCAAAGTACACTTATACAAGCAACATAACTCTGTTCCATAAATCAAATATTTTTTACTTCCTTTTTGTTGCTTAACGCTAAACAGCAATATAACTCAGCCATAAAATTCAGCCATTTTTCATTTGATAAACCTCACCTTCATTGATGGTAGCTGACAGGACGAGAGTTATCAGAGCCCAGCCATGTTCAAGGACGTCCTGGTTTCCTGAGCTCTCGATGCTCATCTTGCAGATCTCATCACCAAGGGAGATAATCCTGTCAGTCAGCACGGAACTCTTCAGCCATGAAGTCACAGATGGTGTGGAGTCATGTATCTCCAGGGCCTTGGTGATCAGGTTACACAGTAACACTGGACTTGTCAGACCCTGACAATACAACAGAAGTAGTTTCATGGAAACAGTCTTCATTTTCATAACATCAACACTGAGAGTGCAAGGTGTAACACAAAATAAATTGTCAAGAGATTGCTATTGATACCAAAATAAACACATATACAGATCAACAGATGAAACACAACTGCCCATGCACGTTACCTTGGCCACTGATATTATATGGGATACTGATGACAAAATAAATTTAAATTGTCAAACAATACTAACCTTTGCAAGCTGTGTCATGATATCTAGGGCTTGGCTGTCCTCTACCTGTGACAGACACACCATTATCACATCCAACAGACACATGACATGCTCCTCCTTGTCTGACGTCTGCTCCTTGTCTGACGTCTGCTCCTTGTTTACCCATGGAATGATCACACCACTCACAAAACTTAAGTAAACATTGGTCCCTGCTTCCAGTGAGGAAATAGTCAACAACTTCTCTAACATCTCCTTTGAGCTGTAAAGTTTAAATATCCTTGAAAACACACTGAGAAACTCCATGCCCTCAGCTCGTAAACATTTTGTAAACACGTAGCTGGACACTGAGTTGACGAACACCTGACTGGATCCACACATCTCGACCGGATCAAGCTTCAAGTCTTCAACAGTCAAATCATCGGCAAACTTCACCTTGTCTGTCTTGGCCTTCATGACAGAGTTGGGCCTGAGTTGCCCTGACACAAGGGAGAGAAGTCTGCTGGAGAAGGTGTGGAAGTGCGGGGTGTTGGCGAGGGTGGGGTACGTTTCCTCGATCATCTGCAGCAGGTTCCTGTAGCACATGGTGGCCAGCGACGCCCCGCTGTCCGTCCTCTCTAGGGCTGTGGTGAGCTGGGCGAACAAGCCATACAGGGGAGTCTTGTACAGGGTGGACTTGGTCTCTACCAGGGAGGACTCCACCACAGGCAACATCTGAATACAGAAAATGATGATGATGATGATGATGATGATGCTGATGATGCTGATGATGCTGACAGGCTTTTTTCACTCATGCTCACCATTATTTACCCTGTCAATGGATCAGTGTGCACTCGATTTTCAATCTGAACTCCCTCCCACAATGCAAGCTGCCTTTGAGGCACTAGAAGATTAATTGTTACATTACATGCTGAAAATATATGGAGTTGTCAGGCTAAACAGACATGTTTATAGTGTATGTAGTGCATACTGTATAGCAGCTCGCAGTCTGTGTTTTCCTCCAGACTGATATGTGGAAGGATGTGTTTGGTGACATATCATACTGACTTCATGACCAGAGATATATCTCATGCGAACTTTGGAACCAGCAAAATTTGCTTTTATATATATATGTGTGTGTATAATGCAAGCTGCCTGTGGGGCACTAGAAGATTAATTGTTACATTACATGCTGAAAATATATGGAGTCGTCAGGTTAAACAGACATATATATATATTATCTATCCAGGGTATCACAAGGTTACTCTCCGTCTCCCACTGCTCGCCACCTACCTGGTCCAGCAACAGACAGTTGATTGTCTCCCCCTGGCTTTCGGCCAGCTCCTTCACGGTGTACTGACAACACTCAAACAGTGCAGTGACCAGGGCCGAACTCTCACTCACACTCAGCTGCAGGCTCTCTACACTCAGGCTGGAAAGGGAATGGTAGGTGCAGTTATCTGTCACGTCCATATAAGGTTTGTCAAAATAGATTTCTTGTAACCCCTCCTCTAAAATTGCCTACCCCTTAAATATTTTTAGTTTTTTTAAGCATTGTTAAGAATAATATATTCAACTCAAGTTTCGCTTAGGCACCTGATTCCGACTTTTTGCACTTCATCAGGTCATGAGTAACAAGCATGTTTTCAACTGGACTAAATGTGCTACATTCTGGTAAGGTTTTATCCATAAATTCCCTACCTTATGTGTATCACTTCTAAATGCCTTTCAAAGACCAAGTACTAGGTTTAGGATGTAGAGCTTTTGTGGGATTCTAGTCTCAGCTTACTATCTCAAGCTAGATCATCTATCCTAATCTATCCGTAATAGATTACCTCATCAAAGGACAACATCACAATTTCACAGATGATCAGAGAAAAATCGAGACTTGACCGGTTCATATGTCTTTCAAGTAAAGCACAACACCGCCCCCACCTGAACAACTGTTCACATTACACCCTGTACAAGTTATCTGTGAAATAACCCAGCACAACCTACCCCGTCCTGAAGCAGGTGAACAGTTCCATGTAGAACTTCTTGGGTTCTCCGGACAGACTTCCTGGAATCTGGCTCAAGAGAGGCAGAAGATTGGGGCCAATAACTGAAGCATTTCCATGGCAACCTTTCTCCAACAAAGTGCGTAATTTGGGCCAAAATGCCTTTGGCCATGACACATGATTCCAGGACTCCTGCAACAGAAAACAACAACAATCAAGTATCGTCCCACTACTAGTCAGTATGAGTGTAATCAAAGTTAAACATGGATAGGGACACGATAACAACGTTATCATCCTAGAGACCAGTTACAGGTATATCAACATGTGAAGCACAAAATGTAACTACTCCAGTATTTCAGCTGGCTACAGCATCACTGCAGGGCATAGGCTGATATTAGTAAATATGTGAAACCATGGCAACTCACAGGTAGGTATTTGACCAATGAGAGAACAGCTTCCCAGAGAGCTGAACAAACGACTGGATCGGAACTGTCAATGTTGTGCAATATAAGGGGAGATAACTTGGAGATGTAATCCTGAGCAACAGCTGGCAATATCTGACACAGGCTGGCACAGAATGAATACTGTCCACTCTTGATCTGTAACACATTCAACATGGCATCATAGTCAACATTCAACATGGCAGCACATTCAACATGGCAGCATATTTAACATTCAACATGGCAGCATATTTAACATTCAACATGGCAGCATATTTAACATTCAACATGGCAGCATAGTCAACATTCACCATGACAGCATAGTCAACATTCACCATGACAGCATATTCAACATTCAACATGGCAGCAGTCAACATTCACCATGGCAGCATATTCAACATTCACCATGACAGCATATTCAACATTCACCATGACAGCATATTCAACATTCAACATGGCAGCACATTTAACATTTGACATTCACCATGACAGCATATCTAACATTCACCATGGCAGCAGTCAACATTCAACATGGCAGCATATTTAACATTGTACATGGCAGCATATTTAACATTCAACATGGCAGCATAGTCAACATTCACCATGACAGCATATTCAACATTCAACATGGCAGCATAGTCAACATTCAACATGGCAGCATATTCAACATTCAACATGGCAGCATAGTCAACATTCACCATGACAGCACATTCAACATTCAACATGGCAGCAAGATCTTCACAAGAAGTTGCTACAGCATTGGCACTAAATGTTTATAACCATGGCAACAATTAAATATTAAATTAAATTGAAGGTAATTAACAAAGACTATAGCATTATGCTGTCAATGAAAGTGTTTGAGAAGGATGTTAAATAAGAAAACAACAGATGATTGATTATTGTTTAACCAATACTATAACAGATATTTCCCAGCCTTGAATTGCGTGAAACCAGAGAAAGTAGTAAATAGCTTTATCAGTGGTCAACACCATCAGAATATAATGTAGTCACAAGATCCCCTCAGCTTTTACCACATGTATACTGGGGAAGTATTCAGCCTCGGAATGAATGAAACGTGATCGCTGATGATTGTGAAGTCAGTTACACCCATAACAAGTCTTACACTGCTGATGGAGGACTTGGAGTGTTTCCAGAACTTCCCATCATTCAACAGTCCCTGCATGTGTCCAGTGAGGGCAGCAGGGGAGTCGGCAGGGAGGGACAACAGCATCTTCCTCAGCGCCAGGAAAGACGACGTGACGACGCGGTTGTACCTGGTCTCCATCTCCTCCAGGGAGCTGGTCCTGAAGCAAGTCGTCTCTCATGTCACAGTGCTCAGGTAGAGGCAAAATAGTTTTTCAGTTACTGCTTCGAAACATACAATGTGAAAGGATCTGTCGAAAATTTATATTTTTTTTACATATATTTTTCAGGACATCCAACATGTTCAGTGAACAACTATTTCTTTCTGAAACTGGAGGCAAATATGTTTTATTATCTCAGGCCTCAAAGTAGTGACTAAACTGGTCGCCAATGCGACCTAAATTTCCATTTGTCTACTGCCTAAAATTCAGAGGTAGCCAAATGACTACCTTGAAAAATATCCTGTGGCGACTAAATTCTATTGCTACACATATGTAGACACAAAAATAAACATATCTGCTACTAATTTTTCTTGCAAATAATTCCTCCAAAAGTCACCAATGAACAAAAATACATAAATATTAATGTAATTAGTATTTTATTTAAGTTGATAGTTTATTGGATAAGCAAGGATATGCCTATATAATCTAGTACAGGTAACAAAAATTACATCATTGTTTGAGTCACAAATAACAAAAATCAAGTACAGTTTCCACTAATATACAATAGAAGTTATTTGATAAAAGATAATTTCAAATGCTTTTGGCTACCAACTTCTTAATTTTACCACTGGCTACTTGGTAAAAAATTAAACTTTGAGGCCTGCCTCAACTGGTAATTAATACAGTGAGTGCATGTTGTTTTCAAACCACAGTCAGCGATATTACAGCTACATCATGGAGTGTACCAATTATAAAGTCTGAGTGGTTGATGACATGAGCACCACTCCACGTCCATGTGGTGTGATGATACAGTCAGTGATATTACAGCTACATCATGCAGTGTACCAATAATAAAGTCTGAGTGGTTGATGACATGAGCACCACTCCACGTCCCTGTGGTGTGATGATACAGTCAGCGATATTACAGCTACATCATGGAGTGTACCAATAATAAAGTCTGAGTGGTTGATGACATGAGCACCACTCCACGTCCATGTGGTGTGATGATACAGTAAGCGATATTACAGCTACATCATGGGAGCGTATCAATAACAAAGTCTGAGTGGTTGATGACATGAGCACCACTCCACGTCCATGTGGTGTGATGATACAGTCAGCGATATTACAGCTACATCATGGAGTGTACCAATAATAAAGTCTGAGTGGTTGATGACATGAGTACCACTCCAAGTCCCTGTGGTGTGATGATACAGTCAGCGATATTACAGCTACATCATGGAGTGTACCAATAATAAAGTCTGAGTGGTTGATGACATGAGCACCACTCCACGTCCATGTGGTGTGATGATACAGTCAGCGATATTACAGCTACATCATGGAGTGTACCAATAATAAAGTCTGAGTGGTTGATGACATGAGCACCACTCCACGTCCATGTGGTGTGATGATACAGTCAGCGATATTACAGCTACATCATGGAGTGTACCAATAATAAAGTCTGAGTGGTTGATGACATGAGCACCACTCCACGTCCATGTGGTGTGATGATACAGTCAGTGATATTACAGCTACATCATGGAGTGTACCAATAATAAAGTCTGAGTGGTTGATGACATGAGCACCACTCCACGTCCCTGTGGTGTGATGATACAGTCAGCGATATTACAGCTACATCATGGAGTGTACCAATAATAAAGTCTGAGTGGTTGATGACATGAGCACCACTCCACGTCCCTGTGGTGTGATGATACAGTCAGCGATATTACAGCTACATCATGGAGTGTACCAATAATAAAGTCTGAGTGGTTGATGACATGAGCACCACTCCACGTCCATGTGGTGTGATGATACAGTCAGCGATATTACAGCTACATCATGGAGTGTACCAATAATAAAGTCTGAGTGGTTGATGACATGAGCACCACTCCACGTCCATGTGGTGTGATGATACAGTCAGCGATATTACAGCTACATCATGGAGTGTACCAATAATAAAGTCTGAGTGGTTGATGACATGAGCACCACTCCACGTCCCTGTGGTGTGATGATACAGTCAGCGATATTACAGCTACATCATGGAGTGTACCAATAATAAAGTCTGAGTGGTTGATGACATGAGCACCACTCCACGTCCATGTGGTGTGATGATACAGTCAGCGATATTACAGCTACATCATGGAGTGTACCAATAATAAAGTCTGAGTGGTTGATGACATGAGCACCACTCCACGTCCATGTGGTGTGATGATACAGTCAGCGATATTACAGCTACATCATGGAGTGTACCAATAATAAAGTCTGAGTGGTTGATGACATGAGCACCACTCCACGTCCCTGTGGTGTGATGATACAGTCAGCGATATTACAGCTACATCATGGGAGTGTACCAATAATAAAGTCTGAGTCAGTTAACCCGTGAAGATCTGGGTTAGAATAGGTCTTCAGCAACCCATACTTGCCATAAATGATAAAGGCAACAATGCTTTTCATAAGAGGCAACTAACGGGATCGGGTGGTCAGACTCGCTCACTTGGTTGATGCATGTCATTGTATCCAAATTGAAAAGATTGAAGCTCATGATATCAATCACTGGATTGTTTGGTCCAGACTTGATTATTTACAGATCACTGTCATGTAGCTTGAATATTGTTGACTGTTGACTGTGGTGTTAAAC
The DNA here is from genome assembly GCF_023055435.1 of Haliotis rufescens. Classification (NCBI taxonomy): domain Eukaryota; kingdom Metazoa; phylum Mollusca; class Gastropoda; order Lepetellida; family Haliotidae; genus Haliotis; species Haliotis rufescens. Next base: position 1,325,202 of record NW_025964201.1, on the reverse strand, counting down.
AACAAACAAAGAAACCAACCAACCAACCAACCAACAAACAAATAAACAAAGAAACAAACAAACAATCATGTGTCCGCTCCAACAAGCAAAGCACCCTGGGCCTATTCTGGCCTGACCAGGCTCTAAGTGGGAGCACCCCCCTTCCCTCCAGTAACTCACTTGGGCTCACTGAGAGTGGCCGGCGTCTGTGTGGTCAGGTTGTCCACCAGGAACTGGAACAACAGAGAAAGTGATGATGTTACATCATGTCTGCCTCACTACTGATCACAGTAACTACTGTGTGTGGTGTGATGATGGAGGGCCCACCAGGCTTTGCCCGAGTCTTCAAAACTTTTCTAAGGTGTCATTTTCCAAAAAAAATAACTGATGTCCAATTTCATAATAAATTACCGAAAATTGTGGGTTTGGACCCCAGTTCGCCCTGATTATGTTTCTAGGTTTGTCAGCACCAAACCTGTTTCACCAAAGTGGTAAACACCTAAAACCTGCATCACTTCGGGAATTCCTCCCACATTAAGCTGACACGCCGTCATAGAACTGAATACAGTAAATTATACATTGTTAATTTTGTAACCACAAAACATAATCTGAACAAAAACAAATTCAACTGACTTGCAAACATCAACACATTATTAAAATGACAATGCCCTGAAATATAGCGTTACCGTTATATAGTTAAAATGGATGGAATTTGTTTTCACATAAAAAGAAACAACAATATCAGTTTTGAAACATTTACTGCAATCAACACAAATGTCACTGACCCATAGAACAAACCAGATGACGTCACCCATCCCTATCCTATGACGTCACCTAACAACGGGCGTGATAATGGCCCGTCGTCAAGCAATATGAGGGCATTATCAAGTTACAGTGGCCCGCTCATTTCTGATAACATGCGGGTGGTTTAATGATAATTCTATCCATTTTAGCTATAATTTCTGAAAACATACGGACTGTTTAATGATAATTCTAAAAAATTTACCTAGAATAGTGGTTAGCCTGTTGTCTCGCTCTTTAAGGTTGTATGAATCGTTGTTTATTGGAATCCATAACACTTCTGATTAACATCAAAATTAAATTTTATCAGTGTAATACTATTGTGTGATGGAAAACTTCTGAACTTAATTATCATTTAACAGGAAGCTATGTGCTGCATATTTTTAGACTTTTAGCTCTTGATGAGCTAGATGCAGGAACTCCAAGTGATATAGCAAATACAAGCTCCCCAGTACAAGTATTGATACTTAATTCTGATAGCTTGCCAGGAAGGCTGTTCTGTTTATTGGATTTTCAAGCTTCAAACATAGCTGATATTGGTTGTATCTCAGATTTTAATATTCTGACATTATAGTGTCAAAAGCAACTGATTTTGACAGACTGATTGATCTGCGTCACAATTGACGCAATGGGAAATAATGGTGCATAATTTCTATTTGGACTGTGTCAAATTCGCAGGTTTTGTGTGTAAGGGCATTCACCAGGGGTCCGGAAAATATAAAATCCCAATCGGACATTTGCATTAGGCCACGGCCCCTTCAAATAGTATATTTTTAGTACGACTTTTCACACACATTACAAGTTGTTACGTGTTCCCTCATTATTGCGTGCTTCAATATAGCGCTAACTCGGTTATAGTGCATGGTAAAGCATGGCTCACCAAATTTAATAACCGTTTAATAAACTCCAGTTTTCCAATGACACAATGTTTTCCCCCACTCACTACCATTAAACTAAAGTTCTTCAAACATGTGTTAATCTGAGAACTTAAGTTACAGAAATATCAACACTACTGACAATCTCATGATCAAAACACATCAATATAACCTGGTCTGCTACAGAGTGAGTGAGTGAGTGCACAAGGTTAAACACTACTTATCATGACTTGGAGGTTGTTAAGATCTCAGCTTGATTCAGAATACTACCATGGAGAAGTCAGCTCAAAACCCCCCATTAATAATGATGACGACATACCTCAAGGCTACCTGCCTCCACCCTAGTCTGATCCTGCCCAGCCTCCATTGATAATGATGACAACATACCTCAAGGCTACCTGCCTCCCCGCTAGTCTGATCCTGCCCACCCTCCATTAATAATGATGACGACATACCTCAAGGCTACCTGCCGCCCCCCAAGTCTGATCCTGCCCACCCTCCATTAATAATGATGACGACATACCTCAAGGCTACCTGCCGCCCCCCCAGTCTGATCCTGCCCAGCCTCCATTGATAATGATGACGACATACCTCAAGGCTACCTGCCGCCCCCCAAGTCTGATCCTGCCCACCCTCCATTCATAATGATGACGACATACCTCAAGGCTACCTGCCGCCCCCCCAGTCTGATCCTGCCCAGCCTCCATTGATAATGATGACGACATACCTCAAGGCTACCTGCCGCCCCCCAAGTCTGATCCTGCCCATCCTCCATTAATAATGATGACGACATACCTCAAGGCTACCTGCCGCCCCCCCAGTCTGATCCTGCCCACCTTCCATTGATAAAGATGACGACATACCTCAGTGATGTCAGTCTTGCAGTAGTCGATGGCATCGGTTTGTTTGGCCGGAGGGAAGGCTGCCTGGAAAGCCTGTGTGGCTGATGATGCTACGGTTGGGTACGTATCACACTGGCTCAGTAGCCAGCTTCCCATTACACTCTTCAGGTAGGGGGCGATGTTGCGACGTACGCGGGATACGAGGGTCGTCATGGCCTGCTGGGTGGCCTCCCGCACCCGATGATCCACATCCTACAAAGCAATGTGGCAGTGGACGACATAGTCTAGCTGAACTGATTTCATCTTACTCCACAATGAGTGAGTGAGTGAGTGAGTGAGTGAGTTGGGTTTAACGCTTCTTGAACACTATTCCAGTTACTTCACAGTGTGTAACATAAATATGGAAGGAAAGGTTGAAGTGATGCCAGTCCCAGACAAATTCTGCACTAAAAAACTTTCCCCCTCAACGAACTCCTGTGCATCATGTCACTGATATGCATGGTGTTATTGATATTTATTCATGGTTTCATTATTAATATATAGCTTATGTAGTCATAATACCATAACATATTTAAAGCAAGAATTGTTTCTTTCAAATTTTGTTTCATTGTAGGATTCATATTTTGTATTTCTGAATCACATGTTAAATGTTTGAGCATCATCCATTTGCAAAATTTTATAGAAAAGCTTGAAAATAATGAAAATTAGTGCACTGATTGATAAAAAGGGCAAATTTCGCAATGTTTCTGCAATTCAGCCGTAAGTTACATTTTCATCAAATCTTTCCACACTTGCAGAATGGCAGATTCGTCTAGGAGCGATATAATAGACATGCTTCCTTAAATATACGGTGTAAGCTTTCAGCATAAAGCATCAAAAGGAAAAGTGACATTGTTGTAAGTAGAGCTTCCACTAAATGTCTCATCAATGTCTGGTAGGTGGGCCTCAACGTGCAATACATTAACCAAATCCATGGATCTAAAGGGAAAGCTTTGTTATGTTGTTTGTCACAGTACTTCTTATCATCTTCGTGAATGTAATAGGCATTATCATCTTCGTGTATGTAACAGGCATAACACAATGACTGATCATCTGCCAACTGCTTTTGTTGTGATAATTGATCCTGTTTTTTTTTATGTCTCCTAAAAAGTGGATAGCATAGTGGTTATTTTTCCAACACTCTTTTGGAAATAAATGAAAGTAAGACTTTGTAAAAAGCAAACATAAAGCCTACAATGGACATCTTGTTGTATATTCGAGGCCAAAATGGGAGAACTCCTTTCAAGCATTCTTCTCCTTTTTCTTCACAAAGAGCTGCAAACTCCTGGAGCGCCTAGAAACAGAAATATTAAATTGGTTTACCAATAACAATAGTGCAACAAACGACAGCATGACAATCAACACTATGACAAACAACAGTATTTTTAAAGAAATAATTATCCATAAATAACTAAACATTTTATACTAATGATAGGCTTTACTCATTCACATATTTATTGTACATTAATCCATGAATGCTTATTGTTAAAATGCAATGTGCCTCATGGATAGTTCTGATATTCTCACCAGCTTTGATCACCAACCTTGATTTTGGTTGTACTGTCTCTCTTGGACAACTTGCGGAGCACCATTCTGAAGTCGGAGTCCAAACTGCTGTCCACATCATCAAATGATTCGCTGGCCGGGACATATGCAGGTGATCCCATTGATCCAAACCCGATAAACCCGGTTCTCCCTGCACCCGTCTGGGCCAACAGTTCTGCAGCTTGACTGCTACTTGACGGCTGCAATCATGGAAATGTTATCTCAAGAATCATGCATATTTTTATAGCAAAAGAAACTTAAGAATTCCCATTATAATAAAGCATAAGGCCTTCTATCATAAAGTTACTTACTGTAGTATGAGTGAGTATGGCTTACTCCACTCTTAGCAATACTTCAGTTTTCAGCAATATCATTGATATCAGAAACAGGTTTCACATATTCAGTGGGATGAGCAAATGCTTTACCTACTACTAGTACAAGAATATGCCACCGCTATGTGTTACAATGACCATTTCACTATGACACATAATTCTGGGACAGCAAAACCTTGTAATAGTCATCAATACGTCAGCATGTGATATATACCTGCAGGGATAATTCTAGGGTGGGGTCTTGTGCTTTTAGCCCCTAAAATTGAAAAAGGGCCCACATTTCCAAATACAATTGGACATTTTAACAATGTGCTGTATTGGCAAGTGTAGGTGTATCTCTGGAATATTTGAAATTTTCACATAAAAGGCCCATGTCAGAAAAGTCCTTGAGTGAACCGTGTATCTGGCCAGTTGACAAGAGGTTTTGGGAGTAGTGCACTGTTGGATCGTAAAGACACGTAAGTTTCCCTAAGACCGAAAACAGGCGTTGGGTCGTGAAGCGAGAGTCACCAGAGCGTGAGGTACGTTAACGGTATAGCAAGACAGCGGTGGCACTATAGCGCAGTAATTGAGCGGATGGTAGAGCTCGGGATGCGCGCGGTAAACTGCATTGTTGCCGAGGTTTTGTATCACAAGAGGTCTTGTAAGACAGTCGGTCAAAACGTGTTGGCGTTTGGGTGTTGCCATTCTTCGTAAAGAAGTTACTGTTTTCGTTAAAATGTTTTGCCGTTCTCGGGCGCATTCCTCGGGTCTATGGCTACATGCCTCTGCCACGCCAGCTTAGCTTAGTTTGATCGAAAACAGGACTAAGTTCACGGATGTCAAACTATGGCATAAGCTATTGATATCATTGTCGTCGACTGCAATTAATGAGTGTTACAGTTATCTAGGTGGCGCATTCCCGGGTAGGTAAAACTAATCTCAATCTCGTCGACATATTGCCTTGACCGGCAGGATCAGTAACATACTTTGACATTTCCCTTCGTACGCTGCGCTCCTTTCTTCCCTCCCGAGGATGGCATTTTCTTCGGATCACTCTACAACTATTGTCCTGAAATGTACTCTCAAGTAAAACAACCTTGACAGTGTTTCAATCTTTTTATACTTTAACTTTCAATATGTTCACGCAATCATCTTGGTCGCGGCCATTTTACCGGATGTTGCAACGAGTGTTCATTTTATTTTAATGGTGGACATACATAGATGCTTTCACAGCACTTATGAATTGTAAGCGCTGTTAATTATGTACGTGTTATATCTTCAGTTTGGAAATATCTAATTTGACTCTAAGTTGATTACATAGTACGTTTCTTGTTCAATACTAAATATTAGATCGAAATAACACAAACTGACTGATCCCTAGCGCACTTCCGTTGGTATAAATATAGGATTGTGATTTACCCGAAAAGAAATGACATAGCACTACTGGAAATGAATCTCGTGCTTTTCTCGTCACTTCCTACTTAACCGATAAATGGTGTGGTGATATTGGTTTTAGGAGTGTATCATATTTTGGTGACATCCACCATTTCAAGTAACACATTTTCATGATGCCCACCCACACTGTGAATACCATACTTTAACATAGACTTTAGAGTACTATGATCGCATTTGGAACGGGACCCAGTCCTTACAGGGTGCAGTGTAAAACGTCACCGATTTCTCGGGCGAAAAGGTCACCTCATTTGGTGAAAACGGCTACTAGTTGTCGGGCGAAAATGGCACCTCTATTTTTAATAACGATAAGAATGATGTATGCCTTATTTTCATGCTTTATTGTGTTATGTTGTAGCATATATGTTGTCCTTGGGTGGGCGGTGATGTCACCTGCCGGCAGAAAGAGGAGATATACATGAAATATATATAAAATTACTATGTATTCCCAACTTACTAAAATAGATATAAAATAGATATTAAATAGATATTAAATATATAGTATAGCCGTAGTCCAATTTCTTGACATTTCCGCCAGACTCAGTTTCAGCTTGACATTGAGTTAATTGGGGTAAAGGTACTTAAAACTTCAAAGCATGTGATGTATCATTGATAAGTTAAGTTGCACCTCCCAATCAGAGTTGGTGAGTAAATTAGAGTATAGGCTAATTTCTAATGTAAACCTGTTCTAAGGCGATTAACATTGCACAATTTTTTGTGTTTGCAATTGACCATGTGAGTTTAATTTCATTTATTTTACTTCAAAGCATGTAATGTTTTCACAATAAGTTTAGTTGTACCTCCAAATCAGTCAGAGGCTAGTTTCTAATGTAAACTTTTCTTTAACAACTCACAATTATTTGTGTTTGAAAGTGACCATGCGAGTTTAATTTCATGTATTTCAGTGCCAAGGTAAAAAAAAATAAGGTGCCGTTTTTGCCAGGCAATAGTAGCCGTTATTGCTTTAGGCGAGGCAACGTTTTCGCCAATCGGTGCCATTTTGCTCTGTGATGCTTGCTGAGGTGCCATTTTAGCTATAACCCGTCCTTACATATTGTTGAAATTATTAATTTTTCTCATATGCAATTTTTTTTTAGAATTTTCATTATATAATGCAGTTGAAAGAGTAGTCGCTTATCTATTACCATTTCTGTATGACAGCTGTAACATCACTCACTCACTCACTCAGAATGAGATTCCATCTGCTCCTGCTATACTTGAGCTAGGATCAGAGAGAAGGTCTAGCTGTCACACAATCCACACATAACCATACGGTGAAATGCAACATCACATCAGTTTGTGTATTAATAATGACTTATGTTACTATCTACGACCATTAATACGGTGATAGGGACCCAAACCAATGGAATCACTTCTTACGACCAGCTAGGATCCTGTACCAACATATGATCTCCACAAATGCTTATTCTTCCAGTGTCAGAGCAGCTGACACCGTCTCATGTAACCTGGTTCGGCTCGATCACACACTGTGCCCAGCAAGACAACATCATCACAAAAGACATCATCATATACAATCATTTATTTAACAAAAATATATTTTCCTTGCAGGTTTATTGCACACTTCCCTTCAGCATTCATAATACCACCTGGAAGCAACATAAATATGAGTGTTGTATGTTTACATCAACATTATCAAAGCCCTGTTTGTTTGAAGGAACAAACCAAATGACTGCACATAAACACAGCAGTGCTTGAGAAACTGTCAGGATACAAGCAGTGTCTCATGATGAGGCTTCTGATACTTCATAATGTCTACATCTTCTGTCACCATGGTAACAGCTAGTGAGGAGCTGGAGTGGTAACACTATTAGTGACTTGGGTTCAACACCACTTTGTTTGTTTGTTTATGCCGCACTCAGCAATATTCCAGCTATATGACGGCAGCCTGTAAATAATTGAGTCTGGACCAGACAATCCAGTGACTGACATAATGAGCATCGATCCATGCAATTGGATACGATGACATGACAACTGTGAAAGTGCATGTCTCTAATTCAGACTTTGTCACAACAATGGAAAACATTTTTTGATGTCAACACGTTCGTTTTAGACAATACCAATACTTATCAGATTGACTAATGGTCTTCATATTGGCCGCTTTGAACATTACTTTAGTACATATCATGGCACACCCACAGATGATGGATCTGGTGAACCTCGGGTCTGAAGCCATGACCCAGCTGCTGGTACTAACTGCAGCACCATTCTCTGAAGCCATGACCCAGCTGCTGGTGCTAACTGCAGCACTGTGCTCTGAAGCCATGACCCAGCTGCTGGTACTAACTGCACCACCATTCTCTGAAGCCATGACCCAGCTGCTGGTGCTAACTGCAGCACTGTGCTCTGAAGCCATGACCCAGCTGCTGGTGCTAACTGCAGCACCATTCTCTGAAGCCATGACCCAGCTGCTGGTGCTAACTGCAGCACCATTCTCTGAAGCCATGACCAAGCTGCTGGTGCTAACTGCAGCACTATGCTCTGAAGCCATGACCCAGCTGCTGGTACTAACTGCAGCACCATTCTCTGAAGCCATGACCCAGCTGCTGGTGCTAACTGCAGCACCATTCTCTGAAGCCATGACCCAGCTGCTGGTGCTAACTGCAGCACTATTCTCTGAAGCCATGACCCAGCTGCTGGTGCTAACTGCAGCACTATTCTCTGAAGCCATGACCCAGCTGCTGGTGCTAACTGCAGCACTGTGCTCTGAAGCCATGACCCAGCTGCTGGTGCTAACTGCAGCACCATTCTCTGAAGCCATGACCCAGCTGCTGGTGCTAACTGCAGCACTATTCTCTGAAGCCATGACCCAGCTGCTGGTACTAACTGCAGCACCATTCTCTGAAGCCATGACCCAGCTGCTGGTGCTAACTGCAGCACCATTCTCTGAAGCCATGACCCAGCTGCTGGTGCTAACTGCAGCACTATTCTCTGAAGCCATGACCCAGCTGCTGGTGCTAACTGCAGCACTATTCTCTGAAGCCATGACCCAGCTGCTGGTGCTAACTGCAGCACCATTCTCTGAAGCCATGACCCAGCTGCTGGTGCTAACTGCAGCACTATTCTCTGAAGCCATGACCCAGCTGCTGGTGCTAACTGCAGCAGTATTCTCTCTTCATTATATATCTATGTTAGGTTTGTTTACCTTATGTGAGCGTCGATGTGCATGTGCTATTACACTATGACGTCACACTATGAAGATGTGACGTGTAAACGATAAACGTTTTTGAACCAATATCTGTTCAAAGCAGGCATTTGTTCATTTCACGGGTCTGTCAGCCGGCATGTATTCAGGCGTGTGTCTGTCTGTTCAAGGATCAATACATCATCAGTACATCATACAGATGCTTCAGCTCTTCAGGAAAGAAGGTATGCTTTGTATTAAATACAAGATTAATAAATTATCATACATAACATATGTGCTTATTATCAAACAAGATCTTGAAAGACAGTGAAAGAAATAATGGCAATACATAATCTTCACATTTCCAACAAAATTCAATAACATTTTTGTTCACATTGAAATACATGTTAATAAGATAAGCCATCCATCGCCAAACAGCTTCATACTCCAGAATGAAAGAAAACTGTCAGTACAAACTGCCACTATGTTCACTGAGTGTGTTGGTAACATTTCCCACATAATGTCTACATCTTCTGTCCCCATGGTAACAGTGAGGAGCTGGAGAGGTAACACTATGAGTGACCTGGGTTCAACACTTGCCAACCTGCTATGTAGGATGACATAAGAACTTGTTGACAACTCTTTTAGTTCCTCCAAACTTCTGTATGTTCCTCCCGCTGTTCATCACACATGGTCCTTCACAGCACCTCGCCAGAGTTCACCTTGCTCTTGGCATTATCTCGTCTCCCATTCCTTGTGCAGTCATGGATCATCTTCAAACCGCTGATCTTGAAGCACATTATAAATGAAGATGTCGACAACAACATGTGACTTCGCGAGAGTTGACCTTGACCTTGGCTCCCATTCCTTGTGCGGTCACTGATCATCTTCAAACTGCTGACCTTGAAGATCATATTTCACATGTTCACATCAACATCTTCATTACATATACTTATGGCTGACATATTTAGCATATGTTATTTTATCAGCTTTAGTGGGTGGGCCCGCGCCATGAAGACCACGTAGCACGTAGGCAGCATAGATGTCCTGCGACAGCCGGCTGACCGGCGGCGGTTCCACGCCGTACGTACTGTCCAGCTTGAATGCACTGATTGGGTAGCTGGAACAAACAAAATAGTTCCACAAAGTTGGAGGAGATTTTGTGACAAGGGCTAATGTTATAAGAAGCCTGATGTTTTCATTCTGAAAAAATATATTTCCTCTGAAGCAGTTTTTATGAAAGAACATTATGACTTGGCATGAAATGCTGGACTAAAGTCATGTATCACAATACACTATTGTGAAAGTGCATGTCTCTATTCGGACTATGTCACAACAGTGGAAAACACCTTTTGGTGTCAACACATGTTTTTAGACAATACCAATACTTATCAGACTGACTAATAGTCTTTGTATGACAATGCCAAAATGTGAGAGTGCCATTTTGAAGACTATTCAATGTCTAGATATTTGTACAACTTATGACATGATACACATAGCAACACAGGTCTAATCGTCACACACAAATATCTCACCCAAAATAATTTTTAGTAACTTGTAACTGTGTAATATTATTTATTAAACATGCTGCCCTTCAGTCTCATGGCGTACACGCCCATCTAGCTGATAACAGTCTATACACCCTCACACATGGTTGGTTGGTTTGTTGTTTAACGCCACACTCAGCAATATTCCAGCTACATGACGGCAGTCTGTAAATAATAGAGTCTGGACCAGACAATCCAGTGATTGACATAAGCATTGATCCACGTCCAATTGGGATACGATGACATGCATCAACCAAGTCAGCGAGCCTGACCACCCAATCCCATTAGTCGCCTTTTACGGCAAACATGGGTTCCTGAAGACCTATTCGACCCCGGATCTTCACGGGTCTATCGTGTAATTGTGAGCATGCCGTCAGGGTACGAGGACACACAGCCAACCAAGTGACCAGGCCTGGTATGACCAGCAGAGGTGAAGGGGATCTATTCTTGAAAACTGGGGAATGTGAAACAACATGTGAAACTACTCGTGCAGACAATCCAGTGATTAATATCTTGGAAATCATCATACTAGGAAATCATTTCCAGATAAAATGTAAAATGCTTTTCATAAAAGTTCAACCATAGGTGCTGTAGATGTATTATTTCAAAGAGAGAAAAAGCATTTGTCTTCTATCACAATTCTACATGCTCATACACGGTATGAGGAATGCATTATTTCACTGCTCTACCAAATTTCATCAAACTCAAATCTCAGACAAAATGTATTAAATATCCATAACAATGTAATGCTTTGGCTTTTCTTTTTTACATTCGGAACTTGCTGTATCAGTTCATTTTTGAGAAACCAAAATCATACAAGGTGGTCTGAATGCCTCACTTACTCCTATCGAGAAGTTCGAAGTCTCAATGCTGATTGGTTGCTTTGAAAGTTCGTCTGACGCAACCTGATAAATATTTAGATTTCTGGTCTACCCAATTTATAACTTACACATCCAAGCCTGGCTTGACCCTGCTCTGCTTGACACCGTTGGTGGAGCGGGACGGGTCGCTTGTCTCCGGCTCCCGGTACCCCTGTTGGATCTCCACGTACCTGTAATAAGGAAAGTTCTTTAACATCGAGCTGGTATCTAATGACTTTCTTTACGGAGCCAAAAAAACAACATTTCACAAATTCTGTGAACATCTTCCAGCCAAAATAGGGAGGTAACCCTTTAACTTTTCACTGAATGAAACAATTACAATTCATCACCGACTGACGATAGTTTTAGACGTCTCTTTAAAATATGTATTTGCAGTTTTATTTATAACAGTGGCCATATGGTTCTAATATTAATAACTGTCAAACAATATCATGACTCAGTTAGATCTTATCTCACATTAACAATGGTTAAAAAATTAATAATCACTGTCAATTAATACTGTTTCTGTATTCAACTAGATCTAATCTCACGATAACCAATGGTTTGAAAAATAAGTCGGTCTACAAAACTGACTGGTGTAACAGAAAATTGTCTTGACTGATGTTTATGCAGCTGTGTTCGTCCTGTGCCCACCTCTCATACAGCTTCTTGTCTCTCTTGTTGAGGTCGGTGATGTCCGTGTTGTACACTTTCTTCATAGACGGGAACAGATCCTGCAATGGACAAGGATGTATTCACTATCTGTTATTCTGACCAGCCACGCATGAAATGACCACCTCTATGAAAGGAGCATCTTGGGGAGTGAAAGGCTGGGTTTGATTCCCTATAGACGACGGCACAAGATGGTACTTGTTGTTAGCTGCCTGCCGCCCTGCATTAAAGGGATAAAACAAGTACTGGTTGGCTCCGAGTCAGTATACTGTGTCTGAGTGGGGTAGCCGTGTAAAACTGCTGCATGGTGAGTGAGTGAGCATGGTGAGTGAGTTAAAATTTAACGTCGCATCAGCATTATTTAAGCCATATAGCGACAAGACCAAGTAAATATATTTACAATTTAGTTAATGATGCAAAGTTTTATTTAGAAACAAGTTGTGAAACATATTTGAGCATACTATGTTTAAAAACAATTAATGAAACATATTTGAGCATAACAATATGATGTATACAGTTTTAAGACACGGGCTATATAGGCCACCAGTAACAAAGCTTGGCCACCTTGCTGGGGATCATGGGGACTTACAGTACCTCTGCTTCCTGCATGATACCCCAGCAGGATTTACGTCATCACTTTAGCTACTGGTGGTTGTGTGCAATCCTACCCAATGTTAAAAAATACTCAGCAATGAAACCGGTATTAGTTTAGATGAGAACCAGTAGCCACACCCACCACATATCATCACCCTTCTATTCCTGCCAACTCAGACCATGACCCGCCTGTCCTCATTAAGCAGCATTATTAAGAGAGAGAGTGTTTCTTGTTTAACGCAGCACTGGATATTCCAGCTGTATGACGGCAGTCTGTAAAAAATCAGGGGCGCGATGCAAGCCACGAATCGCTTCAAGTAAGCAAACTAATCGCTATCCCTGGGTCTGCAACAGCTTGAACCAGACAATCAAGTGATTGACATCATGAGCATCGATCAACACAATCGGGATACGATGGCATGCATCAACCATGTCAGCAAGCCTGACCACCGGTTTCCCGTTAGTCGCCTCTTACGACAAGCATAGTCGCCTGTTACAGCAACCATGGGTTGCTAAAGACCTATTCTACCCCGGATCTTCACAGGTGTGAAGTGGAAACTCCATAGTTGTGTCCATGAAATACTGTAAACGGCATCATTATTAATTCCTGAAGCACAACTAATAAGCACTTACCTGGAATGATACATAGTTAGATTCGGACTCCGAGTCATATGGACTTGACGAGTCTGAGCCGAGGTTGACGTCACCTTCCATGTCAGAGTCGTCGGTGCTACTTGTGCTGCCCTCTGACCCCTGAGAGGTCACTGATGATGTGGAGTCCTTGCCCGAAATATTGGGATTGGCCTCCTGTCTACAAACCAAGTCCCAGAAAATAACACATGTAGAGAGCGAACACATTTGCCCGGGACCTTTTAGAGGTGAAAGGATATGTCAGTGCCCGAGTGCATCGTGACTTTTCATGTGCAGATATGATACGTGATACATTTTTTTCTGTATCGATACAAGACGATACACTTGCCAAAATACATTACTGCTCGTTTAATGACCCCCCAGTATTTTTGTCAGTCAAAAATCGCAAAATGTGCTGTAATTAAGTTCACTACTATTAATAGCCACAACAAACATGTATCTACACCTAGCTTTTCCTCTTGAACTTGCTCTGAAATATTTATAGTCAAGACATTTCCATGCAAATTGATATACATATGCATATCGTGACCTTTGTATCGTGATACATATCATATTGTGACCTTGCTGTATCGTTTCACCTCTACATTCCACAATGTGATCCTTGTGCTACAAGTGCTGTGTTGTCCATAGGTCAGGACAGACTTATACAGTCGTAGCACTGCGATCACTTTGAGGAACCCACATGGTCCTGGCCAGATCGATGATGTGATCCTTGTGCTGGGATGTTCCTAACTGCCATACTTCAACACAGACTCATGTCTGTTTTTGTGCTGGGACTGCTTGAGTGAGTGAGTTGGGTTTAATGCTGCTTTTAACATTATTCCAGTAATATCATTGTGTGTCAGCTTAATGTGGGAGGAAAGCCCGAAGTGATGCAGGTATCAGACATTTACCACTTGATGAAACCCACGAGCACGGGTATGGTGCTGATAAACCTAGAAACATAATCAGGGTGAACCGGGATTCGAACCCACAATCTGGTTTCTGGCATGCCCAAGGGACACAACTCTGCAGAGTGAATCGCTGGGCCTCAGACGACTGGGCCACCCGTGCTCCCTGGGACTGCTTTGAGGAAGTGGGGTGTGATCTACATAACACACACCAGGCATAACATGTATGTACTTCTACTACAGGTGGGCTTATTACTAAATCTGGTCTGGTAAAATAGATGTCATGTTCCGTCTTTGTCATGGTATACAGAATTAAACATTAGGGCCCTGTTATGTACATATATGTATGAACAAAGACTGTATGATGAATAATGCTATGACGTGGTCAGTAATCAAATGTTATATAGTGTGCACATCGATAAAAATCTATGGTGAAGTATTAATAAATCACATTTAAGATATTCATGAAAGAAATCCCTACCCTGTGATTATTAATATAAAATTTAAAAGATCTGACAAACTGCACAGGAATGAGTTCATCAGAAACAAGCAAGCAGAGGTTTGCAAGAAAGGGAGACAATCAAGCAATAAAACAAATGGAGTTAATGGAGTTATCTTATCCTGAAGACCTCCCTCCCAACCATAGCAGTGTCAACAAGACAACAACTAACTGAGACACAGGCAGGCAAACACGCATCTTCCAGAAGCAAAGGAGTTAACTGACTATAAAAGTCCAGTTTCCATCCTATCCAATCAAGGCTGGAATAATGGAGTTATATTTTGACACGACTAATGAGTCTATACATAATCAAATAAAAATTGTGTGACAAAATTGATATCGGGTAAGTATACTACCGTGTAGATTTCGGTCGATTGCAGGATTTGCAAAGCATGTGTATCATCAACTTAGAGTTAACAGATATTTTCCAAATCAAGGTGCTCACATGATTTGATGCACTTTGCGAAGTCAGACCTGTCTTATTACAATAAAGATCTTGATCATCGGTCAGATCGTCTTTTCTGGACGCCGCCATTTTGTTTGAAGCAAATGCAGTGAATCTGATTGGTCAATAGGAGGGGCATTAAAGGGACATAACTCGTAATAACCACTGGTGCTGCTACGATCGAACCCAGAAATTCCAGCCTAGTTCGGGAAGGGTGGAAACTGGACTTTTAAAGTCAGTTAACTCTCTTGCCCCGGGAAGATGGCAAAACATATCTAAAAGTGCGAAGAAACAAATCCATTCTAGGTAAAAATTCGAACAACTTAAACCAACTATACATTACAGATTTCTTATGATAACCATCAATATCAAGACGTGGAACATAGCCACTGTAGCATGTCGAGCCTTAAGCCCTGTTTTTAATGAGATTGCATCTGAAGCTAACTTAAAACACGATCAGTCAACATGTTGACAACACGTTGTTACTTTGTGCCATAATGTCAGGGAGGCTACAACATGTGATCCGTGGTATCCATGGTTACTGCTGACGTGCCGCTAAATGTATATATTGTGCTGTTATACAATAGGCTTCAATCTAATATCACATATATATATTTTATAGTAAAGTTATGGCATCAAAATGCTTACCTTTTATTCTGGCATATATTTTAAATGTTTTACATGTTGCCATTGCCATATAATAATTAATATTAATAACATAAGAGCACAGATGAATAATTATAGATTAAACAGTGCAACAGAATTATTAAACCATTAAGAACTGGATAGTGATGTCCTTGGAGTTTCTGTGCACAGAACTTCACAGCATCACTTCTACTTGCAAGTGTGAGTATAGGATTTAGGTAGGCTTACTATGGGCAGTGTGTGGAGTTTGTTAAAACATGTTAGTGTTGTCATGACAACCAACCTGGTAATGAAGGCAAGTTGTGTGCTGCTTTGGTTGCGATGGAATGTGGCCACTCTAGTACAGCATCAAAAGTTCACATGCAGAACAAAACAAAAATGTTAAGTATGGCAACAAACAAAAAGCAAATGATAGCATTGTACCTTTAGACAGTAAAAGCTTGACTTAAGAGAAAACATTTAGCTGTAAAAGAAACATTCTAAATAGAATTTTTTCACAAGCCGATTACACTCTGACATGTTTTTCTATAAAACAATATGCTAAGCATGTCAACATCAATACCATCACGGCTGATGGAAGCAAAGCCCTCAATGTCATCCAACACAAGAGAAGAGTAACAGAGGATGTGCAAACAAGGGGAGAGAACCCAGTTACCAGGAAGTCCCTGATCAAGGTCAAGGATGTCTGTTGGTTTTGTGTTTAGTGGACAATTTGCTGTGTAGGGAGCCCTTTAACTACACATTTCAAGTCAATTTTCATCCAATACGAAGCGAATACGAAATACACCCGTTTTTATCAATGAAATGTATTTGAAATGAGCACACTAATATGCCTCAAAATAACTATATTAGAAACTGTAACATATCCTTCATAACAACCAGAAGACATCCTTCAAGATTGAAAAATGCGGGGAGTTAGAGAGTAAATATTCACACATAACTCACGACTATAACAACCCGCCATTGCTGACATGATGTGTGTAAATGTCCCATTTTGTGATGGTTGTTTCAATGTACATGTCTGAAGTTTAATCCTCTGTGAATATTTGAAAATTGTCCGGCTTTTCATTATTCTTTTGCAGTCTTCTAAATTGAGATCACAAATTTACTTAAATATTTTCTACAATAGATCCACAACTATTTCATAGCCAATCGACCAGGAAACTTTACCACAATGTGCCTTTGTCGTCCAAATCTTAATCTATTATTGGCTAAAAGTTATCCCTTGATAAAGGCTAAGAATATTCCCATTTTTGTCCCAGTGTTGAAGACGAATTTCCTTTCCTTTTAATAAGTGATGAATTATAGAATGCTGAGACAAAGGTTATCCTAGAATGTTACTTGTCCAATGTTAAAATAAACTAATATTGTGCCACTTGTCATGATGTACATGTCATGTCATGTCATGTCATGTCATATTGTTTGGGGCCAGGGACTCTCACAGATGTCGCATGACCTTCACCGACACTGAAGGTTCACCAATATGAAATTATATAACAAACATGCTAATGAAATACCTCAGCTCATTCATGACATCATCAACACATGACAACATACGCATTACAGCCATGACAGAATCAACACATGACAACATACATGTTACAGCCATGACATCATCAACACATGACAACATACGCGTTACAGCCTTGACATCATCAACACATGACAACATACGCGTTACAGCCATGACATCATCAACACATGACAACATACGCGTTACAGCCATGACATCATCAACACATGACAACATACGCGTTACAGCCATGACATCATCAACACATGACAACATACATGTTACAGCCATGACATCAACACATGACAACATGCACATTACAGCCATGACATCATCAACACATGACAACATACACATTTCAGCCATGACATCATCACATGACAACATACGCGTTACAGCCATGACATCATCAACAGATGACAACATACGCATTACAGCCATGACATCATCAACACATGACAATATACGCGTTACAGCCATGACAGCATCAACACATGACAACATACATGTCACAGCCATGACATCATCAACACATGACAACATACACGTTACAGCCATGACATCATCAACACATGACAACATACGCGTTACAGCCATGACATCAACACATGACGACATGCACATTACAGCCATGACATCATCAACACATGACAACATACACATTTCAGCCATGACATCAACACATGACAACATACGCGTTACAGCCATGACATCATCAACACATGACAACATACGCATTACAGCCATGACAGCATCAACACATGACAACATACGCATTACAGCCATGACAGCATCAACACATGACAACATACGTGTTACAGCCATGACATCATCAACACATGACAACATACACGTTACAGCCATGACATCATCAACACATGACAACATACGCATTACAGCCATGACAGCATCAACACATGACAATATACGCGTTACAGCCATGACAGCATCAACACATGACAACATACACGTTACAGCCATGACATCATCAAAACAGGACAGCATACGTGTTACAGCCATGACATCATCAACACATGACAACATGGCCCTGTGAGCATCAACACACAGCAGCATTACCCTGTCAAAACCACGACAGCATCAACACACGACAACATTCGCAATCACAACATCTGTTTGTTTGCTTGTTTAACGCCACAATCAACAATATTCCAGCTATATGACGGCGGTCTGTAAATAATTGAGTCTGGACCAGAAAATCCAGTGACTGACATCATGGGCATCAATCCACGCAATTGGGATACAATGACATGCATCAACCAAGTCAGCGAGCCTGACCACCCAATCCCGTTAGTCACCTCTTATGACAAACACAGTCACCTTTTACGGCAAGCATGGGTTGCTGAAGACCTATTCTACCCCGGATTTTCACGGGTCCACAAGGATGATGACATCAACATGTCAACCTATCCCTTGTTGCAAGCAGGACATCATCAACCATGACAACACATCTCCATCCAATGGAGGGGTCTCACGGAGGGTACCCACCCGCTCTTGTCCTGCTGTGCAGGGTTGGCGGCCGTGGCGGCGATGCGACGCAGGTGGAATGGACTTGGATCACTCGCTCCTTTAGGCATGAAGTCTCTGTGGGGTAGATATCAGAATTTCACCATGTAGTAAATTTTTTATGTGAGGTGTACAACATATATATCTAGAATAGAGTGTGATTCATAACAGCCATTTATTCAATAAACACTTTCTCGGACTCATCCGTTCAGATATCAGCTTCAGAATACTTTAAAACGCTGAAAACGGATCAGGGTCGAATGTTTTGGTGTCCTCTGCCAGAAGCACATGGTTCACACACAAAACCCTGAAAGTGGGAAGTGGAAAAACTAAATATTTACCTTGGATCATAGAAAAAACAAAATAAGGCAATTTGGCCTTTGCCACTTTAGAACAATAAATGTCTTTTCCATTGTATGAGAGGCCGTTACATGACCTTTAAACTGACGACACAATTTGATGTTCATTCATTTTTCACGAGACTGTATTCTTGAAATGATGAAAACACTGATAGATTACTTCCATATTCCTGGGGAAACCCTGGCAATTCCCAAGCACAGATACATACAGAAGCGTTGTTTCTGATCATTTAGATCCTTTAATCCTGAACTCAGTGTTTTAGCATACATTGAGAAACGTTAGAGAGTTTGGCGGCATGACTGTTTTTACGAATATCCTCGCTAGGACTGAAGTGAACAAAATGAAGAAATGCACATCCAAACTATCATAGCATTGACTCGATCCGTGTCTAGGCTGAAAGTGACAGTTTTCTACAATAAATGAATTTACTTTAAAACTGACGTTCATAGTGTCTATTTGACACATTTTTACAATCACCTTTCAATGATAGACCAATTGAACAATGATGACTAACACTTGCCCCACGTTCATTTATAACTTCGAAAATCTCTCGCTTCATGACGGCCATTTTGAGGTCTTGTACTTGATGTAAATGTATTACGATGCGCTGTCACTGTGACTGACTACTGGTGTAGTTCTTAACAGACCTTTCTCATCCAATGATGATATTATTTTAATACATTTCTTGTAAACAAACTACAACAGATGTTCCTGTAAAGCAAGTTGAGCAGACATACGCTCATGTCACCTCTCTTTTTGATGAACTATGATATTCCGTGTCACAGTTGGTTGTTGTATGGCTGTCAGTGTAGACACCAAGTCATGTACTTCCCGAAAACCTTCATAGAGTGAGGGCCAAACATTGTATGAATGTGGTCACAAGCGCCGACGTTCTCACAGTTTGGCCCTCACGCTAAGGATGTTCCTTCTCCATTACTCGCACAAAGTGAAAATCAGTTCTTAAATAAACTACTCATACCTCAACATATTACCAGAATATCCAATATTTTAAGCGCCTTTATGATGACCAGTAGGCACAAAGATTTACAGTCAGCTGGTTTTGGAGTTCTGCTCCAGAAACGAGAACTACCCTCATTTTCAGTATAAGTCCAACTTATCATAAAATAAAAATAACTCAAATTATCAAAAAGGACCAGTTCACCACAAGACCAATAAATATAGCAAGTTTTGATGAGAAATATTCAGCAGTTTAGGAGGTCTGCTCTGGGAACAGAAAACTGACGGACGGACGGACAGACAGACATGCTGATAGCCCCATCATTTTTCACAATGAGGGGGGGTAATAATAATAAGGCAGCAGTGAATGTCTTTGTCTCACTTGATGGAGCTGGTCATGGACATGCAGTAGTGGTCGTCCAGTGAGGTCAGCTCGAACGGCCGGTAGTACTCGAAGAAGGCGTTCACCCTCTCATCCTTCTCTCCCTTGGAAACAGGCAGCAGCTCCGTGGTCAAGGACTTTGATTCTACAAATGTCACCAGAAGATGAGGAAGTGAAAATGATTCTTATCAGGTTCATAAAAATAAGGGCATTTATTTCCTTATTTTCTGCTTTCCTGGCTTTGAAAACAGATTTGCAGGCAAATAGAGGCCAAGTCAGGAACACAAACAAATTGTTGCAGCTCAAATCAATGGTTTAACTAATGCTGATTAATGGTCATTCAAAGGTTTAACTAATGTTTATTAATGGTCAATCAGTGGTTTAACTAACATTTATTAATGGTCAATCAATGGTTTAACTATTGTTAATTAATGGTCAATGAATGGTTTAAATCATGTTATTAATGGTCAATCAATGGTTTAACTAACTTTTTACAAACGATGACACAGATATTGTATCATGACATCCGTGGCTTATCAATTTTTGACTGCACATTCTTCAAAATCAGTTTGAAGAAAGACACAAAAAGCCCCTTTCAAATTACAAATATTTGTCAACTGATACCAACCTTCCTCTGACGAGAGTGGCAGACTACGACACACAGGCAGATCCCACCACTGAGAGTAGCTGTGGAGTATAACAGAATATGTAACATCTGTGGAGTATAACAAAATGTGTAACATCTTTGGAGAATAACATAGAATATGTAACATCTGTGGAGAATAACATAGAATATGTAACATCTGTGGAGAATAACATAGAATATGTAACATCTGTGAAGAATAACATAGAATGTGTAACATCTGTGAAGAATAACATAGAATATGTAACATCTGTGGAGAATAACATAGAATATGTAACATCTGTGGAGAATAACATAGAATATGTAACATCTGTGGAGAATAACATAGAATATGTAACATCTGTGGAGAATAACATAGAATATGTAACATCTGTGGAGAATAACATAGAATATGTAACATCTGTGGAGAATAACATAGAATGTGTAACATCTGTGGAGAATAACATAGAATGTGTAACATCTGTGGAGAATAACAGAATACGTGACCAGACCGTTCTTTTATGAGTGAATTTCAAAACGTATCTGAGACACCTGAATCACTAGATATGTTTTGAAATACACAATTTGAAACAAAAACAGTATCTAACAGGGACTAAAGTATTAATTATTACTCACTTAGATTCGGCACATGATATAAATTCGACATTGCCAGACAAGATGCTGTGAGCTGTGTACGCACCTCCGGTGTTTGAGGCGGGTGAAGGTGAGGGCGTTGCGGTTGTGCAGGTAGTAGTCAGTTGGCAGTTCCCACAGGTTCAGATCCCCGTCCTTCGGTGCAAACACACCCAGGAACAGATTGTAGGCCTGCTGCTTCTCCAGGTCTACAGGTAGAGGGCAGACATCAACATGAGCAGACGTCAACATGAGCAGACGTCAACATTGGCAGACATCAACATGAGCAGACATCAACATGAGCAGACGTCAACTTGAGCAGACATCAACATGAGCAGACATCAACATGAGCAGACGTGAACATGAGCAGACGTGAACATGAGCAGACATCAACATGAGCAGACATCAACATGAGCAGATGTCAACATTAGCAGACATCAACATGAGCAGACGTGAACATGAGCAGACATCAACATGGGCATCAACATGAGCAGACGTCAACGTGAGAAGACATCAACATGTGCAGACATCAACGTGAGCAGACGTCAACATGAGCAGACATCAACATGGGCATTAACATGAGCAGACGTCAACGTGAGAAGACATCAACATGAGCAGACGTCAACATGAGCAGACGTCAACATGAGCAGACGTCAACATGGGCAGACGTCAACATCAGCAGACGCCAACATGAGCAGACATCAACATGAGCAGATGTCAACATGGGAAGACATCAACATGGGCAGACATCAACATGGGCAGACATCAACATGAGCAGACATCAACATGAGCAGACATCAACATGAGCATCAACACGAGCAGACGTCAACATGAGCAGACATCAACATGAGCAGACATCAACATGAGCATCAACACGAGCAGACATCAACATGAGCAGACGTCAACATGAGCAGACATCAACATGAGCAGACATCAACATGAGCATCAACACGAGCAGACGTCAACATGAGCAGACATTAACATGAGCAGACGTCAACATGAGCAGATGTCAACATGGGAAGACATCAACATGGGCAGACGTCAACATGGGCAGACGTCAACATGGGCATCAACATGAGCAGACATCAACATGAGCAGACGTCAACATGAGCAGACATCAACATGGGCATTAACATGAGCAGACGTCAACGTGAGAAGACATCAACATGAGCAGACATCAACATGAGCAGACGTGAACATGAGCAGACGTGAACATGAGCAGACATCAACATGAGCAGACATCAACATGAGCAGACGTCAACATGAGCAGATGTCAACATTAGCAGACATCAACATGAGCAGACGTGAACATGAGCAGACATCAACATGGGCATCAACATGAGCAGACGTCAACGTGAGAAGACATCAACATGTGCAGACATCAACGTGAGCAGACGTCAACATGAGCAGACATCAACATGGGCATTAACATGAGCAGACGTCAACGTGAGAAGACATCAACATGAGCAGACGTCAACATGAGCAGACGTCAACATGAGCAGACGTCAACATGGGCAGACGTCAACATCAGCAGACGCCAACATGAGCAGACATCAACATGAGCAGATGTCAACATGGGAAGACATCAACATGGGCAGACATCAACATGGGCAGACATCAACATGAGCAGACATCAACATGAGCAGACATCAACATGAGCATCAACACGAGCAGACGTCAACATGAGCAGACGTCAACATGAGCAGACATCAACATGAGCAGACATCAACATGAGCATCAACACGAGCAGACATCAACATGAGCAGACGTCAACATGAGCAGACATCAACATGAGCAGACATCAACATGAGCATCAACACGAGCAGACGTCAACATGAGCAGACATTAACATGAGCAGACGTCAACATGAGCAGATGTCAACATGGGAAGACATCAACATGGGCAGACGTCAACATGGGCAGACGTCAACATGGGCATCAACATGAGCAGACATCAACATGAGCAGACGTCAACATGAGCAGACATCAACATGGGCATTAACATGAGCAGACGTCAACGTGAGAAGACATCAACATGAGCAGACGTCAACATGAGCAGACGTCAACATGAGCAGACGTCAACATGGGCAGACGTCAACATCAGCAGACGCCAACATGAGCAGACATCAACATGAGCAGATGTCAACATGGGAAGACATCAACATGGGCAGACATCAACATGGGCAGACATCAACATGAGCAGACATCAACATGAGCAGACATCAACATGAGCATCAACACGAGCAGACATCAACATGAGCAGACGACAACATGAGCAGACATCAACATGAGCAGACATCAACATGAGCATCAACACGAGCAGACATCAACATGAGCAGACGTCAACATGAGCAGACATTAACATGAGCAGACGTCAACATGAGCAGATGTCAACATGGGAAGACATCAACATGGGCAGACATCAACATGAGCAGACATCAACATGAGCATCAACACGAGCAGACATCAACATGAGCAGACGTCACCATCAGCAGACATCAACATGAGCAGACATCAACATGAGCATCAACACGAGCAGACGTCAACATGAGCAGACATTAACATGAGCAGACGTCAACATGAGCAGATGTCAACATGGGAAGACATCAACATGGGCAGACATCAACATGGGCAGACGTCAACATGGGCATCAACATGAGCAGACATCAACATGGGCATCAACATGAGCAGACGTCAACATGAGAAGACATCAACATGAGCAGACGTCAACATGAGCAGACATCAACATGAGCTCAACATGAGCAGACATCAACATGAGCAGACATCAACATGAGCAGACATCAACATGAGCTCAACATGAGCAGACATCAACATGAGCAGACATCAACATGAGCAGACATCAACATGAGCAGACATCAACATGAGCAGACGTCAACATGAGCAGACGTCAACATGGGCAAACGTCAGCATGAGCAGACAACAACATGAGCAGATGTCAACATGGGAAGACATCAACATGAGCAGACGTCAACATGAGCAGACATCAACATGAGCAGACATCAACATGAGCAGACATCAACATGAGCAGACGTCAACATGAGAAGACATCAACATGAGCAGACATCAACATGAGCAGATGTCAACATGAGCAGACATCAACATGAGCAGACATCAACATGAGCAGACGTCAACATGAGCAGACATCAGCATGGGCAGATGTCAGCATGAGCAGACGCCAACATGAGCAGATGTCAACATGGGAAGACATCAACATGAGCAGACGTCAACATGAGCAGACATCAACATGAGCAGACGTCAACATGAGAAGACATCAACATGAGCAGACATCAACATGAGC
Source organism: Haliotis rufescens (assembly GCF_023055435.1). Lineage (NCBI taxonomy): Eukaryota > Metazoa > Mollusca > Gastropoda > Lepetellida > Haliotidae > Haliotis > Haliotis rufescens. The sequence goes on along the minus strand of NW_025964201.1, from coordinate 1,300,101 downwards.
AGACATCAACATGAGCAGACGTCAACATGAGCAGACGTCAACATGAGCAGACGTCAACATGAGCAGACGTCAGCATGGGCAGACGTCAGCATGAGCAGACGCCAACATGAGCAGATGTCAACATGGGAAGACATCAACATGAGCAGACGTCAACATGAACAGACGTCAGCATGGGCAGGCATCAACATGAGCAGATGTCAACATGGGAAGACATCAACATGAGCAGATGTCAGCATAGGAAGACATCAACATGAGCATACACCATGTATAACACTAGAGGCATGTCATACTAAACATAATAAGAACAAATGAACAAAACACTACACATTTTCTTAGCATCAGAGCTGAGTACCACATGGTATCTTGCTATATCTTTTGTATCACTATACGGAATGATGATACTGACGGTAACACGATATACCACATGAAGTCGTAAGAAATGATGAAATCACTGAAATAAAGCTCTAAAACCTCTTTCTTCATACATTTATTTATAGTTATCCCAAAGACTTTAACAAAGAAAACCACAAGAAAACAGTTTCAAATGAAGGAATGGTTATTAAATGTAACAGTTAGTCAGCACGCCCTAAGCTTCCACATCCTTGTGTTCTGCCATGCTTATAGATGGCGGTCTGCTACTTGTGCCATTATGGGAGGTAACTCTATTAGTAGCTGTTCTATTTATAGCCTATTGCGATCTTACAAACTGACGTTTCAAGTATAAATATTGATGAAATCGTAGGCATCAGTGAATCGTAACAACCCTAATTAGTATCATTATCTTCCTCATGACAAAAGATCTCTGTGACTCAAAGTGAGCTAAAGATTAGTTTTATGCTGCAGTCATCACAGTAGCCTGTAAAATAAACGTGGTTGTCAACACTAGCAACATTCCACATAGTGAGGACATTCACACACACCCAACCGCCATAGTAGTCAGCTCGTATCCAAACTCGAAGTGCTTAGCACCTGTTCTGGTACTGAGTGCTCAAAGAGTCTTTAACCCACAGGCGCTAATGTCGTTGCTCTGTGGTGACAGCACCTATATTAGTAGCAACAATACGAATGCCTGTGCTTTGAGCCTGTGTCTCATCCAGTGAAATGATCTTAGTGCTAGGACTGTTCTATGCTCAAGTATGGGAGTTAATCGTCTTACTGTGAACATCATATTGTGGATTGGGGTTCTGGCTTGTTCTGCTGAACCTGCTGAAGTTCTAGTGGGATATAAAGTTCAAGCCACTTCAGTGAGATGGACTAACCAGATCAGCACAGATTGATGTCTCCCTTCCATGGCTGTCTTAACAAGAGTCTATTTAGGAAGCAGAGCTGAGTGAAATGCTGAGCTCATTCTTCTAATGCATCATTACCAAAAGGCATACATAGAATATTTTCCACACTCACCTGAGAAGGCGTTGCTATAGTAACGAGACAGCGTCTGCATGATGTCCCTGGAGTGAGATGTCCATGGTGAGATCTTGCGGTAACCCTTGATGCGGTGGACGAGCTGTGAGCCACCATACTGCAACGCCATTGTGTCCCCGTGATCCTCGTACAGGTCCTCCAGCATCCTGCAGACACACATCAGCAACATGGCGGCCATTACACAACAGTAACATGGAGGCCATTACACATCAGCAACATGGCATCCATTACACAACAGTTACAACAACTGAGTGCCTCTAACAACAGTCACAGGTCGTTTGGACCAATCCTAACCAGCTGTATGTGGAAAATTTGATTGTTGGGTTCTAGCACATTGCAATAGTAAGTTTGTAACTAATTATTCTCATAATGATGGGTAGTATAATGGATATCACTTGTTATGTAAAACAGCTAAACAACCAGGACATGGACCCACCTCAGACAGTCGGTGTCAAACTCCAAGTGGGGCTTGTCTATCACATTCAGGGCATACAGCTGAAAGGGAAACAAGTCCTATTGTTATCTGTCATTGTGAATGGGTGTCCTCCCTAACATCCGTCTACTCTTACTGATTAATAGCGCTACCCACACTGTGAAGCTCAGGTAAGTTTGTCATATGGCAGTGTATTATATTGTTTGACAATGATTGTAACTGTGTTACATTGCTTCTGTTGAGATTCAATAGACGCTTATTGCATTGTGTTTGGACAGTGATCAGTCGTCAGGAACTTACCATATTTAGATACTAGTGTGGTGTGTAAACATCTGGTCTGGTATACCGTGGATGGTGATAGTATGTTACCGAAACTTCTGTAATGTTCTATGTGTGAGGGTTCTATGTGGAACTTTCGAGTAACTGGTTAGACTGTATAAGGGGACAAGAGCATGTTTACGTGTCTCTCACAAAAACAAGTTGTTGGCAGACTAAATGTGTCCACATGTGACAGGGAGAAAACTCTGACATGATGGATGAACTTACTTGATATGCCATCGCACACCGTCCCACTGCAAACTGTGCCGTGTTGGTTCTGTCAAGGCAGTCCACGCAGTTTGTCCGAACTATGCCAGTCTGGCGTAAACCAGTTGCTGTACGATGACCTTGAATACCCTTGAACCTGAGGTCAAGGAAAAGAATGAGGTAATGGCTGAGACAGTTAAAGTAGGATGATGTCTTTACTTAATTCAACTCATTTCCTCCAGCCATCATAAATCAAGATCAGTTACACATGAGGAAACTCCACAGGAGTGAGAAATTACCAGACAGCCGGTGCTACCCTGATACAAAATGCTTCACAGTGAGAACAGGACATCAAAAGATGCAAAAAAATTATTTTCCTTTATACAGTGTCCAAACGCTAAGTAAATACATGTAACATTTAATCATGACACCCCCCTCCCCATAAAAAATAAACACTCCTAAATAATTTTTAAATTTATAAACAAAATTAGAAGTGTTAATTATTCATGTCCCCCCACCCCTTCCCCACCCCCAACACACACCCATAGTTGTGATTTGGTGACCCAACCACTTTTGTTGTCATTTTTCATGACCCTCCCTCCTGATCTCACCCCTTTATACAAATGACTCCACTGAGGGTGTTTGCATTTAACATCGTAAAAAACATGTAAACATATTACATAACCATTTGGTGACATGTTTTCAACAAAAATAACAGAAATTATTTGTAAATTATTAGCATTCCTCCAGCATGTTGAATGTTAAGTGCACTCCCATCATCCATCCATCCATGCTTCCATTCATGCTTCCATTCATCATCCATGCTTCCATCATCCATCCATGCTTCCATCATCCATCCATGCTTCCATCATCCATCCATCCATGATCCATCCATGCTTCCATTCATCCATCCATGCTTCCATCCATCCATCCATGCTTCCATCACCCATGCTTCCATCATCCATCCATCCATGCTTCCATCATCCATCCATCCATCATCCATTCATGCTTCCATCATCCATCCATGCTTCCATCATCCATGCTTCCATCCATCCATGCTTCCATCATCCATGCTTCCATCATCCATGCTTCCATCATCCATCCATGCTTCCATCATCCATCCATCATCCATCATCCATGCTTCCATCCATCCATGCTTCCATCCATTCATTCATCCATCCATCCATCCATCCATCCATGCTTCCATCATCCATGCTTCCATCATCATCCATCCTTCCATCATAAATCCATGCATTCATCCACGATTCATCAATCCATCATCCATCTATCCATGATCCATGCATCCATCCATACGGAGTGGTTGACCTACTCTTCATCCTTGAGGACAACCTGCGCCTGGGCGGGCGGCATGCTGAGGAAGAAGCCCGTCTGCTTGATGCAGTACTTGGCTATCTTGGCCAGACGGACCAGCACGTCCGTGTCCTTCCTGCAAGATACATCACACTGTGTCAACTGCAGCATATATCTTGTTTCTTAAAGTGTTGCTAGGCAGAAGTTGGAAGAACATGAATATATGACACTTTTTTTATAGATAAAAGCTTTTATTCTTTTTAATGCATTCAATGTACAATTTAATGTACAAAGAATGACGAAGCCAAGGAGATTAACGGGAGAGAGGCCAGTTGCCTACAATGAAGGCGTAGTGGTGGAGCTGGCTGTATTACCTTGTGCAAACATTATCATGTATTCATCTTGCTTCTTGTTTAATGCTGTAGTCAGCAATATCCCAGCTACATCACAGCAACCTTAAAACAATCAAGTCTCGGCTAGACAAACCAGTGGTTGATATCATGAGCAACATCCTGTACCATCATACCATTTTTAGTCCGCTCGTCCTAATAATGATAACATATAGGAAAACCCTCAAAAAGGGTAAATTTCACTGGTCCTTATGATACCTTAACTATTGGACAGTTTGGCAAGGACTACAGGACTAGTGACAATTTCTAACGCTGATGACACACAAACAACCATATCACTGAGCCTGATATTCAGATCCAATTCTATCATCATTTATGACAAGCTTGGGACCGATTTTATCTTGGTCCCCACGGGGAGGCATATGATCCAACACAGGTCTCCAATCACGGCAACATGCTGCTGATATGGTTAATGATGCGCTGGTATGTCATACAGACGAGATACACGATGCAGCTGATGGAAGTAGCTGTCATCATAAAGATGACTTCATTAAAGAAATAATTCTACATGAAATTGTGGAAACATTTGACAAGATGGAACAAATGTATTTAATATTTTCAACGTTTGTAAATTTTATTCAACATCACACTAGCTTCACCACAAAACAGCAACTGAAACAACATCAACAAAGTGTTGGTTAGAAGGTTACTTTGGATGCTGAAGCCATTTATTCCATAGGCATATCATCATGTCTGTATGGGTTCTTCAAATTGTTTGTTTGTTTGTTTGTTTGTTTGTTGTTTAATGCTGCACTCTGCAATATTCCAGCTATATGACGAAGGTGTGTAAATAATCGAACCTGACCACACGATCCCGTGAGTAGCCTTTTACGGCAAGCATGGGTTGCTGAAGACCTATTCTACCCTGGATCTTCATGGGTAGGGTTCTGCAAAATGATCTTTGTTTCAGGAAATCTCCAACTGACAAGATTAAAGACAATATCTTTCTACAGATCTACCTAACCTCAAAAACCAAGGTGTATCTTTGCGTGATCTAACCAATACAGAACATATACTCTTCAAAAAGAGAAATGCAAAAGTAGTAAAATTGTGTTACGCAAAAGTAGTAAAAAAATGTTGCTGATATGCATACAAAATTGATACCAAGAATCAATTCATCATTTCAGCAGGGATTGGGATTGATTTGTGTGGAAAAGACACAACCAAGAGAGAGCCTGGCACCAAAAGCCAACAACATGACATGCACGTGCAACATCACGTTTTGGGGTAAAAAACCTGTTGGGTTTTCATTTGGATGCCATCAAAATCTTACAGCAAGTGAACAGCAAAAACATGCCATGACTGACGGAAGCCCAACACAATAACTCCATCGGCCGACTACAAACAGGAGAATTATCTTCAGCTGTAGCCAGGTTTTTCCACGTAGCACCAAGCACCATTACAAGACTGTTATCAGACACACGGGACAACACGGGACCTTAACAGATCCTGGACCATGTGTCACTACTGGAGCTCAAGTTACTGAATGATGTTACAAGCTTTCACAGAGTACAACCACTAACTACTAACTACCCCAAACAGCCAGTACAACAGACAATACAGAGCATCACCAAGAAAACCCTGAAACCTCCCCATCAATAGTCGGCACCCTTTGTGATCAGCCTCCCCTACTTTGGAACTGTTAGCTACAAAATCCATAGATTCTAAAATAAACAGGCCAACACTGACTGTGGAAGCGTTACCAGACACACAGGAAAACACATGACCCTTCCCAGATCCAGTCGCCCACGTACTAGAGCACAGGTTAAGTGATAAGTCACATTTTATGCTTGTGGATGGTAGAATAGGCATATAGGAAGGGGACAGATTTGGGCTGCTACACTAGTAGATTAGAGTTGGTGCAAGTTCAAGGGAATTTAATGGCACAACGTTACACGGATGAGATTCTTTAGCCACAAGTGCTTCCCATTATGCAACAAGCGAACCTCATTTTCAAACAAGACAAAACCCAACCTCACAGGGCAAGACTGGTAACAGCATTTTTGAGGAATCACAATGTCCAGGTCCTGGTTTCCAGACTTAAGCCCAATCAAACATTAATTGGATGCACTGGATCAACGACTACGAGCATGTCAGCAACAACCACAGAACCTCCAACAGCTGGCACAAGCTCTGCAGGAAGAGTGGAAGAACATTCCCCAGGCCACAACTCGGGATCTGATTGCTTCCATGGGATGATGACTCCAGTCAGTTTTCGACTCTAAAGGAGGCCATACAGTTTATTGAGTACAGATGACCTGCACCTTGAAATTCTACTGTTCCATGTGTGCCATATGGAACCTAGGTCAATGAGAATGATGTGTGCAAATTTTGAACAATCGATTACCATCTGTTGGTATAAAATATACATCTAAAAATCACTTTTACGTTTCTTTTTATGCAGAGTATATATGCCTTGGTTTGTTCGATGCAGCCTGATGTATGATGTGTGACAGACATACCTCTTGTTGACCCTGGCCATGTCGAAGCCTATGTACTGTATCGTGTGTGACAGACGTACCTCTTGTTGACCCTGGCCATGTCGAAGCCTATGTACTGTATCGTGTGACAGACATACCTCTTGTTGACCCTGGCCATGTGGAAGCCTATGTACTGTATCGTGTGTGACAGACATACCTCTTGTTGACCCTGGCCATGTGGAAGCCTATGTACTGTATCGTGTGTGACAGACATACCTCTTGTTGACCCTGGCCATGTGGAAGCCTATGTACTGTATCCTGTGTGAGACAGACATATCTCTTGTTGACCCTGGCCATGTCGAAGCCTATGTACTGTATCGTGTGTGACAGACGTACCTCTTGTTGACCCTGGCCATGTCGAAGCCTATGTACTGTATCGTGTGTGACAGACATATCTCTTGTTGACCCTGGCCCTGTCGAAGCCTATGTACTGTATCGTGTGAGACGGACATATCTCTTGTTGACCCTGGCCATGTCGAAGCCTATGTACTGTATCGTGTGTGACAGACGTACCTCTTGTTGACCCTGGCCATGTGGAAGCCTATGTACTGTATCGTGTGAGACGGACATATCTCTTGTTGACCCTGGCCATGTCGAAGCCTATGTACTGTATCGTGTGTGACAGACGTACCTCTTGTTGACCCTGGCCATGTCGAAGCCTATGTACTGTATCGTGTGTGACAGACGTACCTCTTGTTGACCCTGGCCATGTCGAAGCCTATGTACTGTATCGTGTGTGACAGACATATCTCTTGTTGACCCTGGCCCTGTCGAAGCCTATGTACTGTATCGTGTGAGACGGACATATCTCTTGTTGACCCTGGCCATGTCGAAGCCTATGTACTGTATCGTGTGTGACAGACGTACCTCTTGTTGACCCTGGCCATGTCGAAGCCTATGTACTGTATCGTGTGAGACGGACATATCTCTTGTTGACCCTGGCCATGTCGAAGCCTATGTACTGTATCGTGTGTGACAGACATACCTCTTGTTGAACCTGGCCATGTCGAAGCCTATGTACTGTATCGTGTGTGACAGACGTACCTCTTGTTGACCCTGGCCATGTCGAAGCCTATGTACTGTATCGTGTGTGACAGACATACCTCTTGTTGACCCTGGCCATGTCGAAGCCTATGTACTGTATCGTGTGTGACAGACGTACCTCTTGTTGACCCTGGCCATGTGGAAGCCTATGTACTGTATCCTGTGTGACAGACGTACCTCTTGTTGACCCTGGCCATGTCGAAGCCTATGTACTGTATCGTGTGAGACGGACATATCTCTTGTTGACCCTGGCCATGTCGAAGCCTATGTACTGTATCGTGTGTGACGGACATATCTCTTGTTGACCCTGGCCATGTCGAAGCCTATGTACTGTATCGTGTGTGACAGACATACCTCTTGTTGACCCTGGCCATGTCGAAGCCTATGTACTGTATCGTGTGTTCAGGGGGCAGGAACTGGTTGAGGTAGTTTATGGTGTCTATGAATTCATCGCTCAGGATAGACTCATGCCTTTTCTTCTCTCTCATCTAAATAAAACAGAAAACGAACCTAAAATAGAGTCAGGATCCCAAGAAATTGTTCTGTGAAAGCAAGCTATGTGTCTTAATGTGCAATAATGAGCAAAGGTTATCGTGAACCCAAAATCCAAAATGGCTGCCAAAATCACTTCAATAAGTGTAAATTGATAAAACAGGTTTTGTATATAACATAGAAGGGTGATAAGAGCGTCTTACTCCAAGTGGAACTTGACAGTCAGGGTGAGAAAGGTTCACAGGCTGTTAAACAACATTCCACAACAAACAATAATTTTCTATGGTTTTTCACTGCTTTTAGCAACATTCCAGCAATATCACGGCTTCAAATATTGTACCCATGTGTTGAATAGAACCCAGGCCTTTGGCGTGATGAGTGAACGCTTTAACTGCTAGGCTACCCCACTGCCCCCAATTTTGTAATGGAGATTTATATATAATTCATATAGCGACAACCCCAACTGTGATCACGAACCTAATACAGGTGAAATCTCTGGTGGATAAATACTAGTGCAACCACTGTCCACAGTGCTAGGACTTTACCGTTACCATACCTGACTGGCCAGGTGTCACTCTAGTCACCCTACAAAGGTTGATTGTTAACTCTGTACTTCCGACTTTACCGTTACCATACCTGACTGGCCAGGTGTCACTCTAGTCACCCTACAAAGGTTGATTGTTAACTCTGTACTTCCGACTTTACCGTTACCATACCTGACTGGATAGGTGTCACTCTAGTCACCCTACAAAGGTTGATTGTTAACTCTGTACTTCCGACTTTACCGTTACCATACCTGACTGGCCAGGTGTCACTCTAGTCACCCTACAAAGGTTGATTATTAACTCTGTACTTCCGACTTTACCGTTACCATACCTGACTGGCCAGGTGTCACTCTAGTCACCCTACAAAGGTTGATTGTTAACTCTGTACTTCCATCTGGTGTTGACAAGCTGATCATTAAAAAAGTCAAGAAGTGGTGGAGTACTTTCTCAGAAACAGATTATATTAAAAAAACATACCTTGACTAGATTGAGGACAATGACAGGGGCCCCGTTTCTCAGGAGCACTTGGTTGAAATGGAGGCCGGCGGAGTGGGCGTAGGGGTCACGCTTGTCCACTGACGGAATAATCACAGAAGCAATACATTAACACTTGATTCATACATCACAGAAACACAACAGAGTAACCAGTTCAGTAACCAAGGTAACAATGACATCAAGATACAAGCTTTTATTCAGTGACATTGTTTTTGAACAAATCCAGAGATTTTTAGATCATTCATGTCAAATTCAAAATTTGAAACCTCAACTTCGTTTAGTGTAGGAGCAGACCCGGGGAGATCCGGGGTAGAACAGGTCTTCAGTAACCCATGCTTGTCGTAAAAGGCGACTAAGGGGATCGGGTGGTCAGGCTCCCTGACTTGAATGATGCATGTCATCGTATCCCAATTGTGTATATTGATGCTCATGATGACAATCACTGGATTTTCCTGGTCCAGACTCGATTATTTACACAGACTGCCGTCATATGGCTAGAATATTGCTGAGAGCGGCATTAAACAACAAACTAACTGGTGTAGTAGCATTGGATTTGGAGTTTCTCGGGAATGATAACCACAAGACTACAGGATGGGAGATGATGGTGCATTTGTGTCATCAACTACTGGGTAATCTATCACTGATGTGTTACCATGGTTACAGGGAACACAGCTTACACATGATGGGAGGCTTGGGGACCATCTTGGCTATGTCCTGGGACCAGAACAGCGGGATGGAGCCACGCATCTGGGTGAAGGATGTGACCTTGCCATGCTCTAGGAAGGTTACTGATGCATCATGGACTATCTGCTCAGTCTCGATCTCGTTGGCTACAGCACCCTGAAAGTAATACAAGCTCATGATGTTAATGAACTGCACCAGCTGGGAAACTGCAAGTATCAACATGTCATTATGAAAAGTAAATTTCACTCGGTTGTAGAATGTGTACACATGCGCAAGTCTTTGTTTTTCTAAAATTATTGAATGCGTCATAACAGGGCAAAGCGTTCTTAGCGCTAAGATGATCGTAACTCCCTTACTTTAACCTAGGCTTACTATAATCTTAACACTAAGATAATCCTAACTCCCATTGTTTAACATAGGCTTATGATAATCTTAGCGCTAAGATGATCGTAACTCCCATACTTTAACATAGGCTTACAATAATGTTAGCACTAAGATGGCTTTGTGCAAGTGGCCCTGGCCCTCTTCTAAGCTACATAAACAGTAGTGTCAGGATGAACATCAGTGTCAACAAAAGTGCTCAAGAGAGGTGTGTGGAAAAATATCTTAATTCCTAAAGGCAAAAAATATCTTCAGACCCCCTTAACAATAACAAAAAGTTTCACACGTAAATTTGATCTTTGAGCTGCATGTCATGTATGAGAGTCTGGGTGAAAGAGTTATCTAGATGCTGAAGTCATGTGACAGGAAGTTACCTCGGAGTTGGCGCCTCTCTTGAGAAACCTGGTGCCGGCATACTGGTTGGACCGTCGACCAATCAGAGTGAGGTATATGGGCTTGCCATATACATTCACATCGTGGAGATAGTCAAGGATGTAAATAGTATACTCAACAGATGGAAAACAACTGGAGGCAAATCTCAAATAATTATCAAGAGGAAAACCAATATTGTGTCTTTCATCACAAAAAGATATCTGAAGCAACTGATACTGAAATCATCCACAAAACAAATATTTCTTGTCAATCTGTCAGTTTACACACTGAACAGAATGTTACTTGGTTCAGAGACCATATACCGATATCTGTATATGGTCTCCGCTTGGTTCCAGCAAAAGATGAAATGTTGGATCCGCCAGTCGACTCTAAAATCAATCTGTAGACTCTACCAAACCTTATGGGGGCGGTCGGGTAGCCTAGTGGTTAAAGCATTTGCTCGTCACGCCCAAAACGCGGGTTCGATTCCTGACATGGGTACAATGTCTCCCACCCTGATATTGCTGGAATATTGCTATAAGCAGTGTTAAACTATACTCACTCACTCACTCCAAACCTAATGCAATTCTATTACTTACGATAAATGTCCAAAGCTTGAAAGCAGCTTCAGAAACACAAGCATGGAAGTACAAGGATACTGGACTGTCCCACAAACCCGTTGGTGAAGTAGATGATCCAGTCGGGGTGAACGACCTCCATCACCCCCTTCAGCAGGTGCTTGTTCCACACAAACTTCTCACATGGCTTGTTGCGAACTCCATACACTGTCTCACCTACAGGTTGAGAGATCAACATTGTTACTTTCTGTTTTTTGTTAGCAATACTTACAGCTGATAAGTTAGTTGAAGCAATATGTCACACTGCTGCATTAATTTATTATTTTTTTTATTTCATAGTTTGTTATTCCCTGTTACAGTGAAGAGCTCCTGCCCAGGGCATCAGGTGACCAATCTACAAGATAATGAATAGTAAATACGTTTTATTTTTTTTATTTTTTTTTACTTAACCATGATAACGAAGAAGGCAAGTACAAAGACAAAAACATTCAGTCACACACTCATACTTTGTATGTTTGTATACAGTTATTACTGTGAAACTTTAAAACAAAAATAGTTACTATGATTGTTAATTTTCAAACAATCTCTAATCATACCTCTAATGCTATGTCCCGGTAGCAGAAACAGTTTTCATGAAATACTGACTGAACTCCAATATTCTCAACAAAAAATTCTAGTACACATGATTCTAAGTTGAGATGGTTTCAGTACAGAATCATTCAAAGAATATTAACCACTAATTCCTTCCCAGCTAAAACCAAAGTTAAAATTCTATTTTTTTAAATTTTTGCTTACTAAATAAAGATACAATATCTCATCTCCCCTTGGGAGTGCAGGAAACTGTTAAAACATTCTGGGCAAGTTTGTTAAAATGGATTTCTGAGGGATGCGGTCATGTTCACAACTGACAACTTTCTTCAGAACTAGTTTTATTTGTGGATGTAAAAAAGATGTAGTCACTGATTTTTCTTTGCTTTATTTCACGTAATGGGTGTATTATATATCTACAAATGTACATGGAAGAAAGCCCATCCTTCCTGCAGCATTAATTGTTCAGACATTCACAATGATCATCCGTTGTACACCATATCAAAAACAGCTTGAATGTGGAAAAGTCACGAGCACGGTAATTCAAGCACCATGATTGAAATTTGAGAATTGCAGTGCCTTAATTGACTTGGGTGTGACACATACACAGACACTAACACACACACACCACACACACCCAGACAGACACACAAAGACGGACACACACACACACACAAACACACACAAAGATAGACAGAGACACACAAACACAAATACGCCAACACACCCAGACAGACATACAAACACAGACAGACACCACAGACAGACAGACAGACAGACACACACACACACACACACACACACACACACAGACACAGACAGATACACACACATACAACCACAGCACACACAGAGTTTTGGCAGCGTACTTAAACCAAGAGCCTTGAGAGTTTTAAAGATGATCTTGTAAACATGTGACATCACTACACTTAAATCATTTTAAAAAAACGAGCTAGCAGGATCATGAGTATGACCACCTACCTCCAGGCCTGGGGCTGCCATCCATGGACTGATTCAACTGAGTGGTCCTGGGAATGCTGTTCATATCCCGCAGCAACCCCCCGTCCTCCCCCGGGGTCGACATTCCTGGGGGGCGGGGGGACCGCACCCGGGCCACGATGTCTTCCAGAAACTCCTGGTTGCCGGCGACAGGGGATGGCATGGAGTCAAAGTGAGGCTGGTGACCCGGTTCCAGGCTTGGGGTCATGTTGTACTGCAGAGTGTGGGTCAGGTCATAGCTGTAGCTGGAGGAGGGAACAGTGCTCACGCTGACACAAAGTACACACAATTATACGCTGTAAAGGCAATCTTTCGGTATAGATCCTTAAAACATTGTCAAGCAAGTCTTCCTTGACAATGGCATTAGGATCTATACTGAAACGTAAACAGTGAGTGAGTTTGGTTTAACGCCGCTTTTAACAGCATTCCAGTTATATCGCGGCGTATCAGCTTAATGTGGGAGGAAAGCCCAAAGTGATGCAGGTCTCAGACGTTTACCACTTCGCCGAAACCCACGAGCACGGGTATGGTGCTGACAAACCTAGAAACATAATCGGGGCAAACCAGGATTCGAATCCACAATCATAGGCTTCTGGCGTGCCCAAGGGACGCAAACCTGCACAGCCTTAGACGACTGGGCCACCCGTGCCCCCTAACCTTTACAGAAAGTCAAGAAGTCGTTATTCATAAATTGTGTCTACTCTGTCATCTGTCAACTTCTAAGTAATGCCTATCAAACAATTCACACTGACACATCCGCCTTGCACATTTCATAGAATTTTGAATAACATTAATTGTAACCCACCAGGAGATAAGGAACCTGATGGGTGAAAGATCACATTTTGACTTCTCATTATTTTCAAACTACAGTATCTTGGGACCACTAAAAAACTGATAAGCTTCAACTCATATTCATTACAGACACATGGCATCCAACATTTGGACTCATTTTCTGCAAAGTCCCATTTTCAGACTTACGACTGTTTATGCAATAATTGCAGTTTTTAGAGATAATGTCTGATTGAGTAGGGCGGTCGGGTAGCCTAGTGGTTAAAGCGTTCGCTCGTCACGCCGAAGGCCCGGGTTCGAATCCCGACATGGGCACAATGTGTGAAGCCCATTTCTGGTGTCCCCCGCCGTGATATTGCTGGAATATTGCTAAAAGCGGCGTAAAACCATACTCACTCACTCTGATTGAGTATGCTGAAATGCATTGAAATAATGTTTTTTATTACATTTCGAACTATAAACGAGAGAAAAATATGATATAGTCCACACATATGGCCACCTTATGGAAGTTGACGTCAAACGTCCCTCTGTATGACATCACAACACAATTAGATCCTAGCATCCATAAGGTCAACACAATTAGATCCTAGCATCCATAAGGTCAACACAATTAGATCCTAGCATCCATAAGGTGAACACAATTAGATCCTAGCATCCATAAGGTCAACACAATTAGATCCTAGCATCCATAAGGTCAACACAATTAGACCCTAGCATCCATAAGGTCAACACAATTAGATCCTAGCATCCATAAGGTCAACACAATTAGATCCTAGCATCCATAAGGTCAACACAATTAGATCCTAGCATCCATAAGGTGAACACAATTAGATCCTAGCATCCATAAGGTCAACACAATTAGATCCTAGCATCCATAAGGTGAACACAATTAGATCCTAGCATCCATAAGGTCAACACAATTAGATCCTAGCATCCATAAGGTCAACACAATTAGATCCTAGCATCCATAAGGTCAACACAATTAGATCCTAGCATCCATAAGGTCCTATTTCTCCCGGCGAGTCACAATTAAAGCTTGCTTGTTTGCTTGTTGTTAAAACAGCAATATTTCAGATATATATCAGTGGCCTGAAAATAACAAAGTCTGGACCAAAATTGATTGATTGATTGAGTGAGTGAGTGAGTGAGTGAGTGAGTGATTGAGTGAGTGAGTGAGTGAGTGAGTGAGTGAGTGAGTGAGTGAGTGAGTGAGTGAGTGAGTGAGTGAGTGAGTGAGTGAGTGAGTGAGTGAGTGAGTGAGTGAGTGAGTGAGTATTAGCCATATTCCAGCAATATCACGGAGGGGGACACTGGAAATGGGCTTCACACATTGTACCCATGACGGGAATCGAACCTGGGTCTTCAGCGTGATGAGCGAATGCTTTAGCCAATAGGCTACCTGACCATATCAGAAGTAACATTTTGAGTCAACCTTTTGACATCACATGATTTCAGTAAAACAGCGGAATCCAGCAACAAACATTTCTCTGTCTTCACACAATGAACCATGTGACATACCTGAAGTAGAAGTTACTGGACAAGTCGACATTCTGGAACATCCGCACATATCTGGAAGCGCAAACAGGGTAAATATAGCAACATACAGCCCCGGGAAAGGCCTTGCTATTTGGTTTCATCATCAACATAGATTTAACTTAGTCCGGCCACCCAATCAGTGGAGTCAGGGAGAAAAGCATGGGATACTAGGGACCTATTGTTCTCACGAAATCCCACAGGGAGACAATCATGGGATACTGGAGACCTATTCTGACCTGGAAACCCCATTGGGAGACAAGCATGGGATACTAGGGACCTATTGTTCTCACGAAATCCCACAGGGAGACAATCATGGGATACTGGAGACCTATTCTGACCTGGAAACCCCATTGGGAGACAAGCATGGGATACTAGGGACCTATTGTTCTCACGAAATCCCACAGGGAGACAATCATGGGATACTGGAGACCTATTCTGACCTGGAAACCCCATTGGGAGACAAGCATGGGATACTAGGGACCTATTGTTCTCACGAAATCCCACAGGGAGACAATCATGGGATACTGGAGACCTATTCTGACCTGGAAACCCCATTGGGAGACAAGCATGGGATACTAGGGACCTATTGTTCTCACGAAATCCCACAGGGAGACAATCATGGGATACTGGAGACCTATTCTGACCTGGAAACCCCATTGGGAGACAAGCATGGGATACTAGGGACCTATTGTTCTCACGAAATCCCACAGGGACACAAGCATGAGATACTGAGGACCTAATGTTCCCTGAAATCCCCGTGGGGTTTAATGTATTTTTTGTGCAGTAGTCACCTGCTCTCCTCGGGGTGGAAGAACCTGACTGTGTCGTTGGGGATGTACAGCATGGATGTGTCCTCGATCTTGTAGATGGTGTGGGGTCCGATCAGCGCCACCTTGCGGCGCTTTGTCACCAGAATCACATAGTAACCCTCCAAGAAGCGGATGAACCCTGGGACATGATACGAAAAAATAACACGAGGTTATACAACATTTAGTGTGTTTATTACCTGTACTCTTTTGCATTTGCAATTGTTTATTTTGATGCTGTGAAACCTGAGTCCTTTAGTTGGGTTAAACCATTTCACAGTGTGTAAGTTTATTTCAAAGATAAGTGAGAAGTAGCGCCACAGCAATTAGCTCACCTGGATATATAGTCAACAGCTTAAAATATAAACAAATACAGACCCTTTAAAAAAGGTTGCTGTCTGCATTGATACTAAAATATTTTCTGCATAGATACCAAAAAGTCACACTAAAATCTGCAGTTTGAACCAAGTAGATCATTATCTGGAGAGGCAGACAAATTGATGGAGCCAAATATGATTCTTGAGCGAATTTTAGAGCATGGTTAAAATTAATTAAATTAAACAGAATAAATTTAAATAAATTAAGAATTTGCATACGTTATTTTCCAACTAACAACTGCTCAAAGGCACTAAGACCATGATTGACTGAGTCAAAGGCTGGATTTTGAGTGTCTTTTCAAAGTTTGTCAGATTTTCTGTTTCTTGGATTCCTTGTGGCAGATTGTTCCATAGCAATGGGCCAGCATGTTGAAATGACCTATCACCACATGTAAAACTAGGTCAAAACTATAAACATTATGAGAACGAAAAAAACATTTGTGTTAACTCACACAACAAACTAAACAAATACCAAATTTCAAATCAGATTTTAACCTTGTGAACAAATTGGGGTGAGATCACTGGTGAAGACAAGTTTTTAAAGTTTCAGCTTCACACTGGTCTAGTGGATTCTGAGGAGTAGATGTTTATGCCGGATGAAGCACGACTGACGACAGACATTGGACAAACAGGCCATGACATAAGCACACTATACTTTAAGTCGAAACAAAAACGCCTATGGTGCTGACAAACCAAGAAACCATAATTAGGATGAAATCGGATTGAACCTAAAATGATGAATATTTGTATTGTTTGTGATATGTTACTATGGTTACACTAGTTATTCCCATTGTTGACTTTCAACATGACAAGTGTTGTTGTTTTATGTGAGTGAGTGAGTTGGGATTAACGTCACTTTTAACATTATTCCAGTCATATCGCGGCGTGTCAGCTTAATGTGGGAGGAAAGCCCGAAGTGATGCAGGTTTCAGACGTTTACCACTTCGGTGAGATCCACGAGCACGGCTATGGTGCTGACAAACCTAGAAACATAATTGGGGCGAATCGGGATTCGAACCCACAATCATAGGTTTCTGGCGCGTCCAAGGGACTCAACTCTGCACAGCGAATCGCGGCGCCTTAGACAACTGGGCAAGCCGTGCTCCCTGTGGTTTTATGTAGTGTATTGGGCACATTTCACGACGATACCATCAAGATATATTTTGTTTAACAACAAAGCATATCATCACAGCTCTAGCAGTAGTACACTAGGTCACTCACCGACAATACCGAACGCCGAGACTGTCTTGGTGAGCCCCACTCCTCCCCGTCTGGCCAGGGGGGTCTGGTTCCCCACGTTGATCATCGTCAGGATGTTCCGGATCTCAGTCTTACTGTACTCAACCTGGACACCATCATCAGGGAGATTAAAATCACAGAATGATATGATTGCCATATTCCCTATTATCTCGTAATTTGTTTTTCATATATAACTACAAAATGTATCATCAACTTGTTCAAAGTAACCTGTGATAATAATAACTGTTATTTCTGATAACTAGTGTCAATTGTATTCAGTCTCTACCTTATCATCATGAACAACTAGCTCCCTCGGCTCAGTCCGGTCGATCTTCAGAACACGGAACTTGGTCTCTGTCTTGTTGGAGCCAACGATGTAGAAGCGCTGAAATCACAAAAGGGAAAAAGGGGAGTAGTGTACTTTATCGGGCATACTGTTTGGGATTTCAATAAGTGCCATGTGGAAGATTGAACTCACGTCTTAATCTAATCAGCCAGTAGTTTACCATTGGACCACATATGCTTTCACAAATATTTAGTGCTCATTTCCTAAATGATTAGCACACGTTATGGGCATGTGCTGTAGCCCTGCGAAACTTGAAACTCGATAAAAATTGTACAGATTTACATTGGATTAATTCATTAAAAGAGACAGCTAACCCATACCCTGTCTCACAACTAAACCTAAAGATTGTAAAGGGGTATCTAACCCAAAGGATGGCAGATGCGTGTTTGATTGGCAAGGGATGCTTGATGGGAAAGAGGACCCAAGGGCTGAGGCTAGAGTGGTGTACCCTAAAACCTAACCCTAACCCTTAGGATTAAAGAGGCACAAGAGATCTGTGAAATAAATTGTAGCGGGCAGCCTGAGCCAAATAGTTCTGTAAGTCTGAGAGTAAATATGTTCCCCCTGAACATTTGTTCTGGAGGAATCGATATACCAGGAGTATTTGTTCCTGTGGAACAATATACCCAGAATGAGGACTTTTTTGTCTCCCCTCAGTCAATTTTTACATAGGCATATGTATTCCTCTGGAATATTTATAACTAGGACTAATTCAACGTTCACATAAGCTGCACCCAGGCAATGTTGGCGGAATAAATACCCCAAATCTTATCATGATAATCCATACCATCACTAACCCAAAGGAAGGAAAACGATTTGATTGCATACAGCACGAGTCAAAGTGTGCCAACATCAGTCTGTAGTTGAACTGCACTGCCGCCATCACTGCGTTAATTAGGCAGGTTCATGAGACACTGAACACGCTCACTTTGAGGTTGGGTTATAGCTAAAATGGCACCTCAGCAAAACGTCACCTGGCAAAAACGGCACCGATGGGCGAAAAACGGCACCTCACCTCAAGCGAAAACGGCTTCTATTGCCTGGCGAAAATGGCACCCTATTTTTGTTTTACCTTGGTAAAATAAATTAAATTAAACTTACATGGTTGCTTGCAAACACCAATAATTGTGTAATGTTAAAACAAGTTTACATTAGAAATTAGCCTCTACTCCAACTATATTCCAACTTAGCCTATACGCAACTCAACTTATTGTGAAAACATGACATGCCTTGAAGTAAAATAAATGAAATTAAACTCACACCGTCTCTTACAAACACCAATAATAGTGAAATATTAAAACAAGTTTACATTATAAATTAGCCCCCTACTCCAATTTACTCGCCGACTGATGGGAGGCGCAACTAACCTATTGTGAAAACATTAGCCTATATGCTTTGATGTAAAATAAATGAAATTAAACTCACATCGTCTCTTACAAACACCAGTAACTGTTGCAATATCTGGTAATGACTGCTCCCTATCATATCACAATCCAGTACAATAACTGATCCCTGTACATCCGGGCTTTTTAAGATCATGGCCTCCGAGAGTAAAGTGTCAAGTCAGAAGCGATTCTTGTTGTCTATATAATTAGTGTTTGGATAACACGGGATATTGAAACATGGTGGCAACGGTGCGGAATTAACTTGATGTTGATGTTTACCGCTAGAATTGACGCTGTCAGTAGTGCTGGGTGCCTACACGGATGAGACAGTTCACCAAGCGAGTGAGTAATGTCGGACCTCTGCAGTATCGCACGTGGTTTGCGACTACAGGATTTTGATGATTCTGGATTAATTATGCATTTTGGTGAATGAATGAACATTTCACACGGATTTCACATTCGATTTCCTAACTGATGAACATTATGGATGGTCAGGAAGAACGTGAACCGGGCGGACATGACGACCACGTGGGCTTGCAGATACCGCACGGCAGGAGAATGCCATTGCCGAATTTGACACCTCCATTGCCGCTGAAAATGTCGGGTGATTTGGCAGATAATTGGAGAATGTGGAAACAGGCGTGGCAGAACTTTGTGATTGTTTCACAACTAGATGATTACCCGATGAATTACCAAGCTGCTGCTTTATTGTATTCTATGGGAACTGATGCACTAAAAGTCTACAATGCAATGGAATTCTTGCCGGAAGAGCACAGGGATGTGACTACTATTATGGCCAAGTTTGATTCATACACAATTGGAGAAACTAATGAGACGTATGAACGATACATTTTGAACAATCGTGTACAGGCAGATGGAGAAAATTTTGAGGAATACCTCACAGCTATTCGCACACTCTCAAAGAGCTGTAACTTTTGTGAATGTCTACGTGAATCACTATTAAGGGACAAAATAGTGACAGGGATCAGAGACCCTAACACCAGGAAAAGGCTTTTACAGGAAACTAAGCTGTCACTGAAATCTTGCATTGCAATATGCAGAAGTGCTGAAGCAACCAATGTAAGAATTAAAGCCATGAATTCTGAAGATGTACACCGTGTCAGCAGACATTCAGCAGGAAACAAGTCTCATAGATACAGAGAGAGGACTGGTAAATCTCAACCTGTACAAGGGCCAAGCATGTCACAGAAGGCAGGATCTTTACAACTATGCAAGTTTTGTGGATACAAACACATTATGGACAGACGCAAATGTCCAGCCTGGGGAAAGACATGTAACCTGTGTAAGGGAAAGAATCATTATCAGCAATGTTGTCGACATGGTAACAAAGCTAGCAAGATTCACTCTGTCTCAGATGATGAAGACAGTGGAGCAGAGGAAGATGATTGTCTTGAGGGGATCAGCAGTGTTTCATTGGATCCAGATGTTGAAGTTTGCAACCAGGTTGGAAAGAAAGCAGGCTCAGATATTTTCGCTCAGATGATTGTGGAGCATGATACCGATGTAAAATTCCAGTTGGATTGTGGAGCATCAGTAAACATTTTACCACGGAGATTACTTAATGCTGATACTGATGTCACACCCACTTCGAAAATGCTTCGTATGTGGAATGGTTCACTGGTACACCCTGATGGTGTAACAAGACTGCTGATTCAAAACCCCAAAAACAAGAAGGCTTACAGTGTAGAATTTGTGATTGTGTCCGATGACACAAATCATCTTGTACCTTTGTTGGGTTCCAAAGCAGTGCAGCAGATGGGACTGCTAACAGTGAATGTGGACAACTTTGTTTCTGTTTGTTCAGTTTCACAGCCAGGACCAACAGTAGTCAAAGAGAGGAATTCTGAGGCTATCATTAAGACTTACTCTGAAAATTTTGAAGGGGAACTTGGGACCTTGCCTGGCAAAGTACACCTGCAGGTGAATCCGGAAATAACCCCAAGCGTCTCACATCAGAACAGAGTGCCTATCTCACAGAGAGAGGAATTGAGACAAGAACTTAATCGTCTTATGAAACTTGGTGTCTTGGTACCTGTGGATGAACCAACAGATTGGGTTAGCTCGTTAGTGATAGCACCCAAGAAATCAGGGGCAATTAGAATTTGTATTGACCCCAAGCGCTTAAATGAGGCACTTCGTCGTGAGCATTATCAGCTGCCTACGATCGAGGAAGTGTTGCCCGATCTGACAAATGCGAAGGTCTTCAGTACATGTGACTTGTCTGCTGGATTTTGGCATCTTGAACTTGATCTCGAATCCAGTTTGCTGTGTACTTTTGGAACTCCGTTTGGTCGGTACAGATGGACTAGACTACCATTCGGGCTTAGTGTATCCCCTGAAATCTTCCAGAAACGCTTAATCCAAGCTTTGGAAGGACTACCAGGTGTCAAATGTATTGTGGATGACATCCTGATCTATGGTTCAGGGTATGACAAGATGACAGCGCAGGTTGACCATGACAAGAATCTGGAATGCCTTATGCAGCGTTGTCAGAAACTTGGTATCAAGTTGAAGAAGGAGAAACTTAAGTTGTGCAGAAAAGAGGTTACCTTTCTTGGTCACATCATCACTGATCAGGGACTTAAGTGTGACCCACAGAAAATAAAGGCTGTGTTGGAAATGCCAGCACCACAGAATGTTGAGGACATTCAACGCTTCTCAGGGTTCGTCAACTACCTTGCAAGATATTTACCTCGTCTGTCAGGGGTAATGCAACCACTTCGACAATTAACACATACTGACGTGGACTGGACATGGATGGAGGCACACGAGAAAGCCTTCACTGAAGTGAAAAAACTGGTTACGGAAGCTCCAGTATTGGCATACTACAATGAAGCTGAAGAACTGACACTGCAGTGTGATGCAAGTTCCACTGGACTAGGTGCTGTGCTGTTACAACAAGACAAGCCAATTGCATACGCTAGCCGTGCCCTAACACCGGCTGAGTCCAGATATGCACAGATTGAAAAGGAAATGCTGTCTGTTGTTTTCGGACTTCAAAAGTTCCACACATACACATTTGGTCGGAAAGTTACAGTGGAAAATGATCATAAACCACTAGAAGCAATAACCAGCAAACCCTTAAACTGTGCTCCTAGACGACTACAGTCTATGATTCTGGCTATGCAACAGTATGACGCCACTATCAAGTACAAGAAAGGTGCAGATGTTGTTTTGGCAGACACATTGTCAAGAGCATATTTGCCAAGCACAGAGCCAAAGATTGTAGAGCCTTTCAGTCAGGTGAACATGGCAAAGTTTTTGCCGATAACAGATGACAGGATCAAGCAGATCAGAGAAGAGACTGAAAAGGATGAAACTCTGCAGAAACTCAAACAAATCGTGTTAAGTGGGTGGCCAGAGGAAAAAGACGCTTTACCGATGGAGTTGTACCCATACTTCAACTGTAGAGACGAGATCACAGTACAAAATGGTCTCATATTCAGAGGAGAAAGGCTGGTCATACCTCACAACCTGAGAACAACAATGAAAACCAGGATCCATACTTCTCACCTAGGGATCGAAGGTTGTTTACGGCGTGCAAGAGAGAGTTTGTATTGGCCTCACATGTCTGATGACATTAAACAGTACATCAGTACTTGCGAGTTGTGCTGCAAATACCAGGCAGACCAGCAGAAGGAGACACTACAGACCACTGAAGTACCAGAACGACCATGGCAAAAAGTGGCATCAGATTTGTTCACACTTAATGATAAGGACTATCTGATAACCGTGGATTACTACAGTAACTTCTGGGAAGTGGACTGCCTGTCAGACACCAAGTCTACTACAGTTATCAAGAAGCTAAAGGCACACTTTGCCAGATATGGGATTCCGGACCAGCTGGTTAGTGATAACGGACCTCAGTTCTACTCAGAGGAGTTTAACAAATTTGTCATTGATTGGGACATAGAGCACTTAACCTCAAGTCCTCACAACAGTCAAGCCAATGGAAAGGCAGAGTCTGCGGTAAAGACCGCGAAGAAACTACTACGGAAAGCAAAAGACAGTGGAAACGACCAGTATATGGCAATATTGGACTACCGAAATACACCAACTCAGGGACTCGGCTCTAGTCCTGTGCAACGACTTATGAACAGACGATCAAAGACTCTCCTTCCAACAAGTGAAACTCTGCTGAAGCCGAGAACAGTGAATGGTGAAAGAGAAAGACTTTGTCTGAAACAGCAGAAACAGAAGTCAGCCTTTGACAAATCTGCAAAAGATTTAACGCCACTAGAAGAAGGTGATACTGTTAGGATGAAGCCATTCACTATGAATGACAAAGTATGGAAAAAGGGAACAGTGCTAAAGAGACTTGACGAGAGAAGCTATGAGGTAGACACACCTACAGGAATACTCCGACGTAACCGTGTACATTTGAGGAAAACAGCTGAACAACATTCTTTGAATCAACCACCTGTCAAAGTTGAAAGTGAACAGAGATTCAGAAAGCCATTAATGTCAAGAGAAAAGCTTATGCCATCTAACAGTCCTACCAGTAGCAGGAGTAATGAGAAGACTTCTCCTGTGACTCCACCTGTGACACCGATGAAGACTGACAGACCGACGACTATCATGAAACAAGCACAGACTACACCACCTACTACCACCAGAAGTGGCCGTTCAGTGAAGTTGCCAAAACATCTCAGAGACTTTACTGTGTAGAGTACAGTTGTGCTCAAGTTCAACAATTATATGTTGAAGCCTCATTTAACAGTCATTCTATTCTGTTAATGTGAGTGAATGTTTACAGACCAGTAAGGTCATGGACACTAATTTGATTCACTTACAGTTATAAGGCCTTCATAATTTAATAGCTTTATTAATATGAAAGCTACCCTAAACGTTAATTCAAAATAATGTAAACTGACTTCCATGCCAGTATAATTTTGATATTAATAAGAAGTGTGTGCCAAAGTTTCCAATGGACTCGTGGACTCTTAAAGAAGAAGGGATGTTGCAATATCTGGTAATGACTGCTCCCTATCATATCACAATCCAGTACAATAACTGATCCCTGTACATCCGGGCTTTTTAAGATCATGGCCTCCGAGAGTAAAGTGTCAAGTCAGAAGCGATTCTTGTTGTCTATATAATTAGTGTTTGGATAACACGGGATATTGAAACAGTAACTGTGAAAAGTTCAAACAAGCCTACATTAGAAATTAGCCCCTGAGTCAGCTACTATCACGATGCTCGGTGGTACATGGGCCGATGTTGTAAACTGTGATGAAGATGAAACCTGTGAAGAACTGTATATATGTGAATGTATGTAGTTATCTGTGAACAACTGGAAAACAGGAAATAACATGTAAATATCATCAAACAATATGTAACAAATAACATAAATCAGATATATCGTTATTAAAAATAGAGGTGTCGTTTTCGCCTGTCACGTAGTTGCCGTTTTCACCAAATGCGGTGCCGTTTTCGCCAGAGAAATCGGTGACGTTTTGCTGCGGTGCCGTTTTAGCCTGCACCCTTGAGGTTTACCCAAAGACAGAGTTTGGGGAGGGTATGTCTGAAGTGTCCATGTACACAAGCTGCCAGGTCCTGACTGTGACTGTCATCGGTTGAATATCTGGGAGGACACGAAGAAAGAAAAGATTGTCGATAAATACTTACTGCCTTGGTTTCGTATAGCACTAATTTTTGAAGGTAGGAAATTACCGGCCTCTCCATTTTGATTCGACAGAGTACTACATAGCTTGTAAATTTTCCATACCCGAGGACATTTCCGTAAATACAAGGGACATAACTATTAGTTTTCCGCATAGTGGCCGACCGCTATTAAGTATTGATATAATTTGTCTAGCATTCATTCGAGACGTTCCATGATAGTGTGAAGGGAGCTGTAAGATTATAATGAAATAGAATGGAAGTTTAGCAGCTCATACATCGTAAACATGTATTTAAAAAAAATCGAATTTTTCAAAGATATTTGAAATTTGAAAATTTGAGAATAATTGAAATAATAAAAACAGGAGTGTTTACAATTAAAATTGATATCAAATGAAACGTATTTTAAAATAGTGCGCCAACCAAGCTGGAACATCATTTTAATAAACCATTGTTATAATTCTCCATATAGAATCAGAGTGAAGCTGTGTCTCATGTAGCCATTCGCAACGACAAATATCAAGCTATGACGATATTTTTATATTGTTAGAAGAAGTAGATCGAAATACATATTGACTGTGAAGCGAAATTATAACTTGATTATTTCAGAATCAACAGCAATACTTACAAGTTTGCTGCCACGTTATCATTGTTATCGTTTTGTATTTTATGGCATACTACCGTCATACTTCTTATTCGAAACAACACAAAATAAGACTGGACTTGGAAATTAACATTTATAACAATAGACTCAGTCCTTACTGAGGGTCTAAGTCTTGTCCCTACCACGAACTAGACCCAACCCTTACTGAGGGTCTAAGTCTTGTCCCTACCACGAACTAGACCCAGCCCTTACTGATGGTCTAAGTCTTGTCCATACCCTGAACTAGACCCAGCCCTTACTGATGGTCTAAGTCTTGTCCCTACCCCGAACTAGACCAAGCCCTCACTGATGGTCTAAGTCTTGTCCCTACCACGAACTAGACCCAACCCTTACTGAGGGTCTAAGTCTTGTCCCTACCCTGAACTAGACCAAGCCCTTACTGATGGTCTAAGTCTTGTCCCTACCCTGAACTAGACCAAGCCCTTACTGATGGTCTAAGTCTTGTCCCTACCACGAACTAGACCCAACCCTTACTGAGGGTCTAAGTCTTGTCCCTACCCTGAACTAGACCAAGCCCTTACTGATGGTCTAAGTCTTGTCCCTACCCTGAACTAGACCCAGCCCTTACTGATGGTCTAAGTCTTGTCCCTACCCTGAACTAGACCCAGCCCTTACTGGTGGTCTAAGTCTTGTCCCTACCCTGAACTAGACCCAACCCTTACTGATGGTCTAAGTCTTGTCCCTACCCTGAACTAGACCCAACCCTTACTGAGGGTCTAAGTCTTGTCCCTACCCTGAACTAGACCCAACCCTTACTGAGGGTCTAAGTCTTGTCCCTACCACGAACTAGACCCAACCCTTACTGATGGTCTAAGTCTTGTCCCTACCCTGAACTAGACCCAACCCTTACTGGTCTAAGTCTTGTCCCTACCCTGAACTAGACCCAGCCCTTACTGGTCTAAGTCTTGTCCCTACCACGAACTAGACCCAACCCTTACTGATGGTCTAAGTCTTGTCCCTACCCTGAACTAGACCAAGCCCTTACTGGTCTAAGTCTTGTCCCTACCACGAACTAGACCCAACCCTTACTGAGGGTCTAAGTCTTGTCCCTACCCTGAACTAGGCCCAACCCTTACTGATGGTCTAAGTCTTGTCCGACCCTGAACTAGACCCAGCCCTTACTGATGGTCTAAGTCTTGTCCCGACCCTGAACTAGACCAAGCCCTTACTGGTCTAAGTCTTGTCCCTACCCTGAACTAGACCCAGCCCTTACTGGTCTAAGTCTTGTCCCCACCCTGAACTAGACCCAGCCCTTACTGAGGGTCTAAGTCTTACCCCCGACCCTGAACTAGATCCAGCCCTTACTAAAGGCCTAACTCTTCCGTCTTATGCTGACCCGACCCAACCCTTTATTAATATGAAAGTCCTGACTCTCTACCCTACACTGACACTAGACCAATACCGTACGAAAGGCCTTACTCTTCTGTCTTATCGTTAACTTAAATCCAGTCCTCACTAAAATCCTACCTATACTTCCTAACGCTGACAACCAGACCCATCCCCAACTAAAGGCCTAAGACTTCTTTACCGTGACTCTGGACCCAGCCCTTACACTCATTAGGGAATTTACGGCATACGACTCTTCAATAAACACCCTTCCGCGGTGGCCGCTGTCACCGTGACAGGTTTACAGTACACCACACAACATTGGGTCACGCAGTTATCTACATACGCCGTATCTCACTTAGCAGAGCGAAAGCGAAAATAGGATACTGGGGGTATCGTTAGGCAGTTTCTCCGCAGTGGGCGAAGTTACCTTTAATACGTACATGACATGTGCACAATCCTCCGGCCGAGAACAGATATATATCACCTGATATAAGAAAACCCAAGCATAACCACATGCGTGGTCTGGGGGGGAGAAGATTTACCCGTGACACAATCGGATGATACTGATTGGAATTCACGAGTCTGACGTGAGTACTGTCTGTTTATGTTATACACCAGCCATTGTATTTCAACCATTATTAGGTTGTCATTTATTTAACATGTAAGGTTTGATTTGTTCTTTTATGAATACCCATGGGATTGAAATCTTCTCCCGTTCTTCAGTTTAAATTGTATATGATACACAGCAAGTGTTGGTATTTTGCTATTACATGTTATGTTAGGAAAAGTTAGTCAATTATTAACAAATGAGTTTAAGCAGGTGACATTAAAACGAGGGATTTTAAAACCGAAAGTAGGAATTTCCCCGTCTAAAGGGAGACAACTTAACTGGATTAGTAGAGTTTCCGGTTGCAAACCTGCCTATGATCCTCATGACACGCCAGGGCTAAAAATAGGTGTCGTACCAGGAACAGCAGTGAAGGAAAAAGTCTTCCGTTGTTATGGTATAAATTCAATTCAATTAAAGACGTAAATGTATTCATAGAAGAACGTAACACATTCTTCTAAACGAGGAGTTCCTTGCGTTCAGTCAGCTTTTCGAAAACATGTTCAGCAGTCAGTGTGATTTGTTTTGTCGTCCCGTCTTTAACTTTTGCATTTCCTATCAAAGTACAATGCGCGTGAAACTGAAACATCTCACGATTGATCCTTGACATCGTGCCTCTAAAACACAATTCCGACCAGATCATCACTATGACAACAACCACAGCCCTACTGTAAATCTCATCTTTGCCCGTTACAGTTCTGTATGTATCATTACGGCAGTTGATGCGCAGCAAGTATTTGGTATAAGTTTTTTTTGGCAGTGCTTGTTGACCCAGATACTATCACCGTTTTTTCAGTGTTACTGCATTTGGGACGCTGTACATGTGTTACGCGATATAGGATATATTATGGGGTTTGTTTGCGTATTTTGTTTATGACTCAGCCTCAGACTATGGCTCATGTAATACAGTATATTATGACTCAGCCGCAGACTATGGCTTTCATGTTATACAGTATATTATGACTCAGCCGCAGACTATGGCTTTCATGTAATACAGTATATTATGACTCAGCCGCAGACTATGGCTCATGTTATACAGTATATTATGACTCAGCCGCAGACTATGGCTTTCATGTTATACAGTATATTATGACTCAGCCGCAGACTATGGCTCATGTAATACAGTATATTATGACTCAGCCGCAGACTATGGCTCATGTAATACAGTATATTATGACTCAGCCGCAGACTATGGCTCATGTAATACAGTATATTATGACTCAGCCGCAGACTATGGCTTTCATGTAATACAGTATATTATGACTCAGCCGCAGACTATGGCTTTTATGTAATACAGTATATTATGACTCAGCCGAAGACTATGGCTCATGTTATACAGTATATTATGACTCAGCCGCAGACTATGGCTTTCATGTAATACAGTATATTATGACTCAGCCGCAGACTATGGCTCATGTAATACAGTATATTATGACTCAGCCGCAGACTATGGCTTTCATGTAATACAGTATATTATGACTCAGCCGCAGACTATGGCTTTCATGTAATACAGTATATTATGACTCAGCCGCAGACTATGGCTCATGTAATACAGTATATTATGACTCAGCCGCAGACTATGGCTTTCATGTAATACAGTATATTATGACTCAGCCGCGGACTATGGCTTTCATGTAATACAGTATATTATGACTCAGCCGCAGACTATGGCTCATGTAATACAGTATATTATGACTCAGCCGCAGACTATGGCTTTCATGTAATACAGTATATTATGACTCAGCCGCAGACTATGGCTCATGTAATACAGTATATTATGACTCAGCCGCAGACTATGGCTTTCATGTAATACAGTATATTATGACTCAGCCGCAAACTATGGCTTTCATGTAATACAGTATATTATGACTCAGCCGCAGACTATGGCTTTCATGTAATACAGTATATTATGACTCAGCCGCAGACTATGGCTTTCATGTAATACAGTATATTATGACTCAGCCGCAGACTATGGCTTTCATGTAATACAGTATATTATGACTCAGCCGCAGACTATGGCTTTCATGTAATACAGTATATTATGACTCAGCCGCAGACTATGGCTTTCATGTAATACAGTATATTATGACTCAGCCGCAGACTATGGCTCATGTAATACAGTATATTATGACTCAGCCGCAGACTATGGCTTTCATGTAATACAGTATATTATGACTCAGCCGCAGACTATGGCTCATGTAATACAGTATATTATGACTCAGCCGCAGACTATGGCTTTCATGTTATACAGTATATTAACTTAAAATAATTTTTCGACATCGTATCTGAAACCCCCGGGTTTATGAAACTTTCTTATCTATAATTATACGGATTAAAACAAATATATGCAGTAAAGAGGGTTTGGGTGATCCTGGCACATTCAGGCTGGTTAGTCTCATCATCAACTCAGGGCCCTTGTCCTCTCTACACGCAGCCCAGACAGCGAATGGGACTTCTCCCAGGAAGCGCTTCCCAGTCGAACCCTCACAGAACGTTTTGGAGAATGTGAAGACCCACCAACACTGCAGCCTTCTGCATTACCCAGATTGTCAGAAGGGCTGTATTCCTGATAGCAAACCCGGGTACTCTCCCAATGTCAGTCAACAGATTGGGAGGTGCAAGACCTGAGGCACCAAGAACATTGGGGAGTCGGACAACTTGGTACATGGGATGCAAGCGTAACATTTCAAAAGCGGAGTCCGCATATTTGCCATATTTTTCCTGAATCTTGTCAAACACATTAGTGTCCAAAGGGGCAGAGAATTCAATAATATATATTATTTCATTGGATTCATCTAAAAAGGACAAGATCAGGTTTGTTGGCCTGGATAGGGGCCTGCATACGGACCTATTCCGAAGAATTTTGTATTTATAATTATCCATGACGCCCTCTTCATATTCTGGTTGTGAAACAAAAATAACTTTAGGTTCTGGGTTCGGTTATATGTCATGGCAACAATAATAATACTGATTATATACGAGGAACAATATTGAAGGGAACCCTGCCATTACAGCTAAAAAAAAGGAAATGGCCATCTTTGTTGCACCAGACACAGTTACAGAAAGTGGAATTCAAACTAGCTCACACTTTGCACACGTATAACACCCCATCCACAGCGACACATCCAGGTTACTTGCATGTGCCAATAAACGTCACAACCACCTGGTTCATTAATCGGGTATAAAGAATGAAATCGCCTCCTGAAGTGTACATCACAGAAAATGAATAATTGCACGCAATTGGCAAGATTAAAGTGAGTGAGTGAGTATGGTTTTACGCCGCTTTTAGCAATATTCCAGCAATATCACGGCGGGGGACACCAGAAATGGGCTTCACACATTGTACCCATGTCGGGAATCGAACCCGGGTCTTCGGCGTGACGAGCGAACGCTTTAACCACTAGGCTACCCGACCACCCCTGCAAGATTAAAGCTTGCCAATAACTCAATGCAGTTGCCAGGCACTTTCGAAAATCTAACAGTGTGATATCTCGACTGAGATGGGTTAAGATTAGGGTGGGAAGAGGATCGCCTAGAACGACTACTCCCAGGCAGGATCGATATGTACGCACTATTGCGTTTAGGAACAGATTCATTTCTCCACCAGAACTGAAGGCAATCTTATTAAAATCAGATCTAAGTTCTCGCTGCCGTTAAACAAAGATCTAGGGACATCCCATGACGGGTCACGTCAGAACGACCTTCCACGAACTTTGACAGACCACTGAAATGACTAACAAGAAGTCGACATCAGCCAATTAGAAAGCAGCTTTCTCGAGCTTTACGGCGAACATTTCAACCCGGTGACTTCCATTTCAGACTACGCTTGAAAAATATGTTTGCACAGTTCTCGATTAAAATTTTGAAAACTGAACAAACAAACATTCCGGAATGTCTAATATATGGTTGAGATTGAATGGCAGTGCTTCCCATGTACTGTGCAACGCCTCCTCCGTTCAAATGTTTATCCACCGGAAGCGAGAGATAGACGATAGTTTTGACGGAATCCGTCGTATGAGCCGTCACTGTTGTTTGGAAATACCGCGTGTTAATGTTTTCGAGGTTGCATGATTAGAAAACACATTCCGACGGTCACTTTCAATATCTGGTAAGTGACGCTTTGATTGGTTGGATGAAAGGTCGTTCTGACGTAACCCATAATGGGATGTCTGATTTTAATGAGAATGGAACTGAAGGAAACTTCAAGGCTGCCACGAAATCAGACTTTCGAAGTCAGGGATATAAAACAGGTTGAAAACTGCAAGCCTGATATAAAGATGTCCTCCCAAGGAATGCGTCTGACTGTGGCACATAGGCTCCCCAGGCAACAGTGGCTACTGCAGTTTGGATGTCGTCAACAGCAGCAGTGGAGATACACCATGTTTTCTGATGAATCGAGGTTCTGTTCACGCTTTACAGATGGTAGACAGCGTGTGTGGAGACGGCGTGGAGAGAGGTACTATCATCAGTAGTCCATGAGCACGATAGGTGCGGTGGTGGTAGCATCATGCTCTCGACTGCCATCACATACAACAGGGCGTGATCTTGCAATGGAACATGACGCACAACGTTACATGGAACAAATGGTATGCCCAGTGGTCATCCTGCTTGCCCAGTGCACAGGTCATAACTTTGAGTTCAAGGTTAACAACACATGTCCTCACAGAGCTCGTGCTGCAGTCAACTGTCTGAGGCAGCAAGGTGTCACAACATTGCCCTGACCAGCCAGATCACCAGACACGTCACCGATTGAATACCTTTGGGGTGTTCTGTGCAGAAGAGATTTGCAACAGCTCAAGCAGACCTTTCAAGAGGAATGGCGAAGAATACCAGTATGCCCAGAAGATGTTGTGCATCAAAGATCACAGGGCATGGACCTGGTATTGTCTTTACTGATAATATCGAATTACACAATGTCATTTTTTTACACATAATTTCTGAATAAATTTCGGTGTTCCTTTCAATATTGTTCCTACTTTATACTATTTGGCAGTGTGGTTGGCAAATCTAGGTTACAAAACCGTGTAAAACGAAACATGATCTCTGATTGTAGGTAAGGCTATCTCCATAGTAACAAGGAACAGACCAGTTGCAGAAGAATGAGTTATCTTCAAGGTCAGCTTCCTCATGGCACTTCTCTTCCACAACAGATAGAGCAAGGTGACCTACACCAGCAGCAGCAACAACAACAACAACCACACCTACCTATACAACAACAGATGCACTACATGCAATACACGCAATCACCAAGACAAGATGGACAGTTCTTGCAATCGGAAGGTTTTGGTCACTGTGATCCCCAGCAACAACAGCATCAAGAGGAGTTTCAGTCCCTCATTGGAACCAGTCAAGAATATGGTGGTTCACAGTCTATGATGCACTTAGGAACACACCAGCAAATATCCCAGGCGGATCCGTCATTAGGGAAACCCAGTCAAGAATATGACCCTTCGAAACAACAATATCAACACCATGGCCTCCCTCTTGGAAGCCAGCCTGTAATTGCACATAACCAAGGATTTGGCGACCCACAGTCTATGGCCCCTCAACCACCAGATGTGACACAGAAGTTCCAGTCAACTCTGGAAGCAAATCAAGGAGTTATACAGTTTGCAGTGCCAGAACATCACTATCAACACCAAGGCATCGCCCGGGGAACCCAGCCTGGGGCAGGACCTGGCCAAGCATATGGTGGTCCACAGTCTATGATGGAACAGGTGAAACCTGATGTTTCACAGAACTTACAGTCAATGAAGGGAGATCAACACGATCAACACATACAAACAAGTATGTACATGTTGCACGACAGTGACCCATCGCGTGACTTCCACCAGCATCCTCATGCGGAAAGGTTTATCCAACATACATCCCTTATGGATCAAGGCCTTGCACCTGCTATCCACAGTCTTTCTGATTTACAATCGTCCAAAGAGGCCAGTAACAGTTCATCAACATACAACAGAGATGCTTCTGCTGGTGGATACACTGGAACAGGTCAACAACACCCACCTCATAATGCTCATCCACAGCAATACCAGGGTCAAACTGAAACATCGTACCCTCCTTCACAGCGCAATCCACAGCAATACCAGAGTCAAAGTGGAAGGACATACGTTCATGGTGATCAACATCCTCTCCATGGTCCAGCTGTAGGGCTATATCCCCACGGCCAGCAACATCCTCTCCATGGTCAAACTGCAAACCCATACTCTCCTGATACAACACATCAATACCAAGGTCAAGCTCAAAGACCATACCCTCCTGCTGCGACTCATCAATACCAAGGTCAAGCTCAAAGGTCATATTCACATGACATTCAACATCAGCAATCAAATCTACAAGGAAATGGCAGACCGTCATATACCCCTCACCAGCAACGTCAATTCCAGGGTCAAGTTGAAAGACCATATTCCCATGACCAACAACATCAACAACAAAATCTGCAAGGAAATGCCAGGCCAACCCCACCAACACCTACAGGCGCACGTTGGGGACAAATGGATCATTCACCACGTCATCTGCAACCCCAAACAGCGATGTTTGATCAGTATTCAGTAGGTATTGGGTGGGCATCTGAGGGAGGACCTCACCACGCTCAATCGCCACCTGTTCCTGCAGAGGGAGACCTTTCCCCTCAACACCAATATATCCATGCCCCAAGGGGGCCTAGTCCATACTTCTGGGGTGATCATGTAGGAAAACCTGCCATCGAACATCCAACTGGAGATCCTGGTTACCCTGACAATCAGCCAAAAGTGCAAGGTTAGTGCATGATGTTATCTCACACACAGCTCACATTACATGTGCACTTTCAGATTAGGTACGTGTATGACATTTATCTCAGTGACACTGTTTATTGATACATCAGTTGCCTATGGCTGGAGAGGACAATTGCCATTGAGTACATGTACAACATTGCGAGTATAACAACATGCAATGTTAATATAAAAAACTTTCTAATATTTGCACATGTGTATTTCACATATTAACAATGCTGATTACTCCACTGTTGAGACGATGAGACTTCATCATCTGTTGCTCATGATGTTGCAAATTCATAAACATTTTGTCATCTGAACAATAGACTGACTCTTAAAATGACAATGCTCGAAACTCGTCAATGGTGTGGGCTATAATGAACCGTGTTTTAGATGTCTTAGATTTATTACATTCAGATTGTCTGTTAATCATCGATATGTTCAGCTTCACATGGTGCCACAGAACCTAATGGGGATGGACACAGACTCCTGCTTATGAATATTGGCCCAGGAACATTTGAGGACACTCTTAAGAACTTCCTCGAGTCAAAGGCCGATGCTGATATCGAGGGATTTGAGTGGGCAGAAAACAAGAAGTCGGCCATTGTTACTTTCAAGACCAAACTGGGTATGGCAACAGTTTACTCTCCCAGTATTAATCGAAAGAATCATTTCTGAAAATTATCAAGGACATAATGATTGTTGATTGTGATGTTATTGATAGTAGGGTGTCTTAGATATAAACTGTTTTGCCAGGAACCTATGTTTCTTGTAAGACACAACTGTATGGGCCGAGTGCTCAGACTCGGTGACTTGGTTGATTGTGTGACATCATACCAAGACGTGATGGCTTGGATCGTTGCTCATAATATCAGTCACTAGATTGTCTCGTCCAGATTATATAAACGTACAGACCATTGTTCTATAGCTGGAATATTGCTAACAACTAACAACAAATAACAAACTCTGCAAGCTCAGTTCTTTTAGGTGTTTGCGGTTTTGTTCCTCAGATGTCCCAACTGTCATTGCTGCATGTAAAAGCACAAAGATTGAAGGAAGTAACATCCAAGTGAAGCCAGTTCCCAGGTCCAAATGTCTAAAAGTAGAGGGGTTGTCCAGGAATGCAACGAAAGACAGCATTCGCTTCTACTTCGAGAACAAGAAAAATGGAGGAGACTCCACTGATGGGGTAGATCTATACATGGAAACACACACTGCCCTGGTTCACTTCACAGCATATGGAAGTATGTGCCATTGCCTTTATATGGCTCAACAGACAAACATCATTACCTGAAATAGTTTGCCTTAAAACAGCCATATATATGTCATTGTTACAGAGTGTCTTTTAGGTTCCAACTTTCCATTGCCCAGTCATTGGTCAGAAACATCATGACATCAAAAGTAAGCATTACCACCACCATATAAAGTGAACACATAGATATATGGTACATTATCATACCTCCATGTCAGAATGATAAGATCTGATTGGTCCATGTGGTACATTGTTATCCTTGAAGCACAAAAATCTAATTATTCTATTCTAATCTATTTCTAAACCAATATATCTGTCATTTTGCAGCTGCTGAAGAAGTAATTGAAAAAGGTCCCCACAAGTTACAAGATCATATTCTCGATGTAAGTATCCATGACGACCTCCCCGGGTTCTCTGAACACACAGTCAAGGATGCTGAGCCGTCCCAGAGGGGGACATCTCCAGCTGTAGACGATGGTGATCAGGTGGATGGATTCAGGATCCTGGTTCTGAATATTGGGCCAAGAACCTCTCAGGATACCCTTGAGAACTTTCTGGAGGCCAAGGCAGGACTAGATGTGATGCATGTTGAATGGGGAAACGGAAGGAGAGCAGCAGTTGTAACATTCAAGGACAGACTAGGTGTGTTCAGAATAATCAGATCAATGAATTTCTTTCATTTATTCTGCGGTTTGGTCGAGTAGCCTTTTGGTTAAAGTGTTAGTTTCCTAACATGGGTACCAAGTGTGAAGCCTATTTCTGGTGTCGCCCACCCTGATATTGCTGGAATATTGCTAAAAGCGGGGTAAAACTCACTAACTCACTCACTCATTTATTCTGTGTGTGATTGTTATGGTGTTTGGAATATTTGATGCTCTGAAGACTAGAAGATTATTGTATTCGAACAATATTGCTGCTGCATTGTGCAAAAAGCAGTTGGAGAATGTTTAATTTTCTCTTTCAGTTCCCCACATGTGATTGTCATTATTTGAGACATCGAACGGATGTACGGAAGCTTAAGAATCCCAAAATGAAATCTGTTTGTGTCAAAATATTTCTCTTTTGTCCAAAATCAGAATAGGGATATTCTTATTGCTTATAGTGCTATTTATCTTTTACACATTGCAGATGTTAAAACTATTACAACTGCATGCTCAAACAAGAAAATCGATAACCACATACTACAAATAAAAGCAGTAGAGAAATCCAAGTGTGTGAAAGTCAGTGGGTTGTCGGACGGCACAACAGAAGACACTGTTCGCTACTACTTCATGAACAAGAAGAGGGGAGGAGAGATTGATCACATCGAACTGTTCAAGGAAGCTAGGATGGCTTTGGTCAGATTCCAAGACTATGGTGGTGAGTTTTAGAAGTGACCCACTTCCTAAGCTGGTCCAGTAGGTGGTTAATAGGGCGGTAGGGTAGCCTAGTGGTTAAAACGTTTGCTCGTCACGCTGAAGACTCGGGTTCGATTCCCCAAATGGGTACTATGTGTGAAGCACATTTCTGGTGTCCCCCGCTGTGATATTGCTGAAATATTGCTAAAAGTGGCAAAACCCATACTGACTTAATCCTTCAATACACAGTTTAGAATCAGGACCCTTGCAATGTAGGAGTGAAGTGTGGACCATTAAAACATGTTTCAAAAGATGTATGCATATGAGAATTCAACCTGGATGTTCTGCATGTACTTGTAATTCTTGATTTTTTTAAGTCGCCCCTTCCATCCAAATTATCACATTCAACAAAGGTTTTCATATTATACAATTAACTTTCTTTACTTTCAGAGCTATTGTGTTTTTCATGTTGTTTCATGCCACATATATATCATGATGGCCTGTAAATAATCCAGAAAAATGATTGGTATTATGATCCATGTCCTATGTGAGTGCAAGAACAAGCTATGAACCAAGTCACCTGACCACCTGATCCACTTTGTCACCTCTTTAGACAAGCCCGGCGGGCTGGGGACATTTTCTGACATGGGGCCTCCATAGGGTTGTAACATTGATGTAAGATGTTAGTACAATATATATGTAACATTGAAATATCTTTGAAGGAGGGACTTATAGTTACTCTATAAAATGTTCAATTTCCAGTGGCTGAGAGGGTTTGTCAGTCAGCCCACAAGCTACGGGAGCACCTTCTGACTGTGACAATGCACACAGACACAGCAGATTTTGTAGCTGAAGGTTCTACAGCTGCCAAGGCAAAAGTCATCAAGAGCCTCTCAGATGACGATGACCAAGGGGAAGGGGAGGAAGATGTCCCAGATGACATGAAGATGCTGATCCTGAACATTGCACCAGCAACTCCCCTGGGAACTCTGGAGAACTTCCTCGAGAGCAAAGCTGAATCTGAAGTGGCGGACATCAAGTGGGGAGGGGGAGACTCATGCAAGTCAGCCCTCGTCACCTTTGACAGCAAGCCACGTATGTACACAGTTTTTGCATTTATAGGACAAGGTATGGCATTTTGATGTCTGATTCATAAGAAATAGGCAAAACTTTGAAAATCTGTTTTTGAAAGTTATTCCCACGAATGAGAATCTATCTATTTTTTCAACATGTCCCTGTGATGTTTAGTGCTAACATGGGTCAAAGGGCTTATTCCTTAGTTTTCCAGGATGAGAATGTAAACATGAACAAATGTTTGACTAACTTCATCCTTTATACGTTTGTTGTTTATTTGTACACAATATTATATTTATTTTGTTTATACACATCTGCACATTGTTACATAAAAGAAACTGCCAAATTAGCACGACCTTACAATGTAATAATTTCAGTCAAAATGATATTTTGTTAATGGGAATTTGAATGAAAACTGTTGACCATTACGTAGCAAAGATACTGCAGCCTCTCATCATGATAAAACATTCATGATTTCAATAATCATTCAATGCAGATACTGAGATAGACATTGGGGTGCTATTGGGAGTGCAGGACTCTACCCTTTTCGCGAATAGATGGTGTCATCGCTGACTTTCAATGGTCCATTCATAGCATGGTCACTGCTATGTTGCCTTTAACGCTCAATGGAATCAGTTTCAGCAGATAATCAAGACGTTTTATATTTAACAGAGATTTTTTTATGATACTTTTTTTTATCATACTTTTTTTTATCTTTTCTGCCCATTTAGTCAATGACTTTGCCAGACATGTTCATTCATTCATGCAACGATGCATTGTTATGTAACTACTTGGCAGGTTTTGCCAAAGTAAAGGAAGCATGTTCAAAGAAAATGGTTGAAGGCCACAGACTAACGGTCAAACAAGTTATGAAGTCGAGATGCTTGAGAGTGACAGGACTACCAGACAACGCAAGCAAGGATAGTGTACACTTTTACTTCGAGAACAAGAGAAGAGGCGGACCTCTGAAAAAGATACAATTCATCCCCGAAAAGCATACAGCGTATTTGTGGTTTGAAGAATATGGGGGTGGGTATATAATGAATAGTTTAAACTTAAGGAAGAGAATTAATGGATGTCCACTTCTCTATTATGAGGAAGACAATGTGTCAGAGTACATGCTTACTTCTTCATTATGAGGAAGATAATGTTTCAGAGTACATGCTTACTTCTTCATCAGTTTAAACTTACATAAAGAACAGGATGAATGATATGTCAATGTGATATTAATTCTCATTTTAATGTCAAGGCAGCAAAGAAATGTTTTCACAAAGTAATAATCATGTTGTTAATCATATACTTTACACTAATATTATTTGAAGATATCTTCCATGTTCCAGTGGCAGAGAGAGTGTGCGGTCAGACCCTTAAGCTAAATGACAAAACACTGAAAGTAGACATGCATATAGATATTCCGGAATTCATGCCAACTGAGGCAGAAAAAGACAAAGTGGAAGGTTCAGATGCACTCGGGGCTGCAATGATACCAGTCTCTAAACCAAAACATCAGTCACAATGGCGTTATTTAGTTAAATCAAGTGATGCACACATTATGCGGTACATCAATAAATCCGAGCCAGAGAAGACAAAACTTCAGGATGATCTGAAGAGCCATGAGTGTGCGCTCAGATTCATCCCGCAGCCTAATGGTGTAGTACTTGAAGCCACAAATAAAAGAACAGACACAGAAGGTACCAACAAGGAGACATGGATGAAAAGAGTTGATGCAGCCATACAAGCCTCTCTGGAGGAGATGAACCTAACAGTTGAAACACTGGAGATTCCGGAGGGAATCACAATGGGCAGACTGCAGATGAATCAGGATTTCCAGAAGATACCGACAAAGACAAGTGTTAGGATATATACAGGTTCTGGCGTATTGCAGGTGGTTGGATGTAGAGACAGGATGAAGGAGGCTTTGGAATCTTTGAAGGAAATTTTAGCTTTAGCAGGACCTAAAGAAAGTCACACACAGTCTGTCAAGAATTACCTGATGCGCTATCTCCAAAGGTCCAGTTTCCTTATGCGATGTAGCA
The DNA here is from genome assembly GCF_023055435.1 of Haliotis rufescens. NCBI lineage: Eukaryota > Metazoa > Mollusca > Gastropoda > Lepetellida > Haliotidae > Haliotis > Haliotis rufescens. The sequence continues at coordinate 1,260,164 of NW_025964201.1, read as the reverse complement.
AGCTGCATCCTAATGTTGAAGTTCATTTGAAGGTCCAGGACGATATGCTGATTTTAGAAGGATCAAAAACTGAAGTACAGAGTGTCAAACTAATGATCCATGAGGAATTCAACTCACTTCAAAAAGACTCTCTTACATTCAAGACAAATGGAGCTGTAGCGATATTGAGAACTTGTTCCTTGCCAAAACAACTGGAGGATGCTGGTGTTGTATGCTCCTGGCAGAAGGAAGACCAGAAGAGGATAACCCTCTATTGTCCAAACACTGATGACATATGCAAAGCTAAAGACATCATCAAGAAAACAATTTGTGAAGAGATTATTCGTCTGGACAAATCCTCCTCTTACAGCTTACAATCAGCAGACTGGCGTGAAAAACGAAAGCAGCTCTTGGAATCATATCCAGGACAGCTTCAGATAGGTGTGGATACTGATGCAGTCATGGTGGCAGGTGATCATAGCATTTTTCAGGATGTCGTCTCAGAAATTGATAAATATTTTGACATCAACTCGGTGAGGGAATACTTTCTACAGTTTGAGGAACCACGAGTCAAATTTCTGCAAGCACATGGTATTAACAAGGTTCGACAACTGGAACTAAGTCTTCAGGATCTTAAAGTGCACATTCATTTTGGAGAAGGTTGTTTTGCGTGTGGATTTACAATTTCAGGATTAAATGCTGGAATAAACAAGGCAAGGAAAGAGCTTGAGAAATTGCTTTCATCCATTAAATCAAAAGACCACAGTCTCATGCTGCCAGGGATAAGATATTATTTCACGAAAGGTGGAGGTAAAGAGCTACTAACTGGCATAGAACACCAGACAGAAACAATTATCCGACCGAAAGACCTTCTGCAGAAGATGCCCTCTGTCAGTAGGTCATGGGCGCTGTCAGATGATCACATTGTGTCAGTGGTAAAAGGGGATATATGCAGCTTAAAGGTTGATGCTATTGCCTACACTGCCAACACAGACCTTAAACTTGTGGCAGGCCTCTCTAAAGCCATTGCAACGGCGGGTGAGTACACGCCATCTTGAAGTCTGGGAAAGGCATTTAGAAGTTGGGAGAACATGAATACATGACACTTTTTTATGAACAGCAACTTCTTTTATTCTTTGTACAACGTTTGAGAGTTACTTCTTGCTCCTTCACCAGGTGAATGCTGAGTAGTATCATTGACTTTGTCGTTATGTTTGTACATTAATCCCAACTTCTGATGTGTAACATCATGATTTAAATATATATATATATATATATGTTGTTCTCTATACACTTACTAAAAGTTCACCTGATGGGTATAAAGACACTCTTTCTTCACACAATAAAATAATTTTGTTTAAGGCACGGTGTAGTCCATGCCTAAATGCTATAATAGTAAAGATAACACTAAATAGATGTTTCATAAGATGATTAGGTTTGGTTGTCATGGTGATGATCCTTTGCAGGGGGCAAGATCATACAGGAGGAGTGTACAAAGGTGATCAAGGATAAAGGTCGTCCGTCAGTTGGAGAGGTCATCTGTACTGGTGGTGGTCGTCTTCCATGCAAGCTTGTACTTCACGCTGTGTCCCCAAAGAGGCAGGACGGGAAACATGGAGAGGAAGGTGCATTGCAGGTAATGTGGGGAGTTATAGACAAACAGCTCCCAATGTGTTACAACTCGTATTTGCCATGGATTGATAAAAGTAAATTGTGATTAATTTCATTTGACATTTTTCTGTTGTAATGAACAACCAAAAAAAGCAGTGTAGACACTGACATTATAATAGCACAAGGGCGTTAGAAGTGATTATGTAATCCCCATGGAATTAGATAGTTTAAATGTACAAGTTGTTGTTCAAATTCAGTTGTAATAGTTGAAAAACACGCTCTGCAGAGTTGCCTCCCTTCAATATTTAGCAAAGTCGTCTAAGAGATCACAATTATGCGTTGCAAAACAGTCCACCGTGGGGTACCAGAAACTTATGACCGTGGAATCGAATCCCAGATTGTTTCTAGGTTTGTCAGCACCATATGCATGCTGGTGAGTTTCACAAAGTGGCAGACCTGCATCACTTCTGTCATTCCTCTCACTTCAACCATATCGATTTTGCATAGAGATTGGATATTTATTCAGCTGCAAAAGCAGATATCTTTTTAATAAAACTATGTATCTGGGTTTGTTTTTTTAAAAAAAAGATAAACAACTTGCGACAGTGCAACAGTCTGAAGCATAAGTGTATTTTTCAAGAATTTTCGTGGACATTTTGGGTTTTCAATAAAGTCCCAGGCCCACACCAGAACATCAAATGCTTGGGCCCTAAACTAAAATTTGGTTCGTAGTAGTGGCATTATGCCAAACTCCCTTACACATTCCTTTGTGTAATAGTCAGATCTGCACTTATGTGAAGGCCATTGTAACCATCACTGTTCATGATCTTTCAGAAGACGATAAAGAACATTTTGAGGCAGTGTAAGAAAAAGCATGTGAGAAGTCTGGCACTCCCTGCGATCAGCACCGGACTTGGGTACCCTCTGGCGGATGCTGTAAAGGGGATTCTGGAGACTCTTCAACATAACTGGCAAAAGGAACCAACAGGACTTCGAGAAATCATCCTCTGTGACATCAATCCCAATGTTGTGGAACAATTTATCCAAACTACCGACAGTATATGTTATGGAGCTAGGCCAAAATGCCCGGAAAGGAAGAAGAAAGAAGAAGAAGAAGAAAAGGAGGAGGAGGAGGAGGAGGAAGAGGAGGACCAAAGGGAGAGTGACGGAGGTTCGAGGGAAGATGAAGATTCATCCAGTGACCTCTCAGGTATATAGTTCCATATCTTAGAATACATTAATATTGTTTAATAAAGTCGAAGCCAGCCACATTTACCTTCTCACCCCTCTGTTTACATCCCGCTACATTAAAGTTCAGAAGAACTTCTCTTTGTTCGTCTTTTCGTTTGAAATTACATACTTTACATACCTAATAAGTAAGTCGTTCCTTTGGTACGATTTGTCTGCAAAACACGTCTGCGTCTTTTTACAATTAGACTGATGGCAAATAGTAATGATTAATCAAATACGTATTTGTCAGCACCTTCAGCAGACATCACACTTGATAATGTCAAATACCTGATTATTACAATATCTGTTTCTTGGTTTGACTGGTGGAGTTATTAATTTTGGGTTACAAAATACTGAAATACAGAAAACATGGCCTCCTTACCAAGAGCGTTGTAAATCCGCAACATATTGATATGGTTTGTTCTATCTGAAGATGCTGAAGACCAACCTGAAAGAATACAAGTTATTGTTGGAGAGTTGTCTAAGCAAAAGGTCAGTGACCTATCTTCGTGCAGTGATTGTTGTTTTCTCATAAATGTCCAAACATTGCTTCCCTTGATTGAGATAGGATCCAGTGGATCCAAAGATATGATTATGTTCCTGGGGTATTTATCACTTTATCCGTGCTAATCGATTTTACCGGAGTCGTAATTGTACACGATTCTTCATTTTTGACCTTTCTATCCCAGAATCTGACTTGCCATGATGGAACCGAAATACTGATAAAAACATAATTAATCCCAGTTACTCAACGTTTCCTGCTAAATAACCTCAAGAAGGGTTTCTAGGTTTATCAAAGTAGCCAACGCAGTGAAGGACAGATACCTGCATTACTTCTTGCTTTCCTCCCACATTATGCTGACACGCCGTGGTATAACTGAAATACTGTTCAAAGCGGCGTTGAACACAACACACTCAAGAAGGGTTTCTGGTCGTTATCATCTGACGTAGGTGTTAATGGTTTAAGGCTGACGTCCTTGTCAACCCAACTGGGAAGGATCTCAACATGTCCGTGGGTGCTGTATCCCAGTCCCTGCTGCAGGCGGGTGGGAACGCCATACAGACAGCCTGTAAGGAGAAGTATCCCCGGGGAGTGAAAACTGGCAAGGTTGCCATGACAACAGGCGGAGATCTCAAATGTAAGATGATCTTCCATGGGATCCTTCAGGCGTGGAACCATGGAAAAGATGCACCGGATTTGGTGAATATGACACAGATTTATTCCGTTTAAGGCCTTTGGCCCACAATACAGAAAGATTTACTATTCATGCATACACATTTACATGATTGTATATGATTGAAAGTATACAGTCTTGAAACACAAACTTTGAAGCTTTGCATAAGATATTTGCTTATGGAATTTGAGTACCTTTCTTATTTTCATTAATTAATTCATATAATGTTCACCACTATTTTACGCCCTATGAAATCTGTTTTAGGAGATAATTGAAAGTGATTATTCTCTAGTGTTGATTTTTTATATCTATATAAATGGATTGTTTCCTTTTTGTAGGTCTTGCAGTGTCTGGTGAAGCGGTGTTTGGAAGAAGCGGATACCAAGGACTACCAGTCTGTGGCCTTCCCAGCTCTTGGTACAGGGAAGTTGGGGTTCCCCGCGGATGTCTCGGCCAGTCTCATGTTCAAGGCTGTTTCCTCGTTCCTGAAGGAACATCCCGGAACATCCGTCCAAGCGATCTACTTCATTGTACATCCCAAAGACACTCCCGTAAAGAAGGTCAGTGTGTTGGGCATTACGTCACGTTGAGATATGGGCGTCATGAGTTGGTCATGTCCGAACCCGTGGGTCGGTATCATGAGAGATAAATGCCGACCCTGTGAGCGGTGTGATAATTGATATTATTCGAAGGTATTTTTATGGGAGTTTGACGCCTGTCCTACTTTTCGAAAAACCTGACCAGTTTCGCTAAAGGGATCGAATATGTTTCTGTTGTTCAGGGTTTTACTTGTTCCTAATAACCTTTTTTAAATACCTGGTATCTTTACAGGGTACTGATTGACATACATGGGATTTGCTTTTTCAACGAAATCAAACTTTTAAAAGTAAATATGACTACAAATGTGGTTGTGTTTATTTCTATTTTGCCATTTTCCCTCGTGTGAGAAAAGATCAATTTTATTTTACCCGCTTAATTTAAGGCATTTGAGGCGGAAAGCAGAAAATCTGACCACGATTGTAGTCCAAGGGAGCACAGGAGGAACGACGGGGCAAGACCACGTGAATCCAGGGCAAATGATCAAGACAGTTCACACAGGCGCTACCCAGGTTAACAATGTCAAATAATATTCTTGTTATGTCAGAGTTTGAAGTCAATGACTGACTTGAAAGTAACCCGAGTTAATTAGTGTTATTAGCTAGAGAGTGATTGGGTATATCAGTTATCTTAGAGTGTGTCATTTCAGTGGGAGGAGAACAAACAGTAAGCCATAGAGATTTACTACTTTGACCAACCAGCAGAGTTTTTTCGAACCCACATCAGTGGATCCTTGCACAATATCATTAAAATCTTTTTTTAGTACTTGCTACCGCTACACATAAACCTGAAGATATCCCACAACAGGTCACGCCAGAACGACCTTTCGAGGTTTACGCCATTATTTTAAATACAGGCGACTTTCCTTCCAGACCAGCTTCGAAAATTCAAAATTCTATTCAAAATTTGGAAACGAAACAAACGAAAATTCTGGAATGTCGACCATATGACCGAGATTGTATGGCAGTAGAAAGTCCCTTTCGTTCCAAATGTCTACCCCATTGAAGGTGACACAGAGGATGACTTGACGGAATCAGTCGTACAGCCCGCACCTGTTAACCTTTCCGAGGTTGCATGATTAGACAACACATTCGGACTGTCACTTTCCTGATCTGGTAAGCGACTCTCTGGTAAAACATCGTTCTGACGTTACCTGTAATCGGATGTCCTCAGATCTTTGTTCAGCGGGAGCGAGAACTAAGATCTGATGTAAATGATCTGTGCAGGGTTAAGGAAAACACGTTTCACAGAGAATGACAGCCAGTAGAAAACTTGGCCACTCTTTACTCCGATATTAACAGCACAGAATTTTAAGAGAATAGAACTGGGTTTTCAGAAAGCTCCAACTTTCTGCTGACAGATACCTTCACCTTTGGTTCTATGAAGATCAAGATCGTCCAAGGAGATCTGACCAAGGAGAACACGGACTGCATCGTCAGCTGTAGCGGCGAGTCATTTGACCTCAAGCATGGTCAGTGAAACACATTGCATTGGACCCATGAAGATCTGTATTAGAATAGGCCTTCAGCAACCCATGCTTGTCGTAAGATGCGACTAACGGGATCGGGTGGTCAGGCTCGCTGACTTGGTTGATGCATGTCATCGTATCTCAATTGCATTGATCGATGCTTATGATATCAATCACTGAATTGTCAGGCCCAGACTCGATTATTTACAGATATAGCTTGAATATTGCTGAGTGCGGCGTTTAACAAACAAAAACAAATTGCATCTGTTAGTCATTCAGGTGTACTGTAATGATCACGTGTCATTGCTAGAGCGAGACTGTAGGTTTCAGGACACCATCTTAGCAGACTAGCGATGGTGTGATGCTAAATGAATTGAACAAAGACTGATCTTTTTTCTCATTACAGCACACATCGTTTCCACGTTAACAGTGTTATGTTACACAAAGTTTCACATTGACAGTGTTATGTTACACAAAGTTTCCACATTGACAGTGTTATGTTACACAAAATTCCACATTGATGGTGTCATGTTACCAAAGTTTTCACATTGATGGTGTTATGTTACACAAAGTTTCCATATTGACAGTGTCATGTTACACAAAGTTTCACATTGAGCATGTTATGTTACACAAAGTTTCCACATTGATGGTGTTATGTTACACAAAATTCCACATTGATGGTGTTACGTTTCACAAAATTTCCACATTGACAGTTTCAATGTACTACACTATCGGACAATCCTACAATGGACTCTTTTTTTGGAATTGATACAATGAAGATTTATTTTCATTATGGTGTTGTTTTGTTGCTTTTCTTATTACTATTATTATCTTCACCATTATTGGACAATGTATTTCGTTATCTCGTGTGTCACATACCACTCTGTAGAACGTCTAGTATTAATACCTCTGACTGGTTACCCTTCCATAACCCTTCCGTGTTCCCCCCAGGCGCTGTTTCCAAGGCTCTCTTGTCTGCAGCAGGGCCCGAGCTTCAAGTGGAGTGTACTTCCAGAAGTAAGGAAAATGAATGACAGTTCACCTCACCAGTACCGAAGTCCACGGGGCCCCACGGCATAACTTATGCCGTCGTCAAAAAAGACGATTCGCCTGTCGTTGAAAATTGAAAAGTTGAAAAACTTACAGGCTTACAAGGCCGAGGAGAATTGTCGAAATTTATCGGATTTTTCCCCCCGAAAATGCTTGAAAAAAATAATTCTGCTTCAGATTGTTGAAAAAAAAGAAATTTCCTGCCACAGATTCTATTGTTGCAAGATGTTTGACAAATGCCAAACGGGTAATGTTTGAATTTCAAAGTAAGCATCCTTCCCATTTTTTTTCGGGTGAAGATTTGACTTGCCTTTGCATGTGTTTGTGACGGGAGCCACCGGTGGGGCACGATGATTGAATTGACAAAACGTTTATAGTTTGACTAATTGCGTTCTCCTGTAATCCTAACAGTTCCGTTCATGATACAGACAGTATCAACTCGTGAATAGGGATTTGGGAATCATTTGGTATGTTCATATTTGTATAGCGAAGTGCTTCCTTTTGACCCATTGACAAGTTCACGTATCCAAGAAAAAACAACTAATATAAATTTGTTTCATGTGACCAAAGTGTAATCTGGCTTTGTCTTACAGAGGACGAGCTGTCCTCGGCAGGCCTGGTCCTCACCCAGGGCTACAAGCTCCACTGCAAGCACGTCCTCCACCTGAAAGTCCAGACGTCGGCGTGGGGGTGGGGTTCCACCCTCCTGGAGTGTCTCAAGAGAGCGGAGGGAGAAGGGTTGACGTCACTGTCCATGCCAGCTCTTGGCACAGGTTTGTTTGTTTGTTGTTTAACGCCGCACTCAGCAATATTCCAGCTATATGACGGCGGTCTGTAAATAATCGAGTCTGAACCAGACAATCCAGTAATTGACACCATAAGCATGGATATATACGCAATTGGGATAAGATGACATGTATCAACCAAGTCAGCGAGCCTGACCATCCGATCCCTTTAGTCGCCTCTTACGACAAGCATAGTCGCCTTTTACGGCAAGCATAGGTTGCTGAAGACCTATTCTACCCCCGATCTCCAAAGAATTCTTGGCACAGGTAAACACAATGTGACGTGAACACCATCTTTGGTTCAATAACCATACGATAAATTGTCTCTGACGTCTCTTGTCAATTATAATTACACCGGAAATAGGCTCCATACGTTGTACCCATGTCGGGAATCGAAACCGGGTCTTCGGCATAACGAGCGAACGCTTTAACCACTAGGCTACCAATCCCCCATTATACGTTTTAGTGGTCGAAGAATATTAATTTGCCAAACAGAATTTTACCGTGACATTGAAGAATATTTGATTCTGATTGGTTAAAGAGAGGTATCCTTTTTCCTACTGAAACCTCTTTTAGCCTTTTCACACAACACACGTGCGTATGAATACATCGATAGCATCTATATCGATCCAAAAAAACGTTTCGTATTCACGTAAAAGAACGTCAAAGCATTGAATGATTAAAATTCTCTCAGTTCCCCATACGTTGGTGTATGTAATTGGACGTTATCAGTGTGGGACAGGAAACCCGGGTTTGAGACACAGAGATGTAGTACAGCTTGGCACATGTTTCTGCTTCGTGAACAGGAGGTCAGAAGATAGCCCCGGGCAAGATGGCGTCGTCCCTGCTCTATGCCGTGAAGAAGTATGCAGACACGCACAGTCAGCCGACGCTCCAGAATGTCCGAGTGGTCATCTTCCAGTCGCCTATGGTCAACACGTACAGAGCCGTGTTCGCCGGAAAACAGCCGGGGGTGGACGCGCCGCACGAGCGCAAGAAGAGAGGTAATAAAATATAAACTCTGTACTTTACATCCGGCGTCATAGATACAAATGTAGTAGCTATGTCATAGAACCACTATTTGACAGGATGGTTTCAAATACAATAGGTGCAACACTCCCCAACCCCACATCCCCTACCCCAACCCCACCCCCAACAGCTATTGGTGGTCCCCCCAAATCATACCCTGGGGGCTAAGGACTCTTTTGGGGTCAGCTTGATTTAAATTTGATCTAAATGGTTGGTCACCACATCGATGGTATTTTTATTTGTCAACAAAATGTGTGTGGATAACCAAAGATGTTGATAACAGACTACTTGCCCCCGCAGACGACAGATCAGGCCCGCGCCACCATGGTGCCTCTCATGGGACGAAAGCAGAAGACAAGATCGTTTTGTGTATCTACTCCGACATCTGGACGAACATCACCGCAGCTAGAGATCGACTGAAGGAAGTCTGTGCAGACGAGTTTCAAACCAAAACTATCGGTCACAAATGGGCTAGCAAAATTGAGAAGTTGGATGATGAAGAGGTAAATAGTTGACAACAGGACATATTGTTTCAAAGATGGCGTCATACGACTCCTGCTCAGAAGTTGTTTGATCAAGGTTACAACATTCAAGGCCTCAGTAAAGCTCTCAAAAAGTTATATGTTGGACATGTGGAGGACATTTCTAAATTTGACGCATCTGTGACAAAAGTAATGTCCGCTGCAATTCCCTATTTTGACTTGTACCATATGTTCCAATGGTTTTTTTTATGTGAACAATTGACATGCCTTTGCATGTGTTTGTGACGGATGCTACCAGTGGGGCAGGATAAGCTCACCTTTTCTCAAACACCTGGTATCATTACTTTTAGAGAAGAGATTCATAAAAACGGAGTATGTTATTATTGAGAAATTGTGACTCCTCATTTCTTCATTGCGGTTGATTAAAATGTATTTAATACGGAAACGGATACGCAAACTTGTCTTGGTCAATATGCGACCCACACATTAGAGACGGGATGAGTATGATCTTAGCAGCAGTTACTTCCCTTGTTCAGTGTTCAACTTAATCATTAGTTATTAAGATAACCATGCACCCACCCATCGTAACATATGAATAGGATTGTAAAGAATAGAAAAATTCAAGCTGGTCATGTGATGTCAATTATAGATATTCCGTCTTATCTAGAGTATGAAGGTTGTATATATGTTATATCCGGGACTGGGTATTCACGTCAACGTCTCCTTCACCCACCGAGGCTTTACAACTGGGGTCGTCGACACATCCGGAGTCGACTGCAGTGGTTGATCATAACACTTCTATTGTTGCAGATATCACGTCTGGAGAGCATGGCAGGGAAACAAAATGTCGCCATTGCCCGCAAGGGACCTTCACTAGACATCACTGGCAGAGTCAGGAACGTGGCCGAGGTCCATGAGAAGATCGTGGAACTGTTTCAGACGGAGGCTACAGGTGCCCACTTAAAGGAAGAGGCTAAGCTGGTGGCGAACCTGGTGGAGTGGATGTATGTGGCGGGCGGCAAGTCCAGGCCTTTCACTCCTGGCCTCAACTGTTGTTTAGAGAAGGCATATAAAGCCAAGGAGAAGAGTTTGGAAATAAAAGATGCCAGAGGGAGAACCTATTCTGTGGATTTCCAGAAGATGACAGAAATGCCCAAAGCTGGTGGAAAACCGATAAAGATTGAACGTCTTGAGAAAGTGAGTGGTTTGAATCAGCGATGGATGCTGCATGTGCTGAATGCCGTGTCTGTATAACTACCATGCTAGTACGAACCATTGAAACTTAAACGTCACCATAATATGGATCTTCTACAATATATGAGTGGATACTTGAAAGCTATTGGTAATATACAGTGATATCGCACCTCCAATTAATTTGCCGCGATATCATACCTCTAACTAATATAGTGATAACGCACCTCTAATTAATAGTAAAAGTTATTTTACCTAATATGACACTGTATACGGCAACTTAAGACACCATAACGAATTTATTATGCCGAAAAGTTTACACTCTCTGGTATCCATATCACACGTGTCATGTCATAATGGAAAACTTGACACTGACAACCGTACGTTGACATTAAGGGTCAAAGGGAGACGACTCTTTAAACCTTAGAGGCCATACCTTGTTGACAATTTTAACTATAATCTTTATGAATAAAGTCACGAACGTCATCGAAATGCAGACCAATCTCCTTGCACATCTCAATTCATGATAGTAAAACACAAAAGAGTGTCAACAAACGGATTTCGGTACCAGAATTTCCATGTAAAATATGTTAGGTGGGTGTTGGAAAATCCAAGATGGCTGTTACTGACGGTATACGGTCCTATATTTGGTCAGTATCAACCATCTTGGATTTTTACTGACGATATACGGGATCATGTGGGGTTAGTAGTCCTGCTCTCTGATTGGTCAATCTCACTTTGAGGCATACTTAACGGTCACATTGTACCTCTGCGTGATATACGGTCATATAGTACCCCTACCTTACATAAGGGAGTAATAGTGTACCTTTACGGTGATGGTCGCAGGCAATACGCGGAGGTTTGTCCAAGCTGGTGAAGGGGGAGAAGGAGGCCATGTCAGGAACCAAGACCACATACTTCTCCCTGAAACCAGAACGCACCTTCAAAGGAAATGCCGAGGACCTTCACTTCCGGACAGCCGAGTCCCAGTTCTACAGACTACTGGGAACATCAGGGTCAAAGTGAGAACGCATTTTTCATTTGGTGTTTCTTTATTTCAAATACTGTCTAAACAACATACCTATATGTGTCTAAAGCCAAAGACATCACGATGGAGGTTGAGTTCAGAATTAAATAGATATCAGTATTGTCTTACTGCAAACGAAGGGTTGGAGAACAATATATTCCATGTGTCACGTGTTTCCGCTCTCTTCCAGGTACTGCGTTACGAAGGTGGACTATGTGGTCAACCCACCTCTCATCAAGAAATTCAGGTAGAACATATTAGATGTCATTTCTGCTGGTGATACACGGTGCGTCAGCAAGCCAGTCCTGGTATAACAAATGATAGTGAGTGAGTGAGTGAGTGAGTTGGGTTTACCGCCGCTTTTAACAGTTTTCCAGTTATATCACGAGGGAAGCCCTAAGTGATGCAGGTCCCAGACGTTTACCAGATCGGTGAAACCCACGAGCACTGGTATGGTGCTGACAAACCTAGAAACATAATCGCGGCGAACCGGGATTCGAATGCACAATCATAGGTTTCTTGCGTGCCCATGGGACGCAACACTGCACAACGAATTGCGGCGCCTTAGACGACTGGGCCACCCGTGCCCCCTATGACCAATAATAACCTTTAAAGTATCTTCTTGTCCCCAACAACATGCAGAGAAAGATTAAATGTGCTTTTATCATTAGTTAGCCTTCTTCAATAGGTTAATCACCACCAACATAACATGTTCTGTTTATAAACAAATTGTTGTCAAATTGATGAAGTCGGCTAAAATAGTGGATAAATGTCATCCCTGCCACAGGTAAATAAAAGCAAGAGGTGTTGTTGATGCTGTTTTCGAATTAAATTAAGTTATCTTTTAAGTTGTCTAACTTGTCATTCACGTCGAAGCCACAGGCTGTAGTGAGAGTTTAATCGAGATACCTGATCCCTGTGCCCTGAGGGGGACTGTGTAATTTTGAAATAGCGCTAAGATTTGGGCGCATACCGTCATCACTACTTCACGGATCTGTATAGACAGTACCTTCATCACCGTGAATGTTTACGGCCACAGTGTAGTATTGTAGAGACACGTGTCCATTGTAGTAGTGAGTGAGTGAGTAAGTTCGGTTTAACGCCACTTTTTAACCGTATTCCAGTTACATCGCGGCGTGTCAGCTTAATGTGGGAGGAAAGCCCGAAGTGATGCTGGTCTCAGACGTTTACCAGTTTGGTGAAAACCATGAGCACGGGTATGGTCCTGACAAACCTTGAAACATAATCGGGGAGAACCGGGATTCGAACCCACCATCACCCACAAGTTCGTACAAACCAAACCATGCCTGCCACTGAAACAATGTGTAGACCAGACAGACATGAGGCAAGGTCACATGTTACACACGCTGTTACGCAAGAAACATTGCCGTTTTTGCGATGTAAGCTGATCTCTCATTGGTCAGAACTGTCTCTGGTTTCACGCTCGCTGGAACCAGGCCTGTATTTGAGTCATTGGTTAAGAATAGCGACTATACAACCTGGCGGTCGTATTTATTCACGTATGTTGGAAGAGTGAAGTGCTACTTTATCGCTTTTTCATATATATTGTGGTGTAGCTGAGTTTCTTTCACTATCGCTTCATCAATCAGATACAAATCCATGTTACAGGGCAGCGCAGGCGGCCATGAAAGCAAAACGAGGCCCTGACAAGGCCGAGCCAGTGTTAGCATTCCACGGGACAAACGAGGCAACCATTGGAAAGATTTGTGAAGGTGGCTTTAAGAAACCAGGTCAGTAAAATTGTACTGAAACTGAATCGCGCTTTACCCATATCACACACGCAACCTGTTCCAATCAGGCACAACCCTCGGGACCGGTGAAGATCTTGGTCAGAACAGACCTTCAGCAGCCGATGCTTGCCGTATGCTCGTCGTAAGAGGCGACACTCGGGATCAGGTGGTCAGGCTCGCTGACTTGGTTGATGCGTGTCAGCGAATCCCAATTGCGTGGATCGATGCTCATGATATAAACTACTGGATTCTGCCCCAGACTCGATTACTTACAGACCGCCGTTATTTAGCTGGAATATTGCTGAGTTCGGCGTTGAACAACAAACAAACAAAACATCGGCGAAAGGATGATCATCCCGGAACGACATCCTCGTCAAAGATGCCTCCTCCACGGGGCGGATGCATGCAGGGCACCACGCCCACCCTTTTAGGTCAGATGAACTTGAGGGGATGTGACATGGGGTTTAACGTCGCGTCCAAGATTACTTATATTTCGTGTGTGTGTCTGCGTGCGTGCGTGTGTGGCTGCTTGCACTAGTCCGGACTGAGATACCATGCCGCAGATTAACATGAATACCCCACTCAGACATAGTATATTGACTCCGAGCCGATCAGTCCTTGTTTAAGTTCTTAATGCCGAGCGCCAGGCAGGGTAACAACAAGTACCATCCTTTTAACGTCTTTTGTAATGGCGCGGCCGAGGATCGAACCCCTAGACCTTCAGCTCTCCGAGTGGACGCTCTACCACTAGACCACGGATGCGGTCCGACCCCCCCTTTAAAGCATACTAATCATGTTGCCGTGTAAAACCTCAAATTTTTTATCGAATTATGAATTGTATTTAAAGGGCACCCCCCTTCGCGAAAAGCAGTATCCATGCTTGGGCTGGCGGGCCTAGTTGGGGAACCTGACGGGAGTTTGCTGACAATTAGATCCTTCTGTGTTCCGGATGTTCGCGGAAGTAGTGCCCTTGACGTGTGCGTTCCGGATTGGCAGATTCCTGATCGGCTTTTAAATTACATTTTCCCGCGGCAAGGGAGTTAACTTACTATAAGAGTACAGTTTCCACCCTTGCCGAATTAGACTGAATTATATTTTGGCTGGACTAACCAGTCTCTGCAGAGTCCAATCAAATTTGCGTGACAAAATCGTTGTCCGATTCGTAAACAGCCGTGCAGATTTCAGTCGATTGCGAGATTTGCAAAGTATATGTACCGCCAAAGCGGCGTCGACAGATATTTCCCAAATCTTTTCATGTTTGTAATCAAGGTGCTGACCCGATTTAATGCTCTTCGCGTTGTGACACCTGTTTTATCGCAATATAGATATTGATTACCAATCACATCGTCTTCATTTGGCGCGGCCATTTTCTTTGAAGCAAATGCAAGAGATATGAGAGGTGGGATATGATTGGTCAATAGGAGGGCCACAAAGGGGCATAACTCCCTCGGTGTCAGTTAACTCCCTTGCCTGGGGTAGATGCTAAATTATATGTCACTCTTTGTGCAGTGCACGCTTTGTTGTTGAGTTTGATTGTTTGTTGTTTAACGCCGCACTCAGCAATATTCCAGCTATATGACGTCGGTCTGTAAATAAGCGAGTCTGGACCAGACAATCGAGTGATTGACACCATGAATATAGATCCACGCAAATGGGATACGATGACATGAATCAACCAAGTCAGCGAGCCTGACCAACCGATCCCGTTAGTCGCCTCTTACGACAAGCATTGTCGCCTTAAGACAAGCATGGATTGCTGAAGACATATTCTACCCTACAGTATAGATGCATTTCCATTTCCAAAACTAACATCTCATTCCTCACGTGTAGGTGACCCAGGGTTTGCCGCGAAGACTGACTCCGGCTATTACGGTAGCGGAGTTTACTTCAGCGAATATCCCGAGTATTCCATGGGCTACATCGCTGGAGCTCAGAAGATTCTTCTGTCTCAAGTCATCCTTGGCGAGGTTGGTTGTGCTTCTGTCGTTCTACTCATCAATATCCCGTAAGAACTTACGAGTCGTGAGGGAATACTGATTCTTGAGATAATGCTGATCCAGATCGATCAGTTGCTATCGCCTTATCGCCAGAATCCCAACACTTGCAAGTGTAAGAAAAAAGCTAGCTGCTAAAACTGTCAACATTTCTGATAACCTTCACAGAAGTCGTTCAAATTTGTTAGTAAATTTAACATTTGGGAATTCCAGCTGACCAACTTGGTCCTTCCTTTTGTTCGTTGTTATTATGTCATGAAAGAGAGTCAGTTTCAAGGTCAAAGATGAAAGACAGATAACGATACCCTTCATAATGTAGCTGGGGTGTTGGCAATAATAGCGACAACCAGACCCGGCCGATTACATACTTACGTTTATGGCTTTGTTTACGACATTCTTCAGGTTTTCCACTGCAAGGGGCTGATGAACGGCGCATCTCTCCAGTCAGGGTACGACTGTCACACCTCGCCAGACGGAAAGGAGCTCATCATTTTCGACACCGCCTGCATACTTCCTTGCTACATCGTTCACTACGGCCCGTCACAGGGAGTTTTCAAATACGCCTAGACACCACCTGTCCCTTGCTACATCGTCCACTACGGCCCGTCACAGGGAGTTTTCAAATACGCCTAGACACCACCTGTCCCTTGCTACATCGTCCACTACGGCCCGTCACAGGGACGGAATGTTCACACACACCGAGACACTGCAATACTAAATGTGATGATTGAAATGTGCGAAATATTAGAATAATGAGACGGGGTGTTTATGTAAATACAAGTTTCCATCTCCAAATACTTTTGAAGCAAATAGTGTTTTTTGGAATTGTTGGAATTCTTGACTTGTTGTTCTGATAAACTTTATGTATGCTTCCCTTAGATGTGTTATATACCCGGTGCTTATATCGTATCATGTGGATTAGTCTCGACACGCGGACCCAGGCGACAGAGTGCGCCATTCCCCTTCTTGCAGCGCTCTCACAGAACATGTACTGCACACGGATGCTTAGCTTTATGACAACATCATTTTTTTAATACTAGTATACTGATTGAATTTAATAAGGGAACGCTTAGTTTTAGAGACAGTAAATTGATATGCTATCATGGGCTCCCAACCTTGTCTCAACATTTGATTCTGACGTGTTGAATTTGTATGCACACTTTTTGAAATGTACTGACAGTAAAGGTTATTTCTCTATATGTTTCATTGTTCCCTTACTTCTTTCCATCAGTATATATTTACATAATTTAGTTGTTTACTGAGGACTCTCCAGTACGAAAGGAAGTGAGGTAGAATTGTTTGTCCCTGATATAACAGTGACGTATGATGTGTAACCAAACCCGTCTTTCATTTGTCGAGAATCGTTTCCCAAAAACCTGTAACCGAAGAGGCAAGGGAGTTAACTGACTGTGAAAAGTCCAGTGAAAACTGGATTATGTAAACAAGAAACTAACAAAACGTTATAGCAGGTTATTGACACATAACATATTGCTGATTATATTTCATTTATCATATTCTTTTATTTAAAACTGCAGTTATCTAAAATACCTAATTGTTTCAATATGTTTCCAAACTGCACGGGACCCGTGAAGATACGGGGTAGAATAGGTCTTCAGCAACCTATGCTTGCCATAAAAGGCGACTATGCTTGTCGAAAGAGGCGACTGACGGGATCGGGTGGTCAGGCTCGCTGACTTGGTTGATGCATGTCATCGATGCTCAAGATGTCAATAACTGGATTGTGTGGTCCAGACTCGATTATTTTACAGACCGCCGTCATAGCTGGAATATTGCTGAGTGCGAAAGAACAAACAAACAAACAATCAATCAATCATCAACCAAACTGCACCATCCCCAGCGCTATCGATAAATGTCAATTAAAACCTCCTCATGTCGCCGGATCTTACGTATGTGTATGCACTGACCTTGCCCCACGTTATGGAATATCTGTATCTAGAAAATCTGACTGACAAGGTCAACCAAGCAGACGTGCCCAGATCATCGACAGAAGCGGAAAGATTGTACGGCTAGTCGTGGCGTCGTCTACGACTGCCGCCTCACCAGCGACTACGTCGATGATGAAGAATCGCCATCAGACCTCCTGCCTGTGTAAGTGACAGAGCGGGGAACATTCACCACTCGGTCCCGGTGTGCGTTCTGACATGTGATTATTAACATGTACCCATTTCGCCCGATGTTCCCTATCAACAATAAACATGACTGCTGTCTTTTTAAACTTCACCCCTGAGTTTTGTTTCCGTCATCACACTGAGAGGGCAAAACGTACGCTCCATTGTCCAGTGTCCATGAGTTTGGAACACAGGCCAGTCAGTATCTGAGACACGTGACTGGCATGACACACTGATGACATGGGGTACATAATCACTGGTCGCCATGTCTACTTCTCAATGTTCCCATGTACTTTATCTCATAGACCTTAACCTGTCCTTTGGATGGTGACGTAAAGCATATTACACTCAGTATTATGCTCTTAAACATTCACTTCCCACATCAGTACATATGCCTGGAATATTAGCGGCCGAAAACTACATTCACTCACTCAAACGGAATTAGAGAAGACCGGCTAAGCGATTTACCCTCGATTATCGAGTGTGTTAGGCTATATCCTACTTTGATTAATATTATTTGAAATTTTATGACTATCTAACACACTGGATGATCGAGGCTGGCGGCGTTTTGTTCAAAATGGTGATAACAACCGATGTCACATATATAGCTCATACATGCTGGGCGGTCGGGTAGCCTAGTGGTTAAAACGTTCGCTCGTCACGCCGAAGACCCGGGTTCGATTCCCAACATGGGTACAATGTGTGAAGCCCATTTCTGGTGTCCCTCGCGCTGATAATGCTGGAATATTGCTAAAACAAGCGGCGTAAAACCATACTCACTCACTTACACATACAGGTTGGTCGGACCGTCTCCGTGGTCTGGTGGTAGAGCGTCCGTCCGGAGAGCGGAAGGTCCGGGGTTCGATCCCCGGCCGCGTCATACCAAAAAGACGTTAAAAGATGGTACTTGTGTGTTCCCATGTCTGGCCGTTGGCATTAAGGGTTTTAACAAGGACTGGTCGTTTCGGAGACAGTATACTGTGGGGTATTCATGCACGTTGCTATATAAGTGCAATTATCTTGGACGCTACGTTAAACCCCATTTCACCTTACCAATAATGCTGATCAAACACACATCTCGGTGTGAATGTATTGTATGACGATTGTATTGCTGCTTTAGAAGGCGGATGTTTACTCCCAGCCAGGCGGTGAAGGGGTGGCTGTGAAGTAGTTCGCTTGGTTTAATTCATGTCCTCGTACCACCGTCTGCACAGGTGTGAGATAACGGCAGATATCATATAGCGTGTCATAAATTTGGGTCATGGTGACCTCACTGTCGTGCTGAAGAGGTATGTGAGGAAGTTCACCAACTGCACATTCACCGCCATTCTACTGAGGTATGTACCCGACTCGCTTCTCTACACATTCAGTCAGGGTGGGTCAATATTGCGATACTTCAAACACCTATCGTAGAAGTGATATTTGTGTGATTGTTTGATTTTGTACCTGGGCATTGTGATTGTGGAGTGATATCGCCTTCTACTGGTGGCCTCCCTCAGCTCGGTCTCGGTAAGCAGATTATGTATTGGGTAAGGGTTGCACCGAACAATTGCTTGTGTACTTTGTCTACATGAGCTCTACATAATATAATAAATGATGTGTTTGGTTCACAAAAACCGTGTTTAGCTCCTTCATTCAGACTAACTGACCCCAACGCCACTCCCATTCCCACGCCACCCCACCCCAAACCACCCACCCCAGAATACAACATGGTCGTTGCATACATTCATATTTTTAGAAATAGCATTTTTTAAAGACATGTATTAGCCTAAATATTGGTTGTAATCACGATGGTGGAATAAATGGTAAAGATTAAATTATAGTGTGTGTTTAAAAGCGGCCATCATAAGCCGTATGTACAGATAAGACACACTGTCTCTGTAACATGTAGTGACTGTACTGTAAGTGTGTTTGGTTTTAAGCCACTTTAACTACTGGTTCGGTGATACGAGCACGGGTATGGTGCAAATGTGGGATTCAAACGATCATGTCCCGCGTATGGGAAGCAACTCACAGCCTATAGCAGCGCGTTAGATGGCTCGGCCACTTGTGCCCTGCAACATACATAGATAATTCAAGCGAAGATAATCGGGGTGGATCTTAGATCTGAAATCCCAACCAGCCAAATGTGACAGCCAAGGGTCTCACTGCTGGCGTGGAGGGTAGCCAAGCGGCTAAAGCGCTCGCACGTCACACCGAAAGGCCTTGGTTAGATTCAATGTGAATCTCATTTCTGGTGAATCCTATTGCTGGAATATTGCTGAATGTGGCGTAAAACCCGACCTACTAACGTTAAACTGCTAGGCCCGCGTGTTCGAGGACAGTTCATGAATTAATTTTACGCCGCTTTTAGCAATATTCCGGCAATATCACGGCGGGGGACACCAGAAATTGGCTTCACACACTGTACATATGGAGGGAAGCGAACCCGGGTCTTCGGCGTGACGAGCGAACGCTTTCACCACTTGGCTACACCACCGCTCCGGCAGCTCAGGAAGTGCTTCAACAAAATAGTATGAAGAACAACACCCATGTCTATTTTATCACGAACCGGTTTATGATGTACTATTTACACGATATATAACAGTTGTATTCCCTGGCCAGGTACACTGAGGACGACGTCATGGACGGACACCACATCAATAGGAAACAAGTCATGGACCTCCTTCAGTCAGAACCATTCCACTTCACACTGAAAGAGCTGAATAAACAGGAGGAGTTTCTCTTCTGGGCCGTCATGGCGGGGGCAGAGTCCATGGTACGTGATTGTTTGTCTCAAGAAGCATACGACATCAACAGACGCGTTCATAAACAGAGGACAGCATTAATGGCGGCAGCGGTAGGCGGAGAGCAGACGACATACAAACTGCTTCTGTTCGAGGGTGCAGACCTGACCTTGACTGACGAGGATGGTAACAACTGTCTTCATCTTGCTGTTGAAGGAGGCAGTGTGCCCATTGTTGAGGATGTGTTGTCTAGGAACATGTTGGACATCAATGCAAGGGGCCACCGTGGCCACACAGCCGCCATGGTTGCAGTTGTAAACAGACATGTAGACGTTTTTGACGTCTTAGTTGCTGCGGGGGCCGACCCCTACATCCAAACAGATAACGGCAATGACTGTTTGTATGCAGCAATAGTTCTAGGACATATGGCCATACTCAAGAAGATGGTTAAACTGACAACTTTTTGCATCAGTCGTACAGATCAGAAGGGCAGGTCCCCAGTGATGGCAGCAGTTCTGCATGGAAGGCAGCAGATATTTGATTATCTGGTACTGGAGGGGGGCGACATTTCCGAGACGGATGAAGATGGGAATGATTGCTTGATTCTGGCAGCAATGGGAGGGTCTGTAGACATTGTCAAACATCTAATATCTATGAGTATATTCCACATAAACAAACAAAATGTGAAAGGAATAAATCCAGTATTGGCCGCAATTAGCGAGGGTCATCAGGACGTGTTCGATCTTCTTCTGTCGTTAGGGGGCGAAGTTCCAGGTAACTGTGACTGTCTCATGAAGTCCGTTAAAACAGGAAATATCCACATCATCAAGACGCTCCTCTCCATGAAGGTGTTTGATCTAAACACACGGGACCATCAGGGATGGACTCCGGCCATGATGGCTGCGATGTATGGGTACGTGGACGTATTCCAGATCCTGACGTCCGAAGGTGCTGACCTCTCCCTGGTAGATGCCGATGGGAACAACTGTCTGATATTGTGCAGCGTCAGTGGCGAGGCGGCGATGGTGCAGCACATTCTATCACTAGATTGTCTGGACATCAACGCTCGTGGGTTCGCGGGCATGACGGCTGTAATGGCTGCCGCTAGTGAAGGAAGAGAGGCTGTGTTTGACCTTCTGGTGAAGGCGGGAGCAGACCTGTCTCTCCTGGACGACGACGGTAACAACTGCCTGACGCTCTCTCACATGGGAGGGAATGCATCTATAGAAACGTCCCTGATGTCTATGGACTGAATAATGTACGGACAGACAGGAGTGATGGCCGCCGTCATGTCACGTGCCCGGGGAACTGATGTAGAAGCCGAAGCTTGGTTCGTGTGTAGCCGACTACGGCATTTTTCTGAAATCTCTCTCTCTCTCTCCCTCTCTCTCACACGCTCTCTCTCCCTTTCTCTCTCTCTCTCTCTCCCTCTCTCTCTCACGCTCTGTCTCCCTTTCTCTCTCTCCTCTCTCTCTCACGCTCTCTCTCTCCCTCTCTCTCTCACCCTCTCTCTCTCACGCTCTCTATCCCTTTCTCTCTCTCTCCCACTCTCTCTCTCTCTCTCCCTCACTCGCTCACGCTTTCTATCCCTTTCTCTCTCTCACTCCCCCCCCCCCCCCCCCCCTCTCAGAAGTGCTGAAAGATGTTTACAATGTTGGTGAAACCAACAAGCGATGTTATGGAGCACTTCTGCTGCCGGGTATTACAGGAAGCCATGCAGACAGCGCCATCTATAGTTTGGAAACGCAAGATGTGTACAGCAAACTGAGTCAGGTTCAACAGGGATGTCTGCTTTCAAGAAGTACAAATGTATTGCTGCTTTTGGCGAACATCCCTGATATTCATTGATCCATTCATATTATATTCATAACTCTTTGCCTTTATCTGTTTCTCTGGCGTTGCAGTTTGATATTCTATTGCTTCATCTCTGTGTGATTGATCTTAATGAGAGCCATCGAATTTGTAAGAGATTATGAAGACCTTGTTTTGTGTTGATATGTGTGTCAGAGTATTCGTGAGTAAAATTGTAATTTCATTGAAATATTTCCAACATAACGTCAGTGCGCTGGTGTGTAGTCAGTACGCTTTCTGACTGAATATATGTAAACCCACATCACACATCGCTCCAGAATATGTGAGTGAGCGAGTATGATGTTTCGCCGCTTTTAGCAATATTCAAGCAATATCACGACGGGGGACTACAGAAATGAGCTTCACAAGTTGTACCCATATCGGGAATCGAACCCGGGTCTTCGGCGTGACGAGTGAACGCTTTAACCACTAGACTACCCCACCGCACCCAGAATATGTACCTTATATACTAAGACATCACCCGCGCTGTGCGAGGACGCATGGTTCAGTTCATCAGTTTGTTTAACGCCGCGATCAATAATATTCTAGCTATATGTCGGCGGTGTATAAATAATCGAGACAATATAAGCGTGGTGCATGCGTATGTAGGTCAAGTAGACATCGTCCATGAACGTTGAAGAATCGTGCGTAATAACATTGTATGTTTATTTAGCTATCAAGGTTATGATGCATCAGTATGAGAAACATCACTGCATGGCGGGGCCACCCGTGAAGATCGGGGTCAGAATAGCCCTCCTCAACCCATGCTTGCCGTTAAAGGCGACTATGCTTGACGCAAGAGGCGACTAACGGGATCGGGTGGTCAGGCTCGCTGACTTGGTTGATGCATATCATCGTATCCCAATTCCTTGGATCAATGCTCATGATGCCAATCACTGGATTGTCTGCTCCAGACTCGATTATTTACAGACCGTCGTCTATCTGTACTATTGCTGAGTGCGGCGTTAAACAACAAACAAACAAACATTGCGGGAAAGGAAAGAAATGACGTCATTTACTGGTGATGTCACAAAGGTTATGATTAGTCAGAATTAGAAAATGTGACTCCCTTAAAGATGGGGCGACGTTACAAACACCACAGTCACGTTTCCCCAGCTTAAGATGAAACGGGATAACAGATATATTCAACACCTAATGTTACTGTGATAAAAACAATCCATTAAATCCATATTAATAATTGTTGGAATGACCTGTGGTATGTTCTGGAAAATATGCAATGTCCTCATGCGGTACAGGTGTATTTGAATTTTCGGTATTACCGACACAGGGAAAGGCTTCGTTGCTATGGGGATATGCCTCGTCTTTCGCTGATCTTCCCGGTAAGGATATAGGTCCCCAGCAGCCTGTACTGGCCGTGAGAGGTGACTATATGGATCGGGGGTCAGGTGCGGTGACTGGGTTAATTACATGTCATCGTTTACTCAATATGCCTGGACTGATGTTCACGATATCAATCACCGGGTGGTCTCCTCCAGACATGATTGTGTACACATCGCCGTCATATAGCTGGAATTGTGCGGCGTTGGACAACAAACAAACAATATGACCCGTAGCGTGCTGGTGAGACGCCATCTTGGGACGGATGTGGCACATGTGCAGGATTACTATTCTCTGGGCCCCGCTCCACAAAGCGATTGTAGCGGTGAGACTGTCCTAAGCCTATGTAAAAGTATGGGAGTTACGATCATCCTAGCGCTAAGATCGCTTTGTGGAACGGTAGCCTGGACGCAGTCGTCGGTTTATCAAGCAGATAACGGTGTTCATATTAATCATCACTATGATTCATTCTGGTGCAGATAAAGTATATCATGACATACCATACACTGATACCACGGCGACAGATGCCCTGTCACACACGATATTGTCCCACATGGGAGGGAACACGGAGATGACGTTCTGCACCCGAGATGCTGGAGAGAGGGTAAGTCAACAGACGCCTCCGAAGTTTGGGTTGAACATGTTAAACACGAAGGGGCGGGGGTGGGAGGGTGTCGACGCTATTCCGATCCCGAGGACATTTTCAACCAAAAATCCTTATTTAATGATATAAACAAACACTCGTAAAATACAGGCAGGCAATACAGGTCAAACACAGTCCCATCGACTTGACTTCTGATCAGGAGGCTGTGTCATCCATAACGAAAACATTTCAATTTTCTATTCGATTTTAGAACATTGGACGTTTGAGACCCTAAGTCCAAACTTCAACTGCTACTCAACCAAACAGGTCTTACCAGGAAAAAGTAATACCTCATACCAGGTCTTACAAGGAAAAAGTAAAACCCCATGCCAGGTCTTACTAGGAAAAAGTAAAACCTCATGCCAGGTCTTACTAGGAAAAAATAAAACCCCATGCCAGGTCTTACTAGGAAAAAATAAAACCCCATGCCAGGTCTTACTAGGAAAAAGTAACACCTCATACCAGGTCTTACTAGGAAAAAGTAATACCTCATACCAGGTCGTACTAGGAAAAAGTAATACCTCTTACCAGGTCTTACTAGGAAAAAGTAAGACCTTATACCAGGTCTTACTAGGAAAAAGTAAAACCTCTTACCAGGTCTTACTAGGAAAAAGTAAAACCTCATACCAGGTCTTACTGGAAAAAAGTAAAACCTCATACCAGGTCTTACTAGGAAAAAGTAAAACCTCATACCAGGTCTTACTAGAAAAAAGTAAAACCTCATACCAGGTCTTACTAGAAAAAAGTAATACCTCTTACCAGGTCTTACTAGGAAAAAGTAAAACCTCATACCAGGTCTTACTAGGAAAAAGTAACACCTTATACCAGGTCTTACTAGGAAAAAGTAAAACCTCTTACCAGGTCTTACTAGGAAAAAGTAAAACCTCATACCAGGTCTTACTGGAAAAAAGTAAAACCTCATACCAGGTCTTACTGGAAAAAAGTAAAACCTCATACCAGGTCTTACTAGGAAAAAAGTAAAACCTCATACCAGGTCTTACTAGGAAAAAGTAAAACCTCATACCAGGTCTTACTAGAAAAAAGTAATACCTCTTACCAGGTCTTACTAGGAAAAAGTAACACCTCATACCAGGTCTTACTAGGAAAAAGTAATACCTCATACCAGGTCGTACTAGGAAAAAGTAATACCTCATACCAGGTCTTACTAGGAAAACGTAAAACCTCATACCAGGGATGCGAGGTTATGACGAAGAAACGAGTGACGTCCAACACAGTATCTATATCCAGGATTGTTTTATCACAAGTGACGGCGCATAGACATGTATCAGATGTAATGGGAGGAATATCTCATATTCTGAATTACAATATTTTGTTGGAGACAGGATATAGTTTCGCTCATTCCTTGAAATTATACACGCTTTTCTTTCGAACGCCGCCGAATAAATTTTGTTCTCACGACACTCTTTGTTTATCCCCCACCCCGCGCTCCGATACACATGCAGGATCACAAAAGGACCCATGGTCATCAGAGCTGGGTATAATGAAAAACATGTGAGAAACATGGATTGATGGTCGCAGGGCTTTGAGTAAGTGAGTCTGGTTTTAACCGCTTTCAACAATATGTCTTGATCTCAAAAGTAACTGGTAATTGAAGGGAGTATACATTGAAAAGAGCGAGTTCCGACTGATGCAGGAGTGTTATAGTCTTGTGAGATCACACTTACAATGATACAGAAACAGTGGAATCATACAGACTGCGAAGATCCTGGCTAGAATAAGAGGCGACTATGCTTGTAAGAGGCAACTAACGGAGTCTGGTGGTCAGACTTGTTGACTTGGTTGATGCATGTCATGGTATCCCAATTCCTTAGACCGGTGCTCATGATGTCAACCACTGGATTATCTGGTCCAGACTCGACTATTTACAGACCGCCGTCATACATGTACACACAATGCCATTTAGAAAGTGGTCAAATGTAACCCCTCTGACAAGTGAAAAGTGGCACGGCTCCCATGACCGAAAGCTATGAACACACAATGCCATTTAGACAGTGGTAAAATGTATGGGTTAGATCGCTGACTTTGTGTTCTTGCGATTAGGCGCCTCACTCTGGCAGGGTGGTTTCAAATCCCGGAGGTGACTCAAAGTGTTATCTCAGATATAAGATTTGTTACATTTGACCACTTTCTAAATGGCGTTGTATGTTCATAGATTTCGGCCATGGGTGCCGTGCCACTTTACACTTGTCAGAGGGGTACACAAAGTACGTGATCCAGTTGTCGGACTTTCATTTTTGTGGAAGCCTCGGATGCTGAGTGGGTTAGATGGTTGACTTTGTGTGCTGGCGATTAGGTGCCTCACTCTGGCAGGGTGGGTTCGAATCCCGGACGGGACCCCAAAAAGTACGAGAATCTGTACTTTACTGAGAAAGTGTTATCCCAATTATAAGATTTGTTACGCCGTCATATACCTGGACCATTGAGTGCAGCGTTAAACAACAAACATCAAACAGTTGATGGGATCTTGAAAAGCTACAAGACACCAAACACCAGACGCCATGTATTAGAACATACATATTTTAGTCAGACAATCAGGCTACAGACAATGTCAGCTAGACCGATACAGCTAGCGTCAGGGCAGCTATTTCTCACTTTGAATGCAGGCATTATAGGTTAGATCGGGACATTAAAATCGGACTCGGTGCAAATGACAACATGCACGTCAGCAAAATGTATTAATCTTAATCTTACAACGCAGTTCACAGAGAACATACACACTAACATCATTCCTTCTTGATATCCAGGTACACTGACTCAAAATGGAGACAGCTCACGACGCAATGAAGACTTTATACGACCAGCTATCATCTGAGCCGCCGGGACTTCCCGAGGACTTTGTGTTGAGTGAAGTAGGGGATCTGTTGTTCTGGGCTTCTCTGGCAGGTAACACCTCTCTCGTCCGGGACTGTCTGGACGCTGAGCTGTACGACATCGATAGACAGGTTCACAAACAACGATCGGCTGTAATGGAGGCGGCGCTGAAAAGCGAACGGACAATATATCAATTATTAATGTCTGAAGGTGCCGATCTGTCCTTGACTGACGAGGATGGTAACAACTGTCTTCATCTGGCCGTGGAAGGAGGATCTGAATATATAGTTAACAATCTATTGTCATGGGGGAAACATGACGTCAACGCGGGCGGGAAGCTTGGTCGAACAGCCGTACATGTAGCTGCACTGAGCAATCATAAAGCGATTTTCAACATCTTGGTAGCTGCCGATGTTGACGTATCCGTGCCTGATGCCGAGGGGAACAACTGCTTGCATTTGGCAGCAGAGGTGGGAAGCATGGGTATTGTCAGAGACATATTGGTTAAAAGGCCACAGGAGATAAACGCTCTTGGGGCCCACGGCTGCACTGCCTTGGTGACAGCCGTTCTGAACAACCACCATGAGATGGTGGACTACCTCGTGTCCATGGGAGCCGACGTGTCCATCAGGACAGATAAGTTGCTGGACTGTCTGACAGCGTCCGTTGTAGCTGGCCACGACTCCGTGTTGCTGATGTTGCTGGAAATGGAGATGTTTGACATCAACAGAAGAGGACTGTATGGACGCACTGCTGTCATGGTTGCTGCTCTGCTGGGGAAGCGTGAGGAATACGATGCTTTGGTGTCTGTCAGTGCTGACGTAAAGCTTTTGGATGATTTTGGCAATGACTGTTTACTTCTTGCAGCGATTGGCGGAAGTGAAGAGATAGTTCGACATCTAATTTCACTGAATGTCTTTAACATCAACAGACAACAGGAGAACCAATCGACTCCCGTGTTTGCCGCTATTAGTCATCAACATCAGAAGGTGTTTGATCTTTTAGTTGCTGAAGAAGCTGACGTTACCTTGACAAGCATGGGGGACACTTGCTTAATAAAGGCCTGTGAGACAGGCAACTGCTGCATCGTGGAAACACTGATTGCAATGAAATCACAGGACATCAACTACAGAGGGCAGCATGGGCGGACAGCAGTGATGATGGCTGCGTTGAAAGGTCATGTGGATATATTACAAATCCTTGTTTCTGTAGGTGCAGACTTGGCACTTATTGACGACGACGGTAACGACTGTCTGATGCTGGCGAGCGTGTATGGCCATGTTCAGGTGGCCCAGCACCTCCTTTGTATGGACAACGTCTTCGACGTCAACAAACGTGGTCAGGACGGGATGTCTGCTGTCATGGCTGCTGCCCACGAAGGAAATGACGGTGTGTTCAATCTAATGGTACACGAAAAAGCAGATCTGCTGACTGTTGATGATTATGGCAGCACGTGTCTCATCCAGGCATGCATCGGTGGGAATGCTAACATAGTGCAGTACTTGCTGGACATGAAGATCTTTGATGTAGAGAGTCGGGGGAACGATGGCTGGACCCCACTGATGGCCGCTGCAGCGGCAGGTCACCAAGAGGTATTCCAGATGTTGGTGGAAGCCGGAGCAGATGTTACCGTCAAGGATGCGGCCAACGACAACTGTTTGATGCTAGCAAGTATGGGGGGAAATGCGGTGATAGTTCAGGAACTGCTCCAAATGAAGACGTTTGAGATCAATGGACGAGGAGGGAAGGGCTGGACGGCAGTGATGTTTGCAGCCTTTTATGGCCAGACAGAAATATTTGATATTTTGGTAAAATCAGGAGCTAAAATCTCTTTGACTGACAACAACAACGATGGCTGTTTGATTCTGGCAGCAGCAGAGGGTCACGTCGACATTGTTAGACGACTTCTAGCAGAGACGTCGGTGGACGTGAATGGTCGGGGCAGGCGTGGATGTACGCCGCTGTTGGTGGCGGCCCATGGGGGGCATACGGAGGTGTTTCAGTTGCTGCTGTCCCACCGGGGCGATCTGGCTGTTGTGGACGAGAATGGTGCCAACTTCACACATTATGCCAAAGACTGGGTAAGGGGGATAGTGAAGGATGTTCCACTGGTGAGACGTCAGCTTATATCGGAGCTGAGAACATCGACGATGCGTTCCTCGTCATTTGCTGGTTCAATCAGGTCCACGTTTGGCGGGTTAGGGTAAGGTCCATGTATGATCAATGATCATGCTATCAACCTCCCTCATATCGGCGAACATACGGAGGAATCAGTATTGGAACACTATTCACTAGTTTCACTTGTTTACGTGACTATCGCATTACACAACACAATCCGGCGGAAGTCGTGACCCTTATATGCTGTTCGATATCAAATTGTATATAATATTATCTATATTACAATTTACCATAAGTCTACTATGACAAGAAATCTTTATTCTGATTGGTTAAAAGTAGGTTCCATATGAAACCTCTAATTATAAATACATCGATAGCCTACATATCGATCCTTACAAGTAGCTGCCGATAACTTATCAGAAATGTACGCTAGGAGTCAGTATACTGTGTCTGAGTGGGATATTCATGTTAAACTGCGGCATGGTATCTCAGTGAGCTGGCACTATAAATCAGCATCAGTCCGGACTAGTACAAGCAGACTGTGGCTGCTCCAAAAAGATCCGGGTTATAATAGGTCTTCAGCAAACCACGCTTGCCGTAAAAGGCGACTATGCTTGTCGCAAGAGGCGACGAACGGGATCGGGTGGTCAGGCTCGCTGACTTGGTTGAAGCATGTCATTGATCCCAATTGCGTGGATCGATGATATCAACCACTGGATTGTCTTGGCCAGACTCGATTATTTACAGACCGCCGTCACATAGCTGGAATATTGCTGAGTGCGGCGTAAAACAACAAACCAAACCAAAAGATCAGGAAAATATCCAATCTGCCGGCACTGACTGGCACACGGCACGGGCACATGGTCTCATCAGCTTATCAAACATGGTGAAATCAATTTCAGAAGACGCATAATTGAACAAAGCCTACAGGACCCAGTGTATCCGTGCCACAACACTCACACATCGTTTGTCGTCAAATAATGAAACTGCCACAAAAAAGAAACCCTCAAATTCAGCCACGTCCATGTTCGGAGCGGACAGTGATTTAATTTGAATTTGCATTATTTTACCGGAAACTATTTTTTGCAAAATAATATACAAGTACAAGCTCAAAATAACCAAACTACTGTTATTTAATAAAGTTTGTTGAGAAATAAATTAGTACAGCGATTTTTGTCGCTTTGTCTCCCCCACAATGAAATATGCCATGTTGATTTCCAAGACTTTCGAATTCGCATTCACGTGTTTTCAAAATCCACCAAAATAACAATTTGACAAAAGACAAGAATAAAATTATGTCCACTGCATTGTGAAAACCATTGGCTGTACAATGATATCAATAAAAGTGAAAATGGTTGTTATAAACTTGTTCATTTATGTGTTAACAATGGTGGAACATTTCTGAAAAACATGCCTGAATATTTTATGTGAGCTTCAATTTTTGAGAAGTAGCCACACGATGTAATATATTAAATTAGATCATACATTGTTGTGCATGATAAATTGTGCATATATTCAATCTAAGCGTATTTTAATATCACAATCTCAATGATAACATAATATGTAATCTTTTCTGCTAACTACTAATTTATTCATTGATCCACACACCCGCAATAGACCCGTGAAGATCCTGGTTAGAATATATCTTCAACAACCCATGCTTGCCGAAAAAGGCGTCACATTTCTGCATCAGTTGAAATAGCCAAATGACAACATTGCGTGAAGAAAACAATGTCAACATACAACATGAGGCCAATAATCAGACAGATCGCCCGTTAGAATGATGAGAGTGTCTGACCAGAGACAACAGCACGAAAACAAACTCCTTGTCCTAAATAACAACTCTCATTTGCGTTTATTTCATCCACGTGATGCGATCAGAGTCTCGTGCTCTCAACAACTGTCTGGATGAGGTTGCCAAGGAAAGACTGCTCCACTCTTCAATAAGTACAATAGGGTTGAGGTCTGGTGACAGGGCTGCGGACAATGGCCTCCTGCTCTAGGAAGGCATCAATGAAGTCTGGTCCCATTGCACCAGCATACAGTCACCCGTACACATCCAACAGGTCATCCCTGCAGCGCACACCTGTCATCGTTCCCCGCTGGTGGACATGAAGACAGCGGTCATTTTGGAATCCTGAAATCGTTATTTGTATACGCCACACCCGGGCACGACGATCTGTGAAGTCTAGACAGTATCTCGATTCATCAGTGAAAGGTTTGTTTGTTTGTTTGTTTGTTGTGTTGTGTTGTGAAATGTTGTCAGTCGAGGATCTATGTGAAAAAATAATTTCATTTTTTCTGCATCAGTTTAATTGCAACTTTAAGATCTGTAACATTTGCGTAGATTTATTGAGTTATCTAAAAAAATAGTTTTGTTTGTTTGTTGTTTAACGCCTCAGTCAGCAATAGTCCAGCTATACGACGGCGGTCTGGATCAGACAATTCAGTGATTGATGTCATGAGCATCGATCCACGCAATTTGGATACGATGACATGCATCAACCAAGTCAGCGAGCCTGACCTACCTCTTGTGACAAGCATAGTTGCCTTTTACGGCAAAAAGGGGTTGCTGAAGATCTATTATAACCCGGATCTTCTTGGGGCCAGTGCAAACGTACTGGAGTCCAGTCCTGGTCTGTCCAGTTGACGTGATCTTCAGCCCAATCCAAACGTGCCTATCTATGGTGTCCGGTCAGTGGCATGCAAATGTATACACTCCGTGACCAGAGACCGGTCTCATGGAGACGGTTACGCCCTGTCCGCAGGTCATTTCTGAGTGTAGTGTCAGTCACGAAGTGATGACGTTTTGCTGCAATCAGGAGGAACTCGTCTTCCTGCTGTGTGGTGGGATGCTGTCGACCACCTGCATGTCGTTGGTCAGCTGATCCCATGCCCTTCTGATCACACTTTGGCTGACACCAAAATAGTTTGCAACGTGACGTTGTGTTGACCCAGTTTCAAGCATGCCAATGCATCTGCCTAATTCTAAGGGTAGTCAACTTTGTCGCTAAGGGGGGCATACGAGCGTTCAGTTGCTGCAATCCTCAGAAGCAAATGTTGACTGCATGCCCCTGTCCGTTATCCTGAAACTCAGGTCCTATAGGGTTTACCCTGTCATTGTGTATCGGGATAAGCCATGGACTCGTCTCTTCACGACGCATTTAGAAATATTACCGCAAAACTAATGGGCAAACGAAAGTATAGTATAGAGTTTTGTTTGTTTTTATATAATTGGAAATTGAATTTCATTATGTCTTTCTAACCATTGCCCATTTATGCAACAATTTGTAAAAAGTAATCTGTGGCTGGGTATTTTTGTGTAACAATATATTGGTTCAATGAAGACTTAGGTAAAAGTTGGGTGAAAATTTAATTACCAACCACGCGACCAATTCCATGTTCAAAATGTTGCACCCCGTAAATATCGCGCCAGGCTAACATGTGGTACATCTCATGAACAACGACCAACATCGTCGGCCTGGACGCGTTTACGATTATGTGGGTGGTGGGGACATATTCTGTCATATTCGTGGTAATGGGAGAAGGGCAGATTTGCTTTGTGGAATGAAATCTTTGTAGCTTTTAATCCCCATTAGCATCGTTTTATATCAAATTAAATCCATGAATGTTTGTGAAGGTACATGTTAAGTTATACCCCCGAAGAACGTGTTCCACCACAGACCAAAGAATAATTGTTTATACGTCGCAGTTACAAAATTTACAAACACAATTACAAATCACGTGGCTTTCACGACGAGGGCCAAATGTTTACGCATGCATGTCGCTTCGATTCCAGTTGTCATACAGAAGCTGTCCTTCTATTTAAAAGTTAGAACCTTACTCGATATATTTCATTCAAAAAATAAATTTAATAGTGTTTTCTGTTTGACAAATGTCACCTGGTAAACCGATCGGAATGATTCAACATAGAGCTTTCCGCCATTTTAACCACTCAACATTCCAAAGTTTGGGGGACTGAGCAACATTCTGCAGGGTGGGCGTGGCTTCGTGACGTCAGTCGGAACTATGCAGAGGTTTCACACCTAATCGGCATATTCAGAATAGATCTGAGCGAGGAGGAGATCTTTACTCAGTAGTAATAGCATCATACGTTTTGTAAGGATCTGTAAGGGTGGCCCAGTCGTCTTAGGCGCCGCAATTCGCTGTGCAGAGTTGCGTCCCTTGGGCACGCCAGCAACCTTTGATTGTGGGTTCGAATCCCGGTTCGCCCCGATTATGTTTCTAGGCTTGTCAGCACCATACCAGTGCTCGTGGGTTTCACCGAAGTGGTAAACGTCGGAGACCTGCATCACTTCGGGCTTTCCTCCCACATTAATAAAAGCGGCGTTATCCACGTGATTAAAACTCGGTTGTGGGTGATGATTGAGAGTTACTATCACTTGTCATCGCCTTTATAGCATGTTAGTCAAATATAAGAATGATGTAATGAAGAAAATACTGATGTCATCATTGAAGTTAACGCTTATACTGAACCAATAATTGATGCAGTTTGTCTTAAATCATTTAGTGATGCAGTTTGTGTTAAGTCATGTTTAGATGTAGTTTGTGTTTAATCATCCTTAGACGTAGTTTGTGTTAAATCATTTAAAGATGTAGTAAATCATTTAAAGATGTAGTTAGTGTTCTATCAGGTAATGCAGTCTGTGCCATGTCATCGGGTAACTCTGTAAACGCCACACGAGGTTCATGTATTGGGTGTGCCCTTGTAGAAAACTAATCCATCACACATAAATACACACATTAAACAATATTAGGACACGTGATGATCCCGGGTAGAGTAGGTTTTCAGCAACCCATGCTTGCCGTAAAAAGCGACTATGCTTGTCGTAAAAGCTGACTAACGGGATTGGGTGGTCAGGCTCGCTGACTTGGTTGATGCACGTCATCGTATCCCAGTTGCGTGGATCCAAGCTCATGATGTCAATCACTGGATTGTCTGGTCCAGACTCGATTATTTACAGACGCCGTCATTTTGCTAGAATATTTTTAAGTGCTGCGTTAAACAAAACAAATAAAAAATAATAGATAACTGAATAAATCTACATAAATGTTACAGACATGCAAGTTGCAATTAAACTGATGCAGACAAAAAATTCAAATGTTATTTTTTCATATAGATCTACAACTAACTGAACATTTCACAACATATGGTATTACGTGGTTTTTCCCTGTCAGTGTGCATCACTAACGGGTGGAATAGAAAGCGAAAGTAGGAATATTCGTGACGTCATCCTCTAGAGCGTACTTCCCAGAATCAGAGATATCAACGAAGAAGCAGCAGAGGGAGGAAGCGAGGAAGCAGCAGAGGGAGGAATCAGAACATCACTAGTTGGCCAGGGACGTCCGATTCGTTCTTATCACGGTAACGTAAAGTTGCCGAGTGTTTCCCACTGTTTTGACACAACAGGGAGATAGATCTACGACATCCGCTCATCAGCTGTGTGTGGTGGTGTGCGGTGTCACGGCGGATCTCACACCATGGGCGTACAGTGGTCGTACAGGTACGAGATTACCTACACACACATCATTGGTCATGTTTAGATGCCCACAGCGCTGTCAGAATCATTGTCATGTAGGGTCCATGTGTGTACGATAGAAATATAGCATCGATACGCAGATGATTATCGGGGGTGACAATAAGCAATCCTCATCCTACAGGGTAAATATAACCGTCATTTGGAAAAGAATGTCTAAAATGAATGATTAAGTGGAGGATTAGCCAGCACGGGCAGTAAAAACTTTCAAAATTAGTGGAAAAAGAAGAAAGCCATGCACCTCGCAACATACTCTACTAAGGGAGATAATCGCGTGTAGCTGCCGTGATAGTGAGAGGAGCGAGCCAAGTTGCGTGAATAACTTGTCTTTTGTAAATGTCAGCCTAACATCTAACTATTAATCCATAAATATTTTCCTAGATGTGTTTCAATATATCAACTATCATCGAATATATTGGAGAAATAACTGATGTTATACCCGAACGCTTATTTTCATATGAATTATATTATTGATATGTCAAGATTATTGTTAAATAACTTTCATTTAGTGCACAGACAATAATAATTAATTTAAACCAAGAAACTAAACACTAATGAATAATTGCCACATAAAGCAATATCTTCCCTCGTCACAGCCGGGTTTCATGGCGGGCGAATTTAACGGACGTACTCTCTCTCTCTCTCTCTCTCTCTCTCTCTCTCTCTCTCTCTCTCTCTCTCTCTCTCTGTTGAGTGATGTGGGATATATGACTCGACAGAATGAGTGACAACAGAACGGGTGATACTACACACACAACTAGTAATAATAAACGCCCTGTAACTATATGTTCTTGGATGTTCTACGGATTTTACGGGTGCTTCAGACAGAGATTTTATTGTTTTGTCATGTCGGTACAACAAAGCTGTTGTCCGAATCGTTGCTGTATTGATTGATTTATTATGATACTGAGACTAAAAATGCACGTGTATACACTGTATTCATGGTAGAAGTAGCTGATAGAAACAGTGGGCCAAAGATCTCGACCCACTAAACAACAGATCTCGACCCATTGTACATCAGATCTCGACCCACTGTACAACAGATCTCGACCCACTGTACAACAGATCTCGACCGATTGTACATCAGATCTCGACCCACTGTACATCAGATCTCGACCCACTGTACAACAGATCTCGACCCACTGTACGACAGATCTCCACCCACTGTACAACAGATCTCGACCCACTGTACAACAGATCTCGACCCACTGTACATCAGATCTCAACCAACTATACAACAGATCTCGACCCAATGTACATCAGATCTCGACCCACAGTACAACAGATCTCAACCCACTGTACAACAGATCTCGACCCATTGTACGACAGATCTCAACCCACTTTACAACAGATCTCGACCCATTGTACGACAGATCTCGACCCACTGTACATCAAATCTCGACCAACTTTACAACAGATCTCGACCCACTGTACGACAGATCTCGACCCACTGTACAACAGATCTCGACCCACTGTACAACAGATCTCGACCCATTGTACATCAGATCTCGACCCACTGTACAACAGATCTCGACCCACTGTACAACAGATCTCGACCCACTGTACAACAGATCTCGACCCATTGTACGACAGATCTCGACCCACTTTACAACAGATCTCGACCCACTTTACAACAGATCTCGACCCACTGTACAACAGATCTCCACCCACTTTACAACAGATCTCGACCCACTGTACAACAGATCTCGACCCACTGTACAACAGATCTCCACCCACTTTACAACAGATCTAGACCCACTTTACAACAGATCTCCACCCACTGTACAACAGATCTCCACCTACTGTACAACAGATCTCGACCCATTGTACGACAGGTCTCGACCCACTTTACAACAGATCTCCACCCACTTTACAACAGATCTCGACCCACTGTACAACAGATCTCGACCCACTGTACAACAGATCTCGACCCACTGTACGACAGATCTCCACCCACTGTACAACAGATCTCGACCCACTGTACAACAGATCTCGACCCACTGTACATCAGATCTCAACCAACTATACAACAGATCTCGACCCAATGTACATCAGATCTCGACCCACAGTACAACAGATCTCAACCCACTGTACAACAGATCTCGACCCATTGTACGACAGATCTCAACCCACTGTACAACAGATCTCGACCCATTGTACGACAGATCTCGACCCACTGTACATCAGATCTCGACCCACTTTACAACAGATCTCCACCCACTGTACAACAGATCTCGACCCACTGTACAACAGATCTCGACCCACTGTACAACAGATCTCGACCCACTGTACAACAGATCTCGACCCATTGTACATCAGATCTCGACCCACTGTACAACAGATCTCGACCCACTGTACAACAGATCTCGACCCACTGTACAACAGATCTCGACCCATTGTACGACAGATCTCGACCCACTTTACAACAGATCTCGACCCACTTTACAACAGATCTAGACCCACTGTACAACAGATCTCCACCAACTTTACAACAGATCTCGACCCACTGTACAACAGATCTCGACCCACTGTACAACAGATCTCCACCCACTTTACAACAGATCTAGACCCACTTTACAACAGATCTCAACCCACTGTACAACAGATCTCCACCCACTGTACAACAGATCTCGACCCATTGTACGACAGGTCTCGACCCACTTTACAACAGATCTCCACCCACTTTACAACAGATCTCGACCCACTGTACAACAGATCTCGACCCACTGTACAACAGATCTCGACCCACAGTACAACAGATCTCAACCCACTGTACAACAGATCTCGACCCACTGTACAACAGATCTCGACCCACAGTAGAACAGATCTCGACCCACAGTAGAACAGATCTCGACCCACTGTACAACAGATCTCGACCCACTGTACAACAGATCTCGACCCACAGTAGAACAGATCTCGACCCACTTTACAACAGATCTCGACCCACTTTACAACAGATCTAGACCCACTTTACAACAGATCTCAACCCACTGTACAACAGATCTCCACCCACTGTACAACAGATCTCGACCCATTGTACGACAGGTCTCGACCCACTTTACAACAGATCTCCACCCACTTTACAACAGATCTCGACCCACTGTACAACAGATCTCGACCCACTGTACAACAGATCTCGACCCACAGTACAACAGATCTCAACCCACTGTACAACAGATCTCGACCCACTGTACAACAGATCTCGACCCACAGTAGAACAGATCTCGACCCACAGTAGAACAGATCTCGACCCACTGTACAACAGATCTCGACCCACTGTACAACAGATCTCGACCCACAGTAGAACAGATCTCGACCCACTTTACAACAGATCTCGACCCACAGTACAACAGATCTCGACCCACAGTACAACAGATCTCGACCAACAGTACAACAGATCTCGACCCACAGTACAACTGTACCTTTGGCGTTTTATTCATGGTAGAAGCAGCTGGTAGAAAAAGTGGGCCAGGGAATACAAACAAGGTCCATCCATCTGCTTCTGAATGGGGACAAACTTTCTCCCAAACTATGTTAGTTGGAGTAATGAAAGTTTACACACTGGCGTTACTGTTCATGATCTCAAAAGAGTTTAAAAATTGGTGCTGTAAGATATTTTTGTACAGAGTTATGGTCCTTGCTCTGTGCTTTTCAACTTATTGCATATTCTATGAAATGGGGATTTTTTTCAGAAACTTGTATCGTACATGAATGAAAGTTTGCATTAGTTAAACAACAAACAAACCAACAAGCAAATAAACAAACAAACAAAAGTACAATAACATGGATCAAAGGCAATAACTCTGTAAAAAGGAAATTATGCCACCAACTTTCGAAATCAGTCTTGACAAGTATCTTTTAGATACGCCACACTCAGCAATATTCCAGCTATATGACGGCGTCTGTAAATAATCAAGTCTCAATCTCAGCAAAATCAGATCTTAGTTCTCGCTACCGCCAAACAAAGATCTGAGGACATCCCATTAGAGGTCATGTCAGAACGACCTTTCATCCAACCAATCAGAGCATCGCTTACCAGATCATGAAAGTGACATTCTGAATGTGAATTCTGATAATGCAACCTTGAAAACTTTAACACGGGGTATTCCGAACGATAGTTACGGGTTTAACGACTGAATCCATACAATGTAGACCATCTATTAGCCATTCCAGAATGTTCTTTTGTTCAGGTTTCAAATTTGTAATCAAGAATTTGTCAAAATATGTTTCGAAGCGTAGTGGCCAATTTGAACTTAGTGCCGTAAAGCCTGACAAAGCTGCCTTCTGATTGTCGAATGTCGGCTTCTTGTCAGTCCTTCTATCGGTCGGTCAAAGTTCGTGCAAAGTCGGTCTGTCGTGACCTGTAATGGGATGTCCTAAGATCTTTGTTTAGCGGTAGCGAGAACTAAGATCTGATTTTAATGAGATTGAATCAAGTCTGGACCAAACAATCCAGTGATTGATATCATGAGCATTGATCCACACAATTGGGATACCTTGACATGCATCAACCAGGTTAGTGAGTCTGACCACCCGATCCCATTTGTCGCCTTTTATGACAAGCCTTTTGCGGCAAGCATGGTTTGCTGAAGACCTATTCTAACCCGGATCTTCGTGGGTAGTTATTGTACTTAGTACGTAGTGTCTCTAATGGGGACCCATGAAGATCCGGGGTAGAAAAGATCTTCAGCAACCCATGCTTGCCGTAAAAAGTGACTATGCTTGTCGTAAGAGGCAACTAACAGAATCGGGTGGTCATATTCGTTGACTTGGTTGATGCATGTCATCGATCCCAGTCGTGTGGATGTGTACATTATGTCAATCACTGGATTGTCTGGTCCAGACTCGATTATTTACAGACTGCTGTCATATAGCTGGAATATTGGTGAGTGCGGCGTTAAATAACAAACAAACAATCAAATATTCCACACATTGTACCCAAGTCGGGAATTGAACCCGGGTCTTTGGCGTGACGAGCGAACGCTTTAATCACTAGGCTACCAGACCGCCCCCCTACTATATGAACAAACAAACTTCTAATGTGCCTCATGGTGGGAGAGTGATAACGCTGTTTTCTTGTTTTCAGAAGCTTATGCTGACTCCTCCTTGATTGGTTGTGAGAGACGTTGCCGGCCTGTAATTGTGTACAGAATAATCTGTACCGCTCACAGTACTAACGCCAAGATGCCATAGCCAGTCTTGGTGTATCTTACACACACATCAAATAACATACCCACAACACTATGTCTGAAGACAAAGCAAATCCTGAGACAGGATACGAAGTGAACGCTGCATCCCAGGCGCCTCTAACACACTCTCAAGGTGCAGGGACTGGAGGAAGTCAGCTGTTAGGGAATACGTTGGCTGCCAGTGGGTCCTTGAACAAAGTACCACCTCCTGACATGGGCGGTGAAGGAGGGGCAGAAGGTGGCGGAGGAGGAGGTGGAAGATTAGGAGGAGAAGGGGAGGGAGGAAGAGGAGGTGGAGAAGATTGTGGAGGAAGTGGAAGATTAGGGGGTGAAGATGGCGGAGGAGGAAAAGACGTGAGAGAGGGAGGGAGAGGGGGAGAAGATGGCGGAGGAGAAGGCGAAGGAGGAAGAGAAGCTGGTGGAAAAGGTGGTGGAAGAGGAGGAGATGACAGAGAAGATGGTGGTGGGGTGGTTGGAGATGTTTCCAATGTCAATCTGCCCCTACAATCAAATACAAAGATGTCAGAATCCCATTCCGTGATTGACAAGAATGACACTCAACATGGTCAGCCCCAAACCCCAACAAATCTTGGTGGAATTCACGGGCAACCTCAGCAAACTGGATCAGGAATTCACAGGCAACCCCCACAAACTGGACCAGGAATTCTTGGGCAACCCCCACAAACTGGACCAGGAATTCACGGGCAACCCCCACAAACTGGACCAGGATATTATGGATACCCCTCACAAACTGGACCAGGGGGGGCTCCTATGTGGATGCCTATGTATCCGTTCCCCTATCAGGGCCCTCAATACCAGTATACCCACCCACCCTATTTCCCCCCGACTAGTTTGCCTTCAAAGGGGGAATCATCACAAGAAGCCCCACCCTCGCAGGTCCCCGTTCCACACCCACGTCCTGCAGCGTCACCCTCATGGGGTGGGGAGACTGGGACCTGGAGTTATCCCGCGCCTCCCTACCCACAACCCCATGGTTATCTCCCACCACACGGCATCATGCCCACCCACGCCATGGGTCATTACGGTCAAGGGTGGGCACCACCACATGGAACACATCCCCCTTGTCCTGGAGGCCCTCCTCAGCCTCAGCCTCAGCCTCATCCATCTGGATCCGCGGAGAGATCATCGACACCTTCGTCTGAGAGTAAGTCCTTTGAACCAATCAATTTTTCCTTTCCCTGAGTAATTATTATCGTTCTGCCATGATAAACAATAACTGTGCTTCTATAAAGTATAGCATTCTGTTATTCCTATCATATTTTCTTCCATTGAATAATTATTGTCATCCTGCCACAATACACTATAACTGTGCTTCTATAGACGATCTTTCTTTTAAATTTTTACAGATATAAATTATAAGATACAATCCTAATCATGTATTTTTGAAGGATAAGGTGAATAATTTGCAAGGTAATCTGTGTCGCGACAGATGAGGCGGAGCAGGTGTGTATCGAGGACGAGTTCCGGGTCCTGGTAGAGAACGCCAGTAGCGCAACACATGCTGACTGCATACAGAACTTCCTGGAGGCGAAAACTGAGTTGACAGTGGAAACGGTGCTGCCAGCATCACTCTCCGGGGCGTTCTTGGTGACTTTCAAAGAAAAGCCAGGTAACTGGCATATATCTGTAATTGTTGTCGTAAGTCACATTCTGTAACATGCAACATGAATTGTCCTGAATGACCAACACAGTTTTGTCTTGTGACACTCAATGCGTTCAAATCAAGATTCTACTGTAATGATTTTGTTTGGTTTACGTTTTGAATTTCCATTTTGTGTAAAACTTTTGTATCTTTAATAGGGCTGGCTATCAATACAATCAATATTGGAGCAGTACCATGGAGCAAATACACAAAAATATATCCTAAAGATATCAACATATTTCACACCACTGGGGAGTGGTGGCACGTTTATGCAGGGATTACTTTGTGGAAATTTGAGATATAACAAAAACAGTTACTTTCCATCTTCAGCAATAAACATTTTTGACAATTACAAGTCTGTTTTGGTAAATCTAAACTTTGTTTCATCACAACAGTTTAAATAAGGTATTATTGTTGACACAATTTTCATATCGATAATTGTTAATATTTCTTCCCATAGATGATAATATAGATTATCGATCTTTTTTGCAAGCCCTAATCATTAAGGTTAGTGAAATCACAACACGTTAGGAAGATAAAAGCCCTGGACCAGTGATACAATAATGAAATATTAGTTACTAGGAAAACAGCATAATGCATTGAATCTCCTAACTGTTCCTTGAATCGTCATAATAGACAGAAGTATATATAGACCGATACAAACACTTTCACTGGTAACGCGAGATACGATAATAGGGATCAGTCTGCTTATACTAAATTAGATCCTTAAGCTAAACCCTTCTCCTCCTTTCTGTAATTGTTGAAATGTTTGTAAAACTCTGGACTGTTTAATCCTATCAGAGTTTGAATTAAGCAATACATTTCTTTCAGACATTGGGGAACTAAAGACCCATTTCATGAAAAGACCGATTGAGGATTCGTGGCTGAAGGTGACGCAAGTGCTGCAGTCTGCCAGTGTGAAGGTCACGTCCCTGAGGCCGGACACCACGGACGACAACATCAAGTTCTACTTCATGAACAGACGCAAGAGTGGCGGAGGAGAGGTCAAGGCTGTCACACGCTCCCCAGACCACTCCGGAGCCGTTGTGTACTTCTATGACCCTGAAGGTACATTTACTTCTTACTACTATTACGATGGCGACAGCAATAACGATGTCTACTACTACTGCTGCTACTAATACCACCACTTGCTACTGCTACTACTACTGCTACTACTAATACAACCACTACTACTACTGCTACTGCTACTACTAATACAACCACTACTACTACTGCTACTACTACTAATACCACCACTACTACTACTGCTACTACTACTGCTACTACTAAAAGCACCACTACTACTACTGCTGCTACTACTACTACTACTACTACTACTGCTACTACTACTGCTACTACTTATACAACCACTACTACTACTACTACTACTACTACTGCTACTACTAAAAGCACCACTACTACTACTGCTGCTACTACTACTACTACTACTACTACTACTGCTACTACTACTGCTACTACTTATACAACCACTACTACTACTGCTTTTACTAGTACCACCACTACTACTACTACTACTGCTACTACTAATACTGCTGCATCTACTACTGTTACTACTTATACCACCACTACTACTACTGCTACTACTAATACCACCACTACTACTACTACTGCTACAGCTACTACTAATACTGCTGCTTCTACTACTGCTACTACTAATACCACCACTACTACTACTGCTACTACTAATACCACCACTACTGCTACTAATACCACCACTACTACTACTGCTACTGCTACAGCTACTACTAATACCACCACTACTACTACTGCTACTACTAATACCACCACTACTACTACTACTGCTACAGCTACTACTAATACTGCTGCTTCTACTACTGCTACTACTAATACCACCACTACTACTACTGCTACTACTAATATTACCACTACTACTACTACTAATACCACCACTACTACTACTGCTACTACTAATACCACCACTACTACTACTACTGCTACAGCTACTACTAATACTGCTGCTTCTACTACTGCTACTACTAATACCACCACTACTACTACTGCTACTACTAATACCACCACTACTGCTACTAATACCACCACTACTACTACTGCTACTACTAATACCACCACTACTGCTACTAATACCACCACTACTACTACTGCTACTACTAATACCACCACTACTGCTACTAATACCACCACTACTACTACTGCTACTGCTACAGCTACTACTAATACCACCACTACTACTACTGCTACTACTAATACCACCACTACTACTACTACTGCTACAGCTACTACTAATACCACCACTACTACTACTGCTACTACTAATACCGCCACTACTACTGCTGCTACTACTAATACCGCCACTACTAC
The DNA here is from genome assembly GCF_023055435.1 of Haliotis rufescens. Lineage (NCBI taxonomy): Eukaryota > Metazoa > Mollusca > Gastropoda > Lepetellida > Haliotidae > Haliotis > Haliotis rufescens. The sequence goes on along the minus strand of NW_025964201.1, from coordinate 1,216,387 downwards.
TACAGGTACTACTAATACCACCACTACTACTACTGCTACTACTAATACCACCACTACTACTACTGCTACTACTAATACCGCCACTACTACTACTGCTACTACTAATACCGCCACTACTACTACAGGTACTACTAATACCACCACTACTACTACTGCTACTACTAATACCACCACTACTACTACTACTAATACCACTACTACTACTGCTACTACTAATACCACCACTACTACTACTGCTACTACTAATACCACCACTACTACTACTGCTACTACTAATACCACCACTACTACAACTGCTACTACTAATACCACCACTACTACTACTGCTACTGCTACTACTGCTAATAATACCACCACTACTACTACTACTGCTACTACTAATACCACCACTACTACAACTGCTACTACTAATACCACCACTACTACTGCTGCTACTACTATTACTACTACTACTACTACTACTGCTACTAATACCACCACTACTACTACTGCTACTACTACTATTACTACTGTGGTTGCTGCTGACCTAGGATTGCCTCTGGTCATCAGGCTCAATGACTAGGCCGATAACGTATCATTGAACCTTGATTGTGTTGGACATTGCTCAATCACTGGTTTACCTGTCTCAGACTTGATTATGTAATCCCACTGTGATATAGCTGGAATATTGCTCACAGTGACATTAATATAGAAGAGCGCCAAACTACTATTATTACTTTCGTGTTTTGTTAAACAGAAAGCTGGTCTCCAAGGCAGGCATGTTTGCTCATTCCTAGCATAACCCTTTCATCCCTGTCCAGAACTGAAACATGTTCAATAATGACTATTATCATACCTCCTTGTTAGAATGATGAGATCTGATTGGTCCACATGATCTTGGTAAAATACTGTGTAACCTGCCTTGGAGGGTAATAAATTTTCAGCGGGGGAATAAAACTCCTATACCCTGCCATGAGTACAACAGGCTGCATGTGCATTTCTGAGACAGAATAAATCCTTTATACCCCGCTTCAAAGCAAAAAGCCACACACTTTTTCCGAGCCAATGGATGTCACTGAGCATAGCTCAAACTAACCTCAGCTCAATCGATCACCTGTTTTCTATCGATTTTGAATTTTTTTGAATCATTTTACAATGTCATATTAAAACATATCGGTTAGATAAATTTGTTGTAGCAGGATCACTCGGGGTACATGGGGTTTTATGCGACCCTCATTAGGGTTGACTCCATTCGCCTCTAGCTCATAGTATAAGACCTAACTTTATATTAAAAATATGTTGTAGTTGAGATAAATGACGTCAATGTAGGACTTTAAGTAACATGAACTGTTTCAAAGGCATGTATATCACTATTTTTGTATTTCATATTTGTTAAACATTACGTTCACAGTTGCAAAAAGAGTCTGTGAAAAAAGCCACAAGCTGAACACGCATGACGTGATTGTCACCCTCCACCATGACCTGCTGGACACGTGGGGAGGCAAGGATGAGTCCTCGCCTGGCACTGCCCAAGCAAGCAGAGGTGCCGCCACACACCGGGGACCTATACCCAGACAGTCCTCATGGACGCCTGGCCAAGGCCATCACCGCAGTGGCGAACAGGAACCAGAAGCCGGAAGCAGGTCCACAAGGTCCACCGATGGGGGAGCTCAGACAGGCAGATCAGCTCATCCTCCACAAGGAACAAACAGGTCAGCTGCTCCTCCACAAGGAACGAACAGGTCAGCTGATCCTCCACAAGGAACAAACAGCTCAGTGATCATTAAGACACTGGACAATTATGTGGTGTGCTTCCTGTCGAAATCTTCTGTCTGTCAGAAAGAATTTGTGAAGTTTATTGGGGAAAGTTTACATGGCATTGTCAGATTTATTCCCCAGCCCAAAGACAGAGTGATGCTCATGGTTGAACACACTGGTTCTGTAAATAAATTAAGTTCCTGGAAAGCAAGCATTGGAAGAGACATTTCAGAATATGTCAGTAAATATCTGAAAGTTGAATGTTTGCATACATCTGTGCCTGAATGTTTACTGGATGAGATTCTCACAGCAGTCAACCCCATTCTGAAGAGTAGGGCAGATTTAGTGAAATTATACCAGGGGACAGAGATGACGGATCTCATCATATGTGGCACCAGTGGGCTAGTTGATTCTGTAAAGTTTCAAATTTCAAAAGTGAAACAATCATCAGTCCCTGTTTCACCACCAAGGACTGAGAGCTGCAACTTGAAACCATTTCAGGCCAACTATTTACCATTGTCAAAGTTTGAAGATATGTTTCCGAAGGTAAATACAAGAATAGACACCCAGAAAGACATTGTTACATTTGAAGGGCCCAGCGCTGATGTTCTTTCTGCAAAATTAGAATGTTTGAGAATTGTTCAAAATCTAATAATTGAAAGAACCCCTTTCAAGACAGAGGAAGCCATGAAACTTCTGAGATCACACAAGACAGCAGACTTCATTCAAAAGAAACTGAATAGCGTCCGTTGTGTATGGGGATGCGGAAACAAGGAGGTTCTGATCTATGCGGAAACAGAGGCTGATGCCAAAAAAGGAAGAAACGTTTTTGAGACGAGTTTAACGGAATTAACGATTGCTGTAGACACTGCTACAGAAGCAGTCTTGAGGAAGGCAGAATGGGGAGAGAAGAGGAGCGGGCTACTGGAGGCTCATCAGGGGAAGCTGGAGCTGGTCCAGCAGAAGGGGAACCTCCTGATCTTGTGCACCAGCGATATAGGAGGGAGTGTCAGGGAGGAGGTGGAGAAGTTCCTCAGCATGAACGCATTACGGTCAAAATCTCTCCCCCTTGAAGCCTCAACTGCCAAATTCTTAAATATGTTTAAATCAAATGAAATCCGCTTGATAGAAGGGAAGCTGGAGAAGCATCAAGTTAAGATAATTGTTGATGAAGGAATTGTCAGCTGTGAGTTGAAAATTTCAGGATATCAGAAGGGCTTTGCTGACGCGGAGAAACTCCTTAACAAAATGACGTCTCAAATATTTTCTAAACAGCATAAGATTGTTCTTCCGGGAATCGAAGAGTTCTTTGTTAAGGGGAAGGGAAGAGAACTCTTGTCAGCCGTTGAACAAAATGTGAAGTGCATCATTCAACCAAAGGACATGTCTCCGGAGAAGAAGGAGAAGAAGAAGCGAGAGATGAGAAGATGGGATGTCCCCTCGGGAGGAGTGTTGTCCGTCATCCTCGGAGACATGCGGGACCTGGCTGTGGACGCTATCGTTAACGCTGCCAATAGGGACTTGCAGCATGGAGGAGGGGTGGCCAAAGCCATAGTCGATAAGGGTAGGCAACTTTCTTATCCAGGATATTGTTTGTCCAAATAAAGTTATACGGCATTAGTTAAAGATATCAGCCCACCTAATCATGCAGAATATTTATAAATGACTAATGCTAACAACTGTTTTTTTGTGGGTAAAATACAAATGCATGTTTTGAAACCATAACAAACATTTTTTCACACAAAACATGGGACAGCATCTTTCTTTCTACTGCAATCTCATTAAAATCAGACCTTAGTTCTCGCTACCGCTAAACAAAGATCTGAAGACATCCCATTACGGGTCACGTCAGACCGACCTTGCGCGAACTTTGACCGACCAGTAGAATGACCAATCAGAAGGCAGCTTTCTCGTGCTTTATGGCACTAATTTTAAATTGGCAACTACGCTTCGAAACATATTTTGACAAATTCTCGATTACAAATTTGAAACCTAAACAAAAAAAACCATTCTGGAATGGCTGATAGATGGTCTAGATTGTATGGATTCAGTCGTTAAACATGTAACTATCGTTTGGAATACCCCGTGTTAAAGTTTTCGAGGTTGTATGATTAGAAATCACATTCCGACTGTCACTTTCATGATCTGGTAAGCGACACTCTCATTGGTCAGATGAAAGGTTGTTCTGATGGGACGTCTTCAGATCTTTGTTTAGCGGTAGCGAGAACCAAGGTCTGATTTTAATGAGATTGTTTCTACTGATAACAATATGCTCCAAGTCCATATATGTTTTCATGAGGGCAAATGGAATGTTCCTGTCATCATGATGAGATAATATCAAGATACAACATCAAACTTTGAGTAATGGTTGTTAGTGTGATGATAATTTTAATGCATGTTGCGACCTGTGAAGATGCAGAACAGGTCTTCAGCAACCCATGCATGCCGTAAAAGACGACTTTGTTTTGTTGTAAAAGGCGACTGATGGGATTGGGTGGTCAGGCTCGCTGACTTGGTTGATGCATGTTATCATATCCCAAAATTGTGGATCGATGCTCATGATGTCAATCACTGGATTGTCTGGTCCAGACTCGATTATTTACAGACCGCCGTCATGTAGCTGGAATTTTGTTGAATGCAGGGTTAAAAAAGAAACAAACAAACAAAACATCCGCGGTATGACAGGCTAATCACCATACATAAGCATACATTGTGGGAAAGATTAAGCCCATTGCAATACGGAAACAACTATCAGGCTTATACCTTCATAAGCTATGAAGTATTTAATACTTCTCAAAGTTTGCAAAGGGTCACTCTTTTATAGGTAAGACGTCAAATTGTGTGCATCTGTTGAAATAGCCAACGACAATCTTACGTGAAGACACACATACCAACAAACATCATGTTGCAGGTGGAAATGCAATTGTGAAGTACTGTGACCAGTACATCAAGGAAAACGGTCCCCTGGTGGATGCGGAGGCCGTGTGCTCGCCTGCAGGGTCCCTCCCCTGCAAGGTGGTGATACACGCTGTGGGACCAGTGTGGGCAGGGGGGGACCAAGGGGAGGAGGAGGTCCTGAGAGAGACTGTGGGGAACATCTTGAAGGTTGCTGAGGCCAACAATATACAATCCATCGCCATTCCTGCCATCAGCTCGGGTATATTTGGCTACCCTCTGCAGGATGCCATCACTGCTATCATGGAGGCCCTTCTCGACATGTGGCGGCCCGATCCAGAGGGTTACACCTGCCTTCAACACGTTTATCTCTGCGACATCAAGACCGACACAGTGGGCATGTTCGTGAAAGTCGGGAACAAGCTGTTTGAGAAAGACAGGGGTAGTCATGGCGACAGTGACAGTGTTGACAGCAGTGAGGAAAGTGTTCTTGAGGAAGAGCCTGTTCATTATAGTAACAGTGGATCGGAGTCGGAGGATGCTTCAGATACAGAGTCTACTCGGGGTAAGTACAGCGATCTTAGCGCTAAAGTGATCGTAACTGCCATACCTTTACATAGACTTAGGACAGTCATAGCGCTAAGTTTGTTTCACAATGAACAATTACAACAAAAAATACCAGGGGTAAGTACAGGGATCTTTGCGCTAAGGTAGCTGCCATACCTTTACATAGACTTAGGACGGTCATAGCGCTAACGTTGATTCACAATGAACAATTACAACAAAAAACACCAGGGGTAAGTACAGGGATCTTAGCGCTAAGGTGATCGTAACTGCCATACCTTGTAGTAGCACTTAGGTTGTTTTGTACAAGGGTACCCTGATGTTCACAATGAACAATTACAATAAAATCTTCTTCAGTTGAACTCCATGATATCGACCCCATGGGGATTTGGGGTTAGAATAGATCCCCATATATTCGATGGTCATAATGTCTTCGAGTTTCATTGTGTGTATTGTAGTAACTTCACATCCAGTTATTCCACATGGGACAATATCTTGTTTATGCCCTCAACATGTCGTAGGGACCGTTTTGCAACAGTATATGTGAAAATATGACTCACTTTTTGTGCAGAGTTGCAACCCTTGGGCACGTCAGAAATCTATAACCGTGGGTTTTCATCTCAGCTTGCCCCGATTATGTTTGTGTCTTACTCATTCATTAAGCCTGACTGTATACTTTGGTCATTAATCCCGACTGTATACTATGGTCATTAAGCCGACTGTACACTTTGGTCATTAAGCCTGACTGTATACTATGGTCATTAAGCCTGACTGTATACTATGGTCATTAAGCCCGACTGTATACTATGGTCATTAATCCCGACTGTATACTATGGTCATTAAGCCGACTGTACACTTTGGTCATTAAGCCTGACTGTATACTATGGTCATTAAGCCTGACTGTATACTATGGTCATTAAGCCCGACTGTATACTTTGGTCATTAAGCCTGACTGTATACTTTGGTCATTAAGCCCGACTGTATACTATGGGCGTGCAGCTAATGACCTACCTCATCTTGATACTTGCAGGATCAACATACGTAGCAAGTGATGAAGGTGATACTGACTCCCCGGGTATCAATGTTGTCAGCAAGGAACTGGCGTTAGTGAAGGTGAGATGGTTTGGATCAAGCCAGGCTTTTCATTAGCATTTAATGCACATAAGATACATGTACTCTGTCATTCACCTGAAAAAGAAGTAAGCACATTCTATGAAATGTTGTGTTCTTCATAATAAAGAAGTTGACATCCATAAACTCTCTCTCTATTGAAATCAATATTATCCATTCATGTGGACATTAACCCAGATGCCCTAAATGTTGATTAATTTTGAAGCAGGGTGACGTTCCGATCTAGCTTTGAATCTTGGAGACCAGTTTACAAATTATGATATGGTAATGCTTATATAAAGAGTGTTTATGAAAACGGAGATGGATCATTTGTGGACCATGTAACATACTGACCACAGTGACCTTGTGAACAACGTGGGAGTTTCCTGTCTGTAATTCCTTGTACCATGATGCAGGCGGATGTTCTGGTTAATCCAGCTCAGTGTGACCTTGACCTTAACTCCGGTGCAGTGTCAAGGTCACTGCTCAAGGCCGCTGGTCCTAAACTACAAGAAGAATGTGAAAGGAAGTATGAGGAAGGTATCAACCTCGGTGAGGTCGCGGTCACAAAGGGAGGTAATCTGCAGTGCAAGGTGGTCTTCCATGGATTGCTGTTGAAATGGAACAACGGCAAAGGGAAGGCAGAGAAGGTATATGACGTTCTAAATACAACTTATTTTGGTTTCAATGGATAAAATATAAAAAAAATACATCTGCATTCATGGACCTTGAATTTATTCCAAAGTTCATTCTCAAACTAACTCAGATTGGAAGTTTTTCATCTTAAGGGTCTTTTTGTGGGATATTACCACATAATACATGAAATGACCAGTATATTATTCTTGTTGACTGCCCGAGTTTCAGATATATCTTCAACAGTGGTGATACTGTACTGTTTAAGCTTTGCTTTTGTTTGTTTTTGTTTGTTATTTAATGCCACACAGAATATTCCAGCTGTATGACGTTGGGCTGTTAGTGATTGATCGAGTCTGGACCAGACAAACCAGTGATTGATATAATGAGCAAAGATCCACACCATTGGAGTATACAATTAACCAAGTCATCAAGCCTGAGTCACCCCATCGAATTTTCTGACCAGGTTGCTGGGCCCAAAGGAAACTTACTGCTATGTCTGTAGCAAGGCTATGTTATGTATGGATGTAAGATCGTCTTAGCACCAAGATCGCTTTGTGGAACAGGGCCCAGGGGACCAATTCTAACCTGGAATTCCCACTGGGTGTAAAGTAGTGTTTGACCTTGACCTTGAGTGTTTTGTTGCCAGGTGTTGCGGACCCTCGTGACAGAGTGTCTGACGGAGGCGGACTCCAGTGGTTATACATCCATTGCCTTCCCTGCACTCGGCACAGGGCGACAGGGCTTCCCAGCCGACATTGCAGCCGACCTCATGTTCAGCTCCGTCCGGACATTCCTAGACACCAACTCTGCATCTCCCCTACAAACTGTGTACTTCGTGGTGCACCCGAGTGATCGCGCTGTGTTCAAGGTAATCTGTCTGTAGAGTAGTGAGTGAGTGAGTTTGATTTAACGCCTCTTTGAACATGTTTCAGTTATATGTCAATGTGTTGATGTGGGAGGAAAGCCCCAAGTGATGCAGGTCATAGACCTTTAATGACCACGTTGATGAAATCAGGAGTATGGGTTGGTGCTGACAAACCTAGAACCATAATCAGGAGGAAACTGGGATTCGAACCCATGATCATAGATTCCTTGCATGCCTAAGGGATGCAACTCCATCGCCTTAGACGACTACCCCCAATCCACCTGCTTCATGTCATTGACAAGTGCTCAAATTGTATGATTTTTTCATAATTAACTTTTCAACAAAAACATATATATATCATAATACAATACAAACTTTACCCAACAGAAGAAATGTTTCAAATAGAAAATGGAGGCCAGGTGGCCAGGCCGTCCAAGGCGCCGCAATTCGAATCCGGGTTCGCCCTGATTATGATTCTAGGTTTGTCAGCACCATACCTGTGCTCGTGGGTTTCACCGAATGTCTGAGAACTGCATCTGTAGGTCTGGCTAGTCCCTGTCAATGTAATATCAGAACCTAATTTTTCTACCTACCAGGCGTTCAAGGCGGAGAGTGAGAGGCCGTATAGTGATAGTGACTGGATGAGCAGCACCCCCAGCCCCTACACCAGGCCTGCCTCCAGGGGCCGTGGGGGGTCCTTCAGGGGCCGCCGGGGGTCCTCCAGGAGGCACCGGACATTTGGGGGAGGACAGGCACCGGTTCCTCCCAGCCCAGCGATGGCAGCCCCAGGTGGGGTCCCTGCGTTGAATAGCCTTTTCGGCGTTTTGAAAGGTAAATAACATTATTAACTATAAGACCAGTACATCCTGGCTCCCGTCGTGGCTCGATAGCTGATAAATGTCTGAAGCAAGTCTTGCACTTACAATTCAGCTCAGTTAACTGGCTAGTGTAGCCTTGTTGGAGATTATGGGTTAGAAAAAGTCCCCAGTAAACTTTGGGAAAGGTGACTAAAGGTCAGGAAAGGTGACTAAAATTTGGGAAAGGTGACTAAAGGTCGGGAAAGGTGACTAAAGGTCGGGAAAGGTGACTAGAAAGGTGATGTAGAAAACGTGAGTTGGCTATGTTGAAGTCACATGAAAAATGTTTCATGAAATCCACCATTCTTCCACAGGGATGCACTCCAGCTCCCCCACCGGAACCAACTATAAGCTCGGTCCCGTCACAGTTGTCATTGCTCAAGGTGATGTCACCATGGAAACCACAGACTGCATCGTCAACTGCTGCAAGGATTCATGTGACCTCAATTACAGTAAGTCGGATCACCTGGGAGTCATGTGACCTCAATTACAGTAAGTCGGATCACCTGGGAGTCATGTGACCTCAATTACAGTAAGTCGGATCACCTGGGAGTCATGTGACCTCAATTACAGTAAGTCGGATCACCTGGGAGTCATGTGACCTCAATTACAGTAAGTCGGATCACCTGGGAGTCATGTGACCTGACATGCAGTGACTCATGTGACACCCAGTGTACAATCTGTCTGTGAACATGACAAAATTATTCCCCAATTTGACAAAGTGATCCTGCTGTTAAAGTGGCTACAGATGTCCATGAAGCTCTTGACAATGTGGTGTGTTCTTTCCTGCAGGCGCCATCTCGAAGGCAATACTACGGGCAGCAGGACCAGTCATACAACAGGAGTGCTTCGAGAAGAGTGAGTCTTGTTCTTCTTGGCGTCAGTATCGCAAAATTATGTTTATGATTGATTTGACTTGCACTCTGATGGCAGCGAACTGCATGGCCTCAGACGACTGGGCCATCCGTGTCCCCTGATATGAGTGGGAGTGAGTGTGTGTGTGGGTATGGATTTTACACTGCTTCAGACATTATTTGTGACATATACTTCCCAAAAGAAGTGAAAGAACACCTGATTCTTTCTATGTCATGACACGGTGATCTCTAACTTCTTTTGAGTAGTATATGATGAAAGTCAGCTGCATGTGGGAGGACAGTGAAACCCAGGAGCATGGGTACAGTACTGATGAAACACGGGTACAGTACTGATGAAACACGGGTACAGTACCGATGAAACACGGGTACAGTACCGATGAAACACGGGTACAGTACCGATGAAACACGGGTACAGTACTGATGAAACACGGGTACAGTACCGATGAAACACGGGTACAGTACCGATGAAACACGGGTACAGTACTGATGAAACACGGGTACAGTACTGATGAAACACGGGTACAGTACTGATGAAACACGGGCAGTACTGATGAAACACGGGTACAGTACTGATGAAACACGGGCAGAACTGATGAAACACGGGTACAGTACCGATGAAACACGGGTACAGTACCGATGAAACATGGGTACAGTACCGATGAAACACGGGTACAGTACTGATGAAACACGGGTACAGTACCGATGAAACACGGGCAGTACTGATGAAACACGGGTACAGTACTGATGAAACACGGGTACAGTACTGATGAAACACGGGTACAGTACCGATGAAACACGGGTACAGTACTGATGAAACACGGGTACAGTACCGATGAAACACGGGCAGTACTGATGAAACACGGGTACAGTACCGATGAAACACGGGCAGTACTGATGAAACACGGGTACAGTACTGATGAAACACGGGTACAGTACTGATGAAACACGGGTACAGTACTGATGAAACACGGGTACAGTACAGTACTGATGAAACACGGGTACAGTACCGATGAAACACGGGTACAGTACCGATGAAACACGGGCAGTACTGATGAAACACGGGTACAGTACTGATGAAACACGGGTACAGTACCGATGAAACACGGGTACAGTACCGATGAAACACGGGTACAGTACCGATGAAACACGGGTACAGTACTGATGAAACACGGGTACAGTACTGATGAAACACGGGTACAGTACTGAGGAACACGGGTACAGTACTGATGAAACACGGGTACAGTACTGATGAAACACGGGTACAGTACCGATGAAACACGGGCAGTACTGATGAAACACGGGTACAGTACTGATGAAACACGGGTACAGTACCGATGAAACACGGGTACAGTACCGATGAAACACGGGTACAGTACCGATGAAACACGGGTACAGTACTGATGAAACACGGGTACAGTACTGATGAAACACGGGTACAGTACTGAGGAACACGGGTACAGTACTGATGAAACACGGGTACAGTACTGATGAAACACGGGTACAGTACTGATGAAACACGGGTACAGTACTGATGAAACACGGGTACAGTACCGATGAAACACGGGCAGTACTGATGAAACACGGGTACAGTACCGATGAAACACGGGCAGTACTGATGAAACACGGGTACAGTACTGATGAAACACGGGTACAGTACTGATGAAACACGGGTACAGTACTGATGAAACACGGGTACAGTACCGATGAAACACGGGTACAGTACTGATGAAACACGGGTACAGTACCGATGAAACACGGGCAGTACTGATGAAACACGGGTACAGTACTGATGAAACACGGGTACAGTACTGATGAAACACGGGTACAGTACTGATGAAACACGGGTACAGTACAGTACTGATGAAACACGGGTACAGTACCGATGAAACACGGGTACAGTACCGATGAAACACGGGTACAGTACCGATGAAACACGGGTACAGTACTGATGAAACACGGGTACAGTACTGATGAAACACGGGTACAGTACTGATGAAACACGGGTACAGTACTGATGAAACACGGGTACAGTACTGATGAAACGGATCATAGTCCGGTCCTACCCTGCAGTCGAACTAACCCCGAACTTAGGGACACAATTCTGATCTCTTTCAACATGTAACAAAAGTTGTATCTGGGATAACACTTCCTTAGAAAAAGTAGAGATTCTTATACTTTTGGGGGTAGAGTCCCGTCTGGGATTCAAACCCACACTGCCAGAGAAAAGGCACCTCATCGCCAGCACACAAAGTCAGCTATCTTACCCACTCAGCCACCGAGGCTTCCACAAAATGAAAGTCCGAGGACTGGTAGTCTAGATCACGTCATATGTGTACCCCTCTGACAAGTGTAAATTGGCACGGCTCCCATGGCCGAAAGCTTTGAACACACAATGCCATTTCAGCATGATAGCATATTAATCGTATTGCCCATCCATTTTCAATGATTGCTTGATGTTTTTCAGAACATTCTATGACAAAGTATGGCTACGTCTTGACTTCTGGTGGTAATCTGAAATGTAAGATGGTAGCCCATTTGAGGGCTCAACAGTCTAACTACGGCTGGACGAAGGTGCTGAGTCAGTGCATGGACTGGGTGAATAAGAAGGGCGTCTCATCCATGTCAATACCTGCACTGGGTACAGGTGAGTCAGTGTATGGACTGGGTGAATAAGAAGGGCGTCTCGTCCATGTCAATACCTGCACTGTGGGTACAGGTGAGTCAGTGCGTGGACTGGGTGAATAGGAAGGGCGTCTCATCCATGTCAATACCTGCACTGGGTACAGGTGAGTCAGTGTATGGACTGGGTGAATAAGAAGGGCATCTCGTCCATGTCAATACCTGCACTGTGGGTACAGGTGAGTCAGTGCGTGGACTGGGTGAATAAGAAGGGCGTCTCATCCATGTCAATACCTGCACTGGGTACAGGTGAGTCAGTGCATGGACTGGGTGAATAAGAAGGGCGTCTCATCCATGTCAATACCTGCACTGGGTACAGGTGAGTCAGTGTATGGACTGGGTGAATAAGAAGGGCATCTCGTCCATGTCAATACCTGCACTGGGTACAGGTGAGTCAGTGTATGGACTGGGTTAATAAGAAGGGTGTCTCGTCCATGTCAATACCTGCACTGGGTACAGGTGAGTCAGTGTATGGACTGGGTGAATAAGAAGGGCGTCTCGTCCATGTCAATACCTGCACTGGGTACAGGTGAGTCAGTGCGTGGACTGGGTGAATAAGAAGGGCGTCTCGTCCATGTCAATACCTGCACTGGGTACAGGTGAGTCAGTGTATGGACTGGGTGAATAGGAAGGGCGTCTCGTCCATGTCAATACCTGTACTGGGTACAGGTGAGTCAGTGCGTTGACTGGGTTAATAAGAAGGGCATCTCGTCCATGTCAATACCTGCACTGGGTACAGGTGAGTCAGTGTATGGACTGGGTGAATAAGAAGGGCATCTCGTCCATGTCAATACCTGCACTGGGTACAGGTGAGTCAGTGTATGGACTGGGTGAATAAGAAGGGCGTCTCATCCATGTCAATACCTGCACTGGGTACAGGTGAGTCAGTGTATGGACTGGGTGAATAAGAAGGGCGTCTCGTCCATGTCAATACCTGCACTGGGTACAGGTGAGTCAGTGTATGGACTGGGTGAATAAGAAGGGCGTCTTGTCCATGTCAATACCTGCACTAGGTACAGGTGAGTCAGTGCATGGACTGGGTGAATAAGAAGGGCGTCTCATCCATGTCAATACCTGCACTGGGTACAGGTGAGTCAGTGTATGGACTGGGTGAATAAGAAGGGCGTCTCGTCCATGTCAATACCTGCACTGTGGGTACAGGTGAGTCAGTGCAGGGACTGGGTGAATAAGAAGGGCGTCTCATCCATGTCAATACCTGCACTGTGGGTACAGGTGAGTCAGTGCATGGACTGGGTGAATAAGAAGGGCGTCTCGTCCATGTCAATACCTGCGCTAGGTATAGGTGAGTCCTGCGCTAGGTACAGGTGAGCCAGTGCAATAATCTTTGATGCGATGTTAAACCCCATTTCATCTCACCTAAAACTGAGAACAAGAATAGGAGTTACTGTTATTACATCGCATAGATTGTGAAACTGATTCCTGCATTGGTTAAGACCATGTTGACTATCAGCTGGGTTCTGTGCAGGCGGACTGAAGCAGTCTCCAGAGAAGATGGCGAGCGCCATCTATGATGCCATCAACAAGTACGGCGCCAGCCACCCAGCACCAAGCCTCAGCCAGGTTCGAGTCGTCATCTTCCAGGACGAGATGCTGAACGGTTTCAGGACAGTGTTTGCTGGTGGCAGGCCACGTACATCGTCATCGCACTCTGCACAGGACAAAAGGGGTATGGTGGTTATTTCTCAGAATGGCATTTTCATTCACGAATCCAAAGGGAGTTGGGGTCGGGTTAGGGAGTTGGGACCGGGGTAGGGTTTGGGGTCAGTTTAGGGAGTTGGGATAGGGTAAGGGAGTTGGGATCGGGTTAGGGGTTAGGCAGTTGGGATCGGGTTAGGGAGTTGGGATCGGGTTAGGGAGTTGGGATAGGGTTAGGGAGTTGGGATCGGGTTAGGGATTTGGGATCGGGTTAGGGAGTTGGGATAGGGGTAGGGAGTTGTGGTCGGGTTAGGGAGTTGGGGTCGGGTTAGGGAGTTGGGATAGGGGTAGGGAATTGGGGTAGGGCTATGGAGTTGTGGTCGGGTATGGAGTTGTGGTCTGGGAAGGGAGTTGGGATAGGGGTAGGGAGTTGGGGTCGGGCTATGGAGTTGGGGTCGGGGTATGGAGTTGTGGTCGGGGTAGGGAGTTGGGGTCAAGGTAGGGAGTTGAGGTTGGGGTAGGGAGTTGAAGTCGGGGTGCAGAGTTGTGGTCGGGGTAGGGAGTTGAGGTTGGGGTAGGAAGTTGAGGTCGGGGTAGGGAGTTGAGGTTGGGGTAGGGAGTTTGGGTCGGTTAAGGGAGTTGGGATAGGGGTAAGGATTTGGGATAGGGGTAGGGAGTTGGGATAGGGGTAAGGATTTGGGATCGGGTTAGGGAGTTGGGATAGGGGTAAGGATTTGGGATAGGGGTAAGGATTTGGGATAGGGGTAGGGAGTTGGGATAGGGGTAAGGATTTGGGATCGGGTTAGGGAGTTGGGATAGGGGTAAGGATTTGGGATAGGGGTAGGGAGTTGGGATAGAGGTAAGGATTTGGGATCGGGTTAGGGCGTTGGGATAGGGGTAAGGATTTTGGATGGGGAAGGGAGTTGGGATCGGGGAAGGGAGTTGGGATAGTGGAAGGGAGTTGGGATAGGGGTAGGGGCCTGTCCCCTTCTGAAGCATTCTGAATCTGTAAACGCACAAGAAACATGTTACAAACTCATGTGTTTTAAGTATGTCACACACTTCTTTTTCCAAGAAGCTCTATTTGCACTTGATTATAGAACTAATATCTGAGATTTGACAGGAATGTATGGCTCAATACAAATGATAACATGATTCCACAACAATATGTCTGTACTCGCCAGTAGAGCCAGCTGAGCATGACCTACAGGTTGTGTTCGCCCAGATATAAGAGCATCAATCTATTACCATCAAATACATGATCCAAATACACAGATTCTGCCCCTATGTGTGATCATCTGCCGTGTTGTGTGTGGACCTTGATGTTGTTCAGACTCCAATACCCACAGAGGGGCAGTGGGGTAGGCTAGTGGGTAAAGTGTTCGCTCCTCACGCCCAAGACCTGTGTTCGACTCCCCAAATGGGTACAATGTGTGAAGCCCATTTCTGGTGTCCCCCGTCTTGCTGGAATGCTGCTAAAGCGGTGTAAAACAATACCCACTCCCTATCCCCACAGTGGACGGTCAAACTAGAATGTTGGACAAAGTATTGCAGTGTTGAAGTGATGGTCGGTATGCTGGTATACGGTAGAAAAGATCGGGGGCATGACTCGTCACAGATGTGTTGGTGATACTGATATTGTAAGTTTTTTAGTTGGCGATGGATGTTTGCTTGTGAGTGAGCAGCAGGCCTCTTCACAATGAGACGATTGTAACTACCATACTTTAACAAAGACTTAAGACAATCACAGCGCTAAGATCGCTTTGTGCAACAGGGGCCAAGTCTTTTGCGGACACTGTCAAAGGTAGGGCATAATATAATTTATAACGTCAAACCATTATGATGGCATAATCAGGCATTTTAACGTGCATTACAAACAAGTAACACTGACGCAAATATAGGTCGTTATACAAAATTATAGGCAAATTTTATTTCAACCATAACATGGCTAACAAAGACACAATTTATGGACAAAAAATGTTCTAACATTGTAAATGCGATGTTTCGGTATAGATCTTTATACCGTTGTCAAGGAAGACTGAATGAGGAACATTGTACAGAATGTGTACAGTAGGTGGAGGATTAACAGTAACAACAATTGCATACATGAGTGGGATAACATGAGAAAGTGGTGAGAACAGAAGGATAATGCTCTCACAACATGATGGACAGAGAACACATAGGTGAAAGCCAATTAAACAGGATAAGTTCACATAGGTGTGGTGATAATTGCTTCCGCAGTTCATAGTAGGCGGATGGGGTGAAATAGCCTTGATCTCTGTTGATTGATGGCTTGTGGCTGCTTCTGTTAGTTTTCTTTTAGTGAAGTCATGGAGGTTGTTGGAGAGGATTTGCATGTTTTCCCAATTGATGATATGTATGGGGCTGTTGCTGATATGGTCCGAGATGGCTGACTGGCCGTCTGATTTGATGGTTGAGGTTTTGTGCTCTTTGATTCTGGTGTTGATGGGGCGGGATGTTTCACCTATGTAGGATTGTCCACAGTTGCAGTCAATTTTATAAACTACACCGAAGTGTCGTCTTACACTATTAAAGATGTTGTTATCCATAAGTAATGCAAGTCAAACAAAACATGGGTAAGTTGGAGAAATCACTTGAATGACTTGATTCCGGAAGTAGAATCACCAGATTCCAGTGGTTCCTCCATTACCTTATTCATTTTGTCCATACCAGAATAACACATGTTGTTTATAAACATCCAAGGGGAGATTACTCATATCACTCAACCATAGCTTGCTCCAGCCTTCCGGTAGTATCCATTTGTCACAAGGGAATTCCCCTCTCAGACATTGTGCTGACATTGATGTTGTAGGTCATCAAGAGGCAAGAAGTAAAAGGTCACATCGAAGATCGAAAACGTCACATCACAAATCCCCAGATGACGTCATTGACACAAGCAACAAACACATCGATGACAGCGTGGTCCTCTGCATCTACACCGACGACAAGAAGAATGCTGAGGCAGCTAAGCAGAGGATAACGATGCTGTGCAAGGAAGAGTTTGAACACAAGGCGCTGTCAAAATCTTGGAACGAATTCATCGGCAAACTGAAAGCCAAGGAGGTGGGCGTTGACCTAGTTTCATTCTAATTTTGTGGGTGTTGACCCAATTTCGTTCTTATGTAGTAAGCATTGACCAAATTTCATTCATGTGTAGTTGGCATTGACCTAATTTCATTTTTATGTTGTAAGCATTGACCTAATTTCATTCTTATGTAGTAAGCATTGACCTAATTACATTCTTTTGTAGTTGGCACTGACCCAGTATCATTCGTATGTAGTAGGCTTTTGCCTAGTTTCATTCTTATGTAGTAGGAATTGAACTAGATTCATTATATTGTGCTGGTCGTTGACCTAGTTTCATTCTAATGCACTGGGTGTTGACCTAGTTTCATTCTTATGTAGTAAAAATTGACCTAGTTTCATTCTAATGCACTGGGTGTTGACCTAGTTTCATTCTAATGCACTGCGTGTTGACCTAGTTTCATTCTAATGTGCTGGGTGTTGACCTAGTTTCATTCTAATGTGCTGGGTGTTGACCTAGTTTCATTCTAATGTGCTGGGTGTTGACCTAGTTTCATTCTTACGTTGTAGGAATTGACCTAGTTTCATTATAGTGTGCTGGGTGTTGACCTTGTTTCATTCTAATGTGCTGGGTGTTGACCTAGTTTCATTCTTATGTAGTAGGAACTGTCCTAGTTTCATTCTAATGAGCTTGGTGTTGACCTAGTTTCATTCTAATGTGCTGGGTGTTGACCAGGTTATATTCTATTGTTGACCTATCTCAATCATTTAAATCCTAGGTTCAGTAGAATGTAGGCTTTAATTGTTGAGTTAATGGGAGTCAATCTGATAAAAACCGTGTTCCTTTCTTTCCACAACCACACCAATACGTCACACCTTTATGTACTATAATGAGTTCCATGCCTTCCCACCAGGTGTCCTCTCTGTACCGAATAGCAGACGACAACGGTGTAGCACTCTCCAAGACAGCACACGGCCTGACTCTGACAGGCAAAGTTCGGCTGGTGTCGGCAGCTTACGACATCATCGCGGAGAAGCTGCAGACGTTGCAGAAGAAGTCTCTGATGCAGAGGGAGGCCAGGACGTTGGCCCAGCTGGTGGAGTGGGTGTACGTGGACGAGAAGGGACGCAGTACGCCATTCACACCAGGCATCAACTGTCAACTTGAGAAGGCCCGTAACGATAAAGTGAAGACACTTGAGATCGAGGACTTCAAGGGAAGGAAGTACAAGATCGACCTGGAAGCCAGGTTGGAATACCCCCCTGACGGAAGCAAGCCTCTGACCATCAACAGAATAGAAAAGGTATGGTTATAGGTTGATCAAGAAAGGGGTACTTACGGGTGAAGTTAAGGGGAGGCAGGATTTTTTTGAAAAGTCAATAGTATTCATCTTGTGGCATACATGGTGAGATAAACATGGTGAGTGGCACAATAGTCTGAATATCCTTAATATCACCCGTACATAACTGTATGAGAGGGAGTATTGTTTTCGGCGCAGAGATTCTTTTGCTGCTTCATGGTAGGCTGTGTATTGACCAACGCCATCGGACACGACAACCATGGTCATCCAGATCATGCATTGTAGTCATCCAATCCTCCTCTGTCGCCTTTTAAGTCAAGCTGGAAGTATTAGGCATCTGTTTTACTCCAGAAGACAAATGCATCTACACCCCATACATGGCATGGTGTGTTATAGCCCTATGTTTGTGAAGGGATGTATAGTGATCCCTCGATGTATCTATAGGATCTGGGTGGTGGGGTAGCCTAGTGGTTAAAGCATCCGCTCATCTCGCTGAAGGCCCAGGTTCTATTCCTGACATGGGTACAATGTGTGAAGCCCATTTCTGGTGTCCCTCGCCGTGATACTCCTGGAATATTGCTAAAAGCAGTGTAAAATCATACTCACTCACTACAGGATGTGTTGGGGATCTCCTGATCAGCAGGTCGATTCAAACCTAAGGATGTATGTTGGGACGCATTTTCCATCCATGTTTAAACTCTACCAATGTAGCTGTGTATACATTTATTCCTCTGTGACTGATGGTATAATTGCTAGTGTTCTGTGTAACTCTGCTTGTGGTCTGTAGGGGGCGCCGTCAGGTCTTGGCCGGTACGTGGAGGGCGAGAAGGAGGCGCTAGCTGGCTCCACCACGGTCTACTTCTCCATCACACCCGAGAGGAACTTCAAGGGGACAGCAGAAGACCTCCACTTCAGGACTGCGGAGTCTCAGTTCTACAGACTGCTGAGTGACCAGGGAGGGAGGTCAGTGGTCTGACGGTGGCACCGGCCCACAAAGCGATCTTAGCGCTATGACTATCTTAGCCAGTGTTAAAGTATGGGAGTTCTGGGCACCTTTCCACAAAGTGATATTAGCGCTATGACTATCTCAGCCAGTGTTAAAGTATGGGAGTTATAATCACCATTCCACAAAGTGTTTTAGCGCTTCGACTATCTTAGCCAGTGTTAAAGTCTTGGAGTTATAATCACCGTTTCACAAAGTGTTTTAGCGCTACGACTATCTCAGCCAGTGATAAAGAATGGGAGTTATCATCACCGTTGCACAAAGTGATCTTAGCGCTATGACTATCTTAGCCAGTGTTAAAGTATGGGAGTTATCATCACCGTTCCACAAAGTGATCTTAGCGCTATGACTATCTTAGCCAGTGTTAAAGTATGGGAGTTATAATCACTGTTCCACAAATTGATATTAGCGCTATGACTATCTTAGCCAGTGTTAAAGTATGGGAGTTATGATCACAGTTCCACAAAGTGATCTTAGCGCTATGACAATCTTAGCCACTGATAAAGTATGGGAGTTATAATCACCGTTCCACAAAGTGATCTTAGCGCTACGACTATCTTAGCCAGTGATAAAGTAAGGGAGTTATAATCAACGTTCCACAAAGTGATCTTAGCGCTACGACTATCTTAGCCAGTGTTAAAGTATGGGAGTTATAATCACTGTTCCACAAAGTGATCTTAGCGCTACGACTATCTCAACCAGTGATAAAGTAAGGGAGTTATAATCACCGTTCCACAAAGTGATCTTAGCGCTACGATTATCTTAGCCAGTGTTAAAGTATGGGAGTTATGATCACTGTTCCACAAAGTGACCTTAGCACTACGACTATCTTAACCAGTGTTAAAGTCTGGGAGTTATAATAACCCTTCCACAAAGTGATCTTAGCATTATGACTATCTCAGCCAGTGATAAAGTAAGGGAGTTATGATCACCGTTTCACAAAGTGATATTAGCGCTATGACTATCTCAGCCAGTGATAAAGTATGGGAGTTATAATCACCGTTCCACAAAGTGATCTTAGCGCTATGACTATCTTAGCCAGTGTTAAAGTATGGGAGTTATGATCATGGTTCCACAAAGTGATCTTAGCGCTATGACTATCTTAACCAGTGTTAAAGTCTGGGAGTTATAATCACCGTTCCACAAAGTGATCTTAGCACTATGACTATCTCAGCCAGTGATAAAGTAAGGGAGTTATGATCACCGTTTCACAAAGTGATCTTAGCGCTATGACTATCTCAGCCAGTGATAAAGTAAGGGAGTTATAATCACCGTTCCACAAAGTGATCTTAGCCCTATGACTATCTCAGCCAGTGATAAAGTATGGGAGTTATAATCACTGTTCCACAAAGTGATCTTAGCGCTACGACTATCTCAGCCAGTGATAAAGTAAGGGAGTTATTATCACCGTTCCACAAGCGATCTTAGCGCTATGACTGTCATAAGCCAGTGTTAAAGTTTGGGAGTTACAATCACCTTAGGGCTAAGATGGCTGGAGGGGGCTCTGTATCCTAACAACCACATGGTCATTTAGTGTGACCTTGTATGTCCTTAGAATCATCTATGAATCATCATTACATGTGATGGGCTATGTGAAGATATAAAATGTTCCTAATATGTTTCAGATACAAAGTTGTGAAAGTTGAATACGTGGTGACGCCTGATCTGGTGAAGCGGTTCAGGTATGTCTGTGTATCAAGTACTATCAAGTACTAAGTACTTAGCAAGTACTATGCTAATCAGTCCCACCATAACCTCAACACACAAACCAGACTTTGAAAACTATCTGTGTGATGTAGAAACTTCAAAACAGTATGGTGTACTCGCTATCCAAATGTTTACAATTGTTGCATTTCAATTCTCGTTTGCTGTATTGCCTCCCTTTGGCGTACCAGGATCCAATGATTGTGGATTCGAAAAACAGTTTTGTCCTGATTATGGTCATAGAATACTTGTGATCTTGCATTGTTTTACCGAAGTAGAAGACCTGCATCACTTCCGTCAATGATCTCATCACTCCCACATCAGCTGACACTCCGTGACATGACAAAATGGTGTTGAAAGTGGCGTAACACCAGCTAACTCACTGAATACTAATTAAACAAGAATTACCAAATATTCCATAATAAATAACACTTATTTCCCTCACTAGTTTTAGTTTTACGCCAGTAAGTGAATATTGCTCAGTTTTGATTTACACCTCGTGGCAAAGGATCATTTGATGTTTTACCATGGTAACGCCCTCCCCCGTGTGGTGTGATTGCATAACGGTAAATGGACGGTTGTTAGTTTTAATGTTTATCAATATTGTCATTCTGCAACTAGATCTGCCCAGGAATCTCTGAAGAATTCTCGCGGGGAGATGAACGCCCAGCCCATTCTGGCGTTCCATGGAACAGATGAGGGAAACATCAAGAAGATCTGCGAGAAGGGATTCCTCATGCATGGTAGGCTTATCTGATTCCTTCACATATCTTTTCCTCTCACGTCCTTCCTCCACTAACACGTGCATGGACAGATGTAGTCTGGAGATGTGAGTGATGCTGATCTGCCATCTTGACCTTGTGTTGCCAGGCGACCCCGGGTTCCAAATGAAGTCCGGCAACAAGTACGGCAGCGGCGTCTACTTCAGCGAGTACCCTGACTACTCCATGCAATACATCAGAGGCTCCACCAAGCTGCTGCTCTGTAAAGTCATGCTGGGAAAGGTAACACGTCTCCCCACGGCAGTGGACAATCGCAGCACTCAACCACAACCTGACTGGTTTAAACGAAGCTAAATGTGGAATGTCATGAGTTCTTTGATTGGTTTAAATGAAACATATTATATTTTGGGTAGGCTCTCATCTTGGAATTTATGCTAAGCGTCCTTGTGCTTCAGATGAAATAGTTCAGGGCAAAGCTATACTTTATTACACTACACATGGGTGGTGCCAACTTTATTTCTCAAACATATATAGGTACAGTCAAAGACTGTTGTATCAAACTACGATGTGTCAAACTTATGTTTGTCTCAAAGTAAAACCTGGTCCCTGCTTATTCCTCTTTTAGTCATCAGTTTCGGTTGTCAAACCTCGGCTACCTTGACGTATTTACGTAGGTTGCTTCAACTTCAACACAAGCGTTTTTGACTGTGTTATTGTCAAATACTGTATTCGACGTAATAAGTGTCCCGCTCTAATAAGGGCCCACGGCGATATTTGCTGATATATTGGCCAGTGAACAATCCTAATTAGCACCCCTTTCGATTGATCAATGTACACAAGACTTATTTATTCGCGTGTAATACGCACTCATGTGTTATATGCACACTTAATTCTGGAAAAGTATATCTGTCGTACATAAACATTTCAGGCATTTCAGAATTTACCTTTAACTTGTTTCTTTCACGAAAATAATACTCTAATAAGAGCCCCCTATTCCTAATTTTGAGAAGGCCCTGGGTGCTTATTACGTCGAGTATGGTATATAAGTTCAGCATTAACTTGTAATGGATAGCTGATGCACAGGTTTTCCACCTTCTCGGTACACTGGTTAAAAGCAGGAACCCATTTCACAAAGCGATAGTAGTGCTACAGATGTCGTAAATCTAGGTTAAGTATGGGAGCTAAGATCCTCTTAGCACAGTTGTGTGAAACACGTCGTCAGTTCTTTATTTCTGTCAGTCAAAAGTCCCAAGATGATTCCCGATCAGAGTAGATCCCAAACACCCCTTGCTTGTCGTAAGAGTCGCTATACGAGGATCTAGTGGTCATGCTCTGTGACTTGACTGACTGAGGCTGCCAATCCACTTTTGGTGTTTGGGATTCAGGGTCTATTTGGAGGGTATTCAGGGGTCTATTTAGAGGGTATTCGGGGGTCTATGTAGAGGTATTCGGGGTTCTATGTAGTGGGTATACATGGGTCTATGTAGAGGGTATTTGGGGGTCTATGTAGAGGGTATTCGGGGGTCTATGTAGAGTGTATACATGGGTCTATGTAGAGGTTATTCGGGGGTCTATTTAGAGGGTATATGGGGGTCTATTTAGAGGGTATATGGGGGTCTATTTAGAGGGTATTCGGGGGTCTATTTAGAGAGTATTCGGGGGTCTATTTAGAGGGTATTCGGGGGTCTATTTAGAGAGTATTCGGGGGTCTATGTAGAGGATGTTCAAGGTCTATGTAGAGGGTATTCAAGGTCTATGTAGAGGGTATTTGGGGGTCTATTTAGAGGATATACATGGGTCTATTTAGAGGTATTTGGGGGTCTATGTAGAGGGTATTCGGGGGTCTATTAAGAGGGTATTCAGGGGTCTATATAGAGGGTATTTAGGGGTATATTTAGAGGATATAAATGGGTCTATGTAGAGGTATACGGGGGTCTATGTAGAGGTATTTGGGGGTCTATGTAGAGGGTATTTTGGGTTCTATGAAGAGGGTATTTGGGGGTCTATGTAGAGGTATTCGGGGGTCTATGTAGAGGGTATTTGGGGGTCTATGTAGAGGTATTTGGGGGTCTGTGTAGAGGGTATTCGGGGGTCTATTAAGAGGGTATTTGGGGGTCTATTTAGAGGATATTTGGGGGTCTATGTAGAGGTATTTGGGGGTCTATGTAGAGGGTATTTTGGGTTCTATGTAGAGGGTATTTGGGGGTCTATGTAGAGGGTATTCGGGGGTCTATTAAGAGGGTATTTGGGGGTCTATTTAGAGGATATTTGGGGGTCTATGTAGAGGTATTTGGGGGTCTATTTAGAGGGTATTTGGGGGTCTATGTAGAGGTATTTGGGGGTCTATGTAGAGGGTATTTTGGGTTCTATGTAGAGGGTATTTGGGGGTCTATGTAGAGGTATTCGGGGGTCTATGTAGAGGGTATTTGGGGGTCTATGTAGAGGTATTTGGGGGTCTGTGTAGAGGGTATTCGGGGGTCTATTAAGAGGGTATTTGGGGGTCTATGTAGAGGTATTTGGGGGTCTGTGTAGAGGGTATTCGGGGGTCTATTAAGAGGGTATTTGGGGGTCATTCAGCAGTCTCTCACTTCTTCACTCACCAGACTGGCAATAGCTGTGACCATTTTCTGTTTCCAGACGTACACAATCTCAAGCTTCTCACAGGGCAGTGTCCATCCAGGCTACGACTCTCACACATCGGCATGCGGCAAGGAGCTTGTCATCTTCGACACTGCCCGGATATTGCCGTCATACATTGTCCACTACAAGTAGAACCAGTCCAACTCCATATATGGCATGCAACTCCATATATGGCATGGAAACCCTCACACAATCATTTCTTGCATTAACTATTAAGGGAACACAAGCGTCGTGAGAATGTCGGGCCCTGGCAATTGCTTCTGTTTGTATCCTCATTTGAATAATTACACGTTATCTGGTCCACAACCAAGGGCGGATCCAGCACTTTTAAAAGGGAGGGGTCCAAAATATCAAAATTCTCTAATACATGTAGTTTACTGCCTACGACAAACCACATTTGGTTTCCAAACTGGGTGGTGGTGGTTTGATCCGGACCCCCTGTGGATCCGCCAATGACTAAGCACAGATCTCTATGTATTTTGTGCCAATATTGATCATCATCTTCATAATAGTGATGTCATCCTGGTGATGATGACAAAGTTTAGGTTTTAAAGTATTTTTATGCGTTGAACACCTGCACACATTATTTAGACAGCACTGATAGTAACCTCCTCATTACTTGAGTGGGTCTTTGCATTGTTTGTGTGTCAAAGTGGCGCCATTTTTGTATCATGCACCGTAGATTATATGTTCTTATATGTTGCCATGTTGTTTACATGTTGTATGTCTGTACACGGACCTATACAAGTCCGTGGTCCGTACAATGGCGCCACAGCTCTGGCTTGTTGTGACTGTCATGATACATGTCTGTGTGGTGGATGTGTGGTAATCACTGACGTGGCCTGTGTGGCTTCTACAGGTAGGGTCCGTATACTGGAACTGTGATATGAGTGTGAGCGTGGACATATTCCTCTTGTCAATATGATCTATGAACCTGATAGTGTTTATCCCCCCCTAGTACACATGCTTTGCAAATCCTATAAATCTGCACGGCAGTTTACGAAACCGGATATCTATTTTGTAAAACGATTTTGATTGGACTATGCATAGACTCGTTAGTCCAGCCAAAATATAGCTCCACAATTCCAGCCTAGTTCAGCAAGGGTGGAAATTGGACTTTGACAGTCAGTTAACTCCCTTGCCTCGGAAGATTTTACAAGGACTGAGACAAATATCGATGTTACCTTCTATCCATTATGCCACTATTATTGATATCAATGAAAATATTTTTTTGAATTATAACTCCCTTGGCCCATTTAGATAAGTTCCCCTTTCAAAGGGAGAAAGCAACTGGTCAAGTGTTCATGTACTCGTATAAATAATTTTTTCATCATTATTTTGACATGTCATTTAGTATTTGCAGTACAACATCCTTGGTTGGTGGGGTAGCTTAGTGGTTAAAGTGTTCGTTCGGCACATCAAAGACCCGGTTCATTTTCCCACAGGGGTACAATGTGTGAAGCTCATTTCTGGTTTCCCCTGCTGTGATATTGCTGGAATATTGCTGAAAGCGGTGTAAAACACTACTCACTCACTCACTCAAGACAGGACAGGGTTGACTGCATGACTCATCACCGTCCTCTACCCTGGCTGTTGGAACAGAAGGATCCAGACAGAACAGAGCGTCATTGTATGTAGTCATTGAAAGGCATCGAGAAGTGATACACATAAGGAAGAGAAATTATGGATGTCAACTTCTTCATTATGAGGAACCCAACGTTTTGGAGTATATACCTACACCTTCTGACACTTGATGCAGGAGTAAGTATATACTCTGAAACGTTGTGTTCTTCATAATGAAGAGGTGAGGTGAGATGGGGTTTAATGTCACGTTCAAGATTATTGCACTTATATAGCGACGTGCATGCATGCGTGTGTGGCTGCTTGTACTAATCCGGACTGATGCCGATTTATAGTGCTAGCCCACCGAGATACCATGCTGCAGTTTAACATGAATACCCCACTCAGACACAGTATACTGACTCCGAGCCGACCAGTCCTTGTTTTAGCCCCATAATGCCGAGCACCAGACAGGGTAACAACAAGTACCATCTTTTAACGTCTTTTGGTATGAAGCGGCCGGGGATCGAACCCCAGACCTTCCGCTCTCGGGGCAGATGCTCTACCACTAGACCAGGGAGGCAGTCTCATAATAAAGAAGTTGACATCCCTAAATTCTCTTCCTAATCATTATATGTACTAATTCATCATACGTTACTTTATCTTAAATAGCAGTATACAGCAAGACAACATTAAACCATTTTGCATCATTGATAGTTTCGTTACATTTTACATTAGGTATTGAATTAAATAATCACATCCCCAGTGACAACAGGCAAAGTCTGAGTGTGTGACAAAATGACGTGAAACTAATGGCAGGGAAACTCGTGGTGTGGTGACGTGGACAATCAAAATAAACAAGTACAGTAAACTACGAATGTAACGAACTCAAAGAGACTAAGTTTAGTTTGATAACTGTTGTTCATAATAAGCATATATATACAGCAAATGGTCGGGACAAAAAAACAATGTGTTATATCCGTCAGTTTGTTAAAAGCATGTTTGTTATAAACGTAGTTTACTGTATTTCATCAAGAACGTCACTGGAGTCGGTACATGCTATTTTCAAAATGATCATGCTTTGTGTCAGGCTTGTATCACAGGAAGAATGGAATCTTGCAGTGTTTGTATCTGGTTGTAATCCATTCAATAAACATTCAGAAGATCAGTGTTCTATAGAACTACCAGACTTTATGTTCAATGGATATCATGTTGAAGAGAAACTTGAGTCATCCCATTGCCTAGCAGCTGATTTCACATGTGTGAAATTTTGCAAAATATCAAAATACCAAAAACCACCAGTGAAGCTGATGAGCAATACATATGCCAAGTTTTGTTGAAAAACATGGAAAAGGTTTTCAATTAATGGCTCGGAAAAGGATGGGAATGTCGACGCCAAAGGAGGGGAGAGGGGAGAAGGGGAGAGGGGAGATGAAACATAAAAAACAGCCAGACCAACACTTGTTATGGGCAACGGATTGTGCCCATTGACCTGCATTATATACTAATAGGATCAGTCATCACACCGGAGACCTGGGTTTGATTCCACACTTGGGTACAATGTGTGAAGCCCATTTCTGGTGTCCCCTGTGGTGATGTTACTGGAATATTGCTGAAAGCGGCGTAAAACCAAACTCACTCAACAAGAGGAAAACTGTCACAAACATAACATCTGTACACTGCATGAGTGAATGTTGTTTTCCGTCATACAGATGACACACATGAATGCTTTAAATAACAGAGTAAAGGGGAGATAAATCAGTCGTTGATAACAGGATGAGCGAACTCCGTCGTGACGTACGATGCCAGTCAACCAGGCCTACCATTAACCTCCTCATGCCAAAGGGAGTTAACCATGGCGTGAACGGGAACGTCTGCAGCATGTAACAGTCCTGGTAGGACACTTCAAATAACAGAAGTCATGACATTGTCACATGATTCGAATATGGACGTGTATGGAGTGAATGAGTTGGGTTCATGATGATTTCAACACTATTTGAGTTGCATCACAGCACGTCAGCTCTTTGGAAAATACACCACAGTGAAGCAGGTCGTAGACATTAAACAAAACACGCAAGCACAAACTAGGGCAGGATAAAAAAATCTGAATTATCGTCAATGGGAAGAAACATTTATGATTATTGATATGAAAATTTTGTTATCGATAATATCTTACATGCACAATAATGATGAAATAAAGTTTAAACAAGTATTTGTCACAGAGTGACGAAATATCCCCCGCCTGTACACCATAGTACCAAATATGAAGACAATCCAGCGGTTAGTTCTTGAGATATTGTGGCAACACCGTTTTCCAACTCCAAAAACAGATTTGCCTGCTGTGACCTTGAAAATGGGGTCAAGGTCACCAAATCTGACAGGTGTATGCGGTGTCTGTATATACACTATAGTTCCAAATATGAAGACAATCCAGCGATTAGTTCTTGAGATATCGCGGCAACACCGATTTCTAACTCCAAAAGCAGATTTGCCTGCTGTGACCTTGACAATGGGGTCAAGGTCACCAAAACCGACTGGTGTCTGCGGTGTCTGTATATACACCATAGTTCCAAATATGAAGACAATCCAGTGTTTAGTTCTTGAGATATCGCGGCAACACCGTTTTCCAACTCCAAAAGCAGATTTGCCTGCTGTGACCTTGAAAATGGGATCAAGGTCACCAAAACCGACTGGTGTCTGCGGAGTCTGTATATACACCATAGTTCCAAATATGAAGACAATCCAGTGTTTAGTTCTTGAGATATCGCGGCAACACCGTTTTCCAACTCTAAAAGCAGATTTGTCTGCTGTGACCTTGAAAATGGGATCAAGGTCACCAAAACCGACTGGTGTCTGCGGAGTCTGTATATACACCATAGTTCCAAATATGAAGACAATCCAGTGTTTAGTTCTTGAGATATCGCGGCAACACCGTTTTCCAACTCTAAAAGCAGATTTGTCTGCTGTGACCTTGAAAATGGGATCAAGGTCACCAAAACCGACTGGTGTCTGCGGAGTCTGTATATACACCATAGTTCCAAATATGAAGACAATCCAGTGTTTAGTTCTTGAGATATCGCGGCAACAAACAGGTGGGACGTACGGACTTGTAATTTTAAATCGAATCAATTGCCAAAGACGGAAAGCAGTTTATTTTGTTACAACTTAAATGTCCACAAAGTTATCGTTGCATAAACCACTCACCAGTGGCAGGAAGTGTGTTGATTTCTTTCAGACTTGTTTGTATAGTTGCTCAAAGTTACTTCTCCGATATTTATCGATAATTGATCAATATTTAGTTAACAATCATCAATCTCTATGATCAGTTTTGAAAGCCAGACCTAGCAAAAACCAAGGTTTCCAACCAACAACCTATGGATCCCGGGCATCACATAAGGCAGTTGTCTCCATCAATAATCACTACTTCCCGTGTTTGTATACTCTATGTTCAATTATGTTATAATTAGTCAGTAATGATTGTGGTGCTGAATTCTAAAAATCCACCCAAATACTTGTTAGAGGCTGACATAAACTTGAACAGAAACACAGAACGAACAGTTGACATATTTTTATTGCAAGCAACATTGCATGTCATGTGAGCAGATGTCCATCTTATACAGCCTCTGTATCAATACAGATACAGATACACCTGGCCCCATGCTACTTATAGTGAACCCTCATTAATCTGGACAATGTTATTACAGACAATTACACCTATAACATACGTATATATACAAATAGACATTAACCCCTTACCAGGAATCGCTAATCCATAAACATGTAAACTTGGATGCTATCACTTGGAAATCAACTGTCCAGATTAACAAGGGTTTACTGTATGTTCTCCTGGGACAAACACATATAATTCACCGAAATCTTGTTTAGGATATTTGTTCAAAAGCTCTGTGCAGAAACACAACTATTGACAATACATTGAACTAATTCTAAGTGTGTATTTGACAAAGAAGAGGAATAATAACAGAATAAACAAAAGTTGTCCTCATGTTATACAAAGAAGTTTGTCCCCACCTTCTATAGAACACAGTTGTATAAGTCCTGCCTGAAAATATATTCGTCTCATCCCAAGTTCCAGCTCTCCAACCCTCCACCTCATATTGAAAGCAGAGCATTACTGAAAGTGTCGACATATCTTCAAATACACAACAAACATAAGTTCATTTAGAAGAGGCTGAAGACATCAATTGATTTTAGAAGTTGTCATCCATATTTAGAATTCTTAGTCCTATTTCTTTACTAGAACTTTCCAGTTGTATTGTTGTTGACAAATACTTTAACGAGGTTGGCCTAAAATTGGCCAACATCTTTAACATGCACAGACTGTTTGTATCAATAGTGTCATGTGGTATATTGACACAGCGTCTGGAAACATGGAATTCATTCATAGACATTTTGATGATCAGCGGTAAACCCTGTCTTTGCACCACAATTCATAAACAATGCTTAAGGCAATAATTAAGAAACTGCTTTCAAACCACAGTGGAATAATTACTTGTGAATAAGGGAAACAATAAAATATTAAATTATATAGAAAAATCACATAATAAATAATGAGATGAAATGAGACATTTAGTTGCATGGCTTGAGGAGTGAGGAGTGTTCCACCATTGTACACTTTGCTGGGCTGCAGACTGTGGTCAAACCAGGAGCAGATGCACCGGATGCAGACTGAGGTAGACACAAGGAACAACTAGTCTCATGTCAGACTAGCTTGTTGTGTAACATAAATAGATTTGGGCAGAGAAACCATAGACCTTCCATATAGTCACAGAGGAGTGGTCCAGCTGAGTGGTCCATACGTTAGCACCAATAAAGTCAATCAAGATATGAGAATATACATGCCTATTGCATATGATTGGTTGGTTGGTCGGTTTGTTGTTTTACGCCACACTCAGCAATATTCCAGCTGTATGACGGCGGTCTGTAAATAATCGAGTCTGGACCAGACAATCCAGTGATTAACATCATGAGCACTGATCTACGTAATTAGGATACGATGACATGCATCAACCAAGTCAGCGAGCATGACCCCCCGATCCCATTAGTCGCCTCTTATGACAAGCATTGTCGCCTGTACGTTTCACTAACATTAGATGATGAGGTGGACATTTTGAATTTTTCAAAATGAAACATTTACTTCGTTTCTCACAACAGTATCCAGGTGAGGACAAAATGTATGAAGACCTAAATGTTATGCAGCTAAGATGATCAAATACAGAAGAAAATATAATAGGGTAAACTCAAAAAGAGGTGTAAATTCAGCTTAATATAGAAATGAAAAAAATGCATATACTTCACGATATGACACTCGCAATTCACACTGAGGATTGCACAAGATAAATATTTTGAAAATAGAAGAAACAAGAGTTTGACACTAACATGGCTATATCCCCCGCCCCTGTTGCAGAATTTATGACATAATTAAATCAAAACAAACCCTAACCTTTTTTAACCGAGGCGGAACTTGTCATGGAAAATGTGAAAAAAAGAAGAGTTTGGAACCTAAGGCCATCTTGCTGCCATGGAAACGTAAAAAAATAAAAAATTCTAAAATTTCTTAATAGCAAAAGGCACCAGTTCAGCATGTACCTGACAGACTTTCTAAGTTTGATGAAAATATATTGAACAGTTTATGAGTTATGCTCCGGAAATGAACCCTTCCCTCACAGAACCTAAGTCAATCTTGTTGCCATGGAAACGTAAAAAATAAAAATTTCTAAAAGTTCTAAATAGCAAAAGGCACCAGTTCAGCATGTACCTGACAGACCTGCAAAGTTTGATGAAAAAATAGTGATCGATTTATGAGTTATGCTCCGGAAACGAACCCTACCCTCACAGAACCTAAGTCCATCTTGTTGCCAAGGAAACGTAAAAAGAAATATTTCTAAAATTTCGAAATAGCAAAAGGCACCAGTTCAGCATGTACCTGACAGACCTGCAAAATTGATGAAAAAATATTGAACGGTTTATGAGTTATGCTCCGGAAACGAACTCTACCCTCACAGAACCTAAGTCCATCTTGTTGCCATGGAAACGTAAAAAATAAAAATTTCTAAAAGTTCTAAATAGCAAAAAGCACCAGTTCAGCATGTACCTGACAGACCTGCAAAGTTTGATGAAAAAATATTGAACGGTTTCTGAGTTATGCTCCGGAAACGAAACGTGACGTATGGACAGACGTACGTACAGACGTACGGACGGATGGAGCCCGTTTCTATATCCCCCGCCAACTTTGTTGGGCGGGGTATAAAAAACAAAAGTTTCCATACAATCAACAGGCATTCTGACATTGTGACTAGCCAAAAATGATGAGCCACTTCTTATAACAGACAGAGGTTACAGGCCATACTGGCAGTCTCTGGGTGGAATATGATCAACAACAGTAACTACTTCAAACTGGATGTGGCTACACAGGATAGTAGAGAATATGGCATGGCAGTTCACTCACTGTGTTAATCTCTAGCATAACAAGCACATACGGACTGGGATGGACTTCAAGTCAATAACTTGGTAATGAAACCAAATCCATGGCTTTCCATAAATGCAGGCATGGTGAAAACATCAAAAGAGTTATAAACAACTTTGCTTTAACAGAAATACAACACAAAGTGTTCCACGTGGATTCATGACATCACGAGCGAGCGAGTGAGTGAGTTGGGTTTAACACCGCTTTTAACAGTATTCCAGTTTACATCACGGCGTGTCAGCTTAATGTGGGATGAAAGCCCGAAGTGATGCAGGTCTGAGACGTTTACCACTCAGGTGAAACCCACGAGCACGGGTATGGTGCTGACAAACCTAGAAACATTATCGGGGTGAACAGGGATTTGAACCCACAATGATGGGTTTATGGCGTGCCCAATGGGACACAACTCTGCACAGCGAATTGCGGCACCTTAGACGACTGGGCCAAACAGAGCCAAGATCAATCCTAATTTCAGAGCTACAGGCAACCTAATCTAGACTTGCCACATCATTCTAGATCTTCTTTTTTAATCTATTCTCTGACCACAATACATAAGATCACACAGCGAAACAAGACGTACAACTGATCTGGTCTCAGCATGACCACAATACATAGGATCACACAGCGAAACAAGACGTACAACTGATCTGGTCTCAGCATGACCACAATACATAGGATCACACAGTGCAATGGAGGAGGTCATTCTAAACAGGCAGAACAGCAGTTTCATTCAACAGAGGACAACATTGTCTCTCAGCACAACATTCTGTAGATTTTGATGGTATTATATATGGGCAATTATTCGTTAACGCCACACTGACTAAACAGTTACTAAACTGGGTTTTCAGACTATTGGCAAAAGTCACAGATTAAGATTACACAATCATCATTTACCAAAACATAAGTTACAAAACTTGTTTCAAATTCAAGGATAATAAGCAAATACATCTCTTGTACATACTTGTTTGTTCGTGGAAACCACACGAAATCAAAATAAAGTGAGAAAAAGCTATCAATACAAATCCAATAACTTCATATAACAAAATCTCAGCGTAGCCAGACCACCTAGTCAATGTAGCGGCCTTCAAAATAAGCATTGGCTGCTGATGACCTATTCTAACAGGGTAGTGTGATATATGATTGGCTGCTGATGACCTATTCTAACAGGGTAGTGTGATATATGATTGGCTGCTGATGACCTATTCTAACAGGGTAGTGTGATATATGATTGGCTGCTGATGACCTATTCTAACACGGTAGTGTGATATATGATTGGCTGCTGATGACCTATTCTAACAGGGTAGTGTGATATATGATTGGCTGCTGATGACCTATTCTAACAGGGTAGTGTGATATATGATTGGCTGCTGCTGACCTATTCTAACAGGGTAGTGTGATATATGATTGGCTGCTGCTGACCTATTCTAACACGGTAGTGTGATATATGATTGGCTGCTGCTGACCTATTCTAACAGGGTAGTGTGATATATGATTGGCTGCTGATGACCTATTCTAACAGGGTAGTGTGATATATGATTGGCTGCTGATGACCTATTCTAACAGGGTAGTGTGATATATGATTGGCTGCTGATGACCTATTCTAACAGGGTAGTGTGATATATGATTGGCTGCTGATGACCTATTCTAACAGGGTAGTGTGATATATGATTGGCTGCTGATGACCTATTCTAACAGGGTAGTGTGATATATGATTGGCTGCTGATGACCTATTCTAACAGGGTAGTGTGATATATGATTGGCTGCTGATGACCTATTCTAACAGGGTAGTGTGATATATGATTGGCTGCTGCTGACCTATTCTAACAGGGTAGTGTGATATATGATTGGCTGCTGATGACCTATTCTAACAGGGTAGTGTGATATATGATTGGCTGCTGCTGACCTATTCTAACACGGTAGTGTGATATATGATTGGCTGCTGATGACCTATTCTAACAGGGTAGTGTGATATATGATTGGCTGCTGATGACCTATTCTAACAGGGTAGTGTGATATATGATTGGCTGCTGATGACCTATTCTAACACGGTAGTGTGATATATGATTGGCTGCTGATGACCTATTCTAACAGGGTAGTGTGATATATGATTGGCTGCTGATGACCTATTCTAACAGGGTAGTGTGATATATGATTGGCTGCTGATGACCTATTCTAACACGGTAGTGTGATATATGATTGGCTGCTGATGACCTATTCTAACAGGGTAGTGTGATATATGATTGGCTGCTGCTGACCTATTCTAACAGGGTAGTGTGATATATGATTGGCTGCTGATGACCTATTCTAACAGGGTAGTGTGATATATGATTGGCTGCTGATGACCTATTCTAACAGGGTAGTGTGATATATGATTGGCTGCTGATGACCTATTCTAACAGGGTAGTGTGATATATGATTGGCTGCTGATGACCTATTCTAACAGGGTAGTGTGATATATGATTGGCTGCTGATGACCTATTCTAACAGGGTAGTGTGATATATGATTGGCTGCTGCTGACCTATTCTAACAGGGTAGTGTGATATATGATTGGCTGCTGATGACCTATTCTAACAGGGTAGTGTGATATATGATTGGCTGCTGATGACCTATTCTAACAGGGTAGTGTGATATATGATATCAGATGTACTCACAAAGTTTCATGAAGAAATATGGAATGGTTTAAGAGTTATGCTCCTCAAAATGGAATCCCCATTTGTACAAGGCCAGCTTCATCCCTTGAAAATACAAATTATAAAAGTTAAAAAATTCTTGAAAGCAAAAGGCACCAGCTCAACGCATGCTGGTGTGTATACAACATGTCATAAAGAAATATCGGGCATAAAGAACGGTTTATGAGTTATGCTCTTGAAACAAAATGTGACGAACAGAGCCCTTTTCTTTGTCCCCCGCAAAACGTTATTTGGGTGGGAGATAGTAAAATAACTGAAAGTGAGCAGAGTAACATGTACCGGTACAAACAAAACAGAATCCGTACCAATTAACAGCAAGTAGAAGATGAATAAACATACGTAGACCCCTGTCTATCTGATCACATTTGTTTCTTGTTTAACGCCGCACTCGGCAACATTCCAGCTATATGACGGCAGTCTGTAAATAATCGAGTCTGGACAAGATAATCCAGTGATTGACATCATGTGCATTGATCTACGCAATTAGGATACGTTGACATGCATCAACCAAGTCAGTGAACCTGACCACCCACCTGTTTTAGTCGCCTCTTACGACAAGCATGGGTTGCTGAAGATCTATTCTACCCTGAGAATCTTCACGGGACCTGATCCCATGTACATACAAACATCACATACACCCCATGAAGCGTCTACCCTGCTTACGTCATTGGTCACATTCTGTTTAGGGGCTCAAAAAGAGGTGAGGTGAGGAAAAGGGGTGGGGTCATATATTACTACCTTCTGTTTGACCCATTATTTTTCGGATTTCTTTAGATCAACTTTGTTGAACTTGGGATGTAACATCCTGAACATTGTCAAACTTGGGACGTAACTTCTTGAACTTTGTTGAATTTGGGACGTAACTTCTTGAACATTGTCAAACTTGGGACGTAACTTCTTGAACATTGTCGAATTTGGGACGTAACTTCTTGAACATTGTCAAACTTGGGACGTAACTTTTTGAACATTGTCGAATTTGGCACGTAACTTCTTGAACATTGTGGAACTTGGGACGTAACTTCTTGAACATTGTGGAACTTGGGACGTAACTTCTTGAACATTGTCGAATTTGGGACGTAACTTCCTGAACATTGTCAAACTTGGGACGTAACTTCTTGAATATTGTTGAATTTGGGACGTAACTTCTTGAACATTGTCAAACTTGGGATGTAACTTCTTGAACTTTGTCAAACTTGGGACGTAACTTCTTGAACATTGTCGAATTTTGGACGTAACTTCTTGAACATTGTGGAACTTGGGACGTAACTTCTTGAACATTGTGGAACTTGGGATGTAACTTCTTGAACATTGTGGAACTTGGGACGTAACTTCTTGAACATTGTGGAACTTGGGATGTAACTTCTTGAACATTGTGGAACTTGGGACATAACTTCTTGAACATTGTCAAACTTGGGACGTAACTTCTTGAACATTGTCAAACTTGGGATGTCACTTCTTGAACATTGTCAAACTTGGGACGTAACTTCTTGAACATTGTTGAATTTGGGACGTAACTTCCTGAACATTGTCAAACTTGGGACGTAACTTCTTGAACTTTGTTGAATTTGGGACGTAACTTCCTGAACATTGTCAAACTTGGGACGTAACTTTTTGAACATTGTCGAATTTGGCACGTAACTTCTTGAACATTGTGGAACTTGGGACGTAACTTCTTGAACATTGTGGAACTTGCAATTGGGACGTCACTTCTTGAACATTGTCGAATTTGGGACCTAACTTCCTGAACATTGTCAAACTTGGGACGTAACCTCTTGAACATTGTCAAACTTGGGACGTAACTTCTTGAACATTGTCGAATTTGGGACGTAACTTCTTGAACATTGTCAAACTTGGGACGTAACTTCTTGAACATTGTCAAACTTGGGACGTAACTTCTTGAACATTGTCGAATTTGGGACGTAACTTCTTGAACATTGT
The DNA here is from genome assembly GCF_023055435.1 of Haliotis rufescens. NCBI lineage: Eukaryota > Metazoa > Mollusca > Gastropoda > Lepetellida > Haliotidae > Haliotis > Haliotis rufescens. The sequence continues at coordinate 1,179,425 of NW_025964201.1, read as the reverse complement.
CAAACTTGGGACGTAACTTCTTGAACATTGTTGAATTTGGGACGTAACTTCCTGAACATTGTCAAACTTGGGACGTAACTTCTTGAACTTTGTTGAATTTGGGACGTAACTTCCTGAACATTGTCAAACTTGGGACGTAACTTTTTGAACATTGTCGAATTTGGCACGTAACTTCTTGAACATTGTGGAACTTGGGACGTAACTTTTTGAACATTGTGGAACTTGGGACGTAACTTCTTGAACATTGTCGAATTTGGGACCTAACTTCCTGAACATTGTCAAACTTGGGACGTAACTTCTTGAATATTGTTGAATTTGGGACGTAACTTCTTGAACATTGTCAAACTTGGGATGTAACTTCTTGAACTATGTTTAATTTGGGACGTAACTTCCTGAACATTGTCAAACTTGGGACGTAACTTCTTGAACATTGTCGAATTTTGGACGTAACTTCTTGAACATTGTCAAACTTGGGATGTCACTTCTTGAACATTGTCAAACTTGGGACGTAACTTCTTGAACATTGTCGAATTTGGGACGTAACTTCTTGAACATTGTCAAACTTGGGACGTAACTTCTTGAACATTGTTGAATTTGGGACGTAACTTCCTGAACATTGTCAAACTTGGGACGTAACTTCTTGAACTTTGTTGAATTTGGGACGTAACTTCCTGAACATTGTCAAACTTGGGACGTAACTTTTTGAACATTGTCGAATTTGGCACGTAACTTCTTGAACATTGTGGAACTTGGGACGTAACTTCTTGAACATTGTGGAACTTGGGACGTAACTTCTTGAACATTGTCGAATTTGGGACCTAACTTCCTGAACATTGTCAAACTTGGGACGTAACTTCTTGAACATTGTCAAACTTGGGACGTAACTTCTTGAACATTGTCGAATTGGGGACGTAACTTCTTGAACATTGTCAAACTTGGGACGTAACTTCTTGAACTTTGTTGAATTTGGGACGTAACTTCCTGAACATTGTCAAACTTGGGACGTAACTTCTTGAACTTTGTTGAATTTGGGACGTAACTTCCTGTACATTGTCAAACTTGGGACGTAACTTTTTGAACATTGTCGAATTTGGGACGTAACTTCTTGAACATTGTGGAACTTGGGACGTAACTTCTTGAACATTGTGGAACTTGGGACGTAACTTCTTGAACATTGTCGAATTTGGGACGTAACTTCCTGAACATTGTCAAACTTGGGACGTAACTTCTTGAACATTGTGGAACTTGGGACGTAACTTCTTGAACATTGTCGAATTTGGGACGTAACTTCCTGAACATTGTCAAACTTGGGACGTAACTTCTTGAATATTGTTGAATTTGGGACGTAACTTCTTGAACATTGTCAAACTTGGGATGTAACTTCTTGAACTTTGTTTAATTTGGGACGTAACTTCCTGAACATTGTCAAACTTGGGACGTAACTTCTTGAACATTGTGGAACTTGGGACGTAACTTCTTGAACATTGTGGAACTTGGGACGTAACTTCTTGAACATTGTGGAACTTGGGACGTAACTTCTTGAACATTGTGGAACTTGGGACGTAACTTCCTGAACATTGTGGAACTTGGGACGTAACTTCAGAACGTTTTGAACTTGAGCCATTAAACTCACTCCTATCTATTATCAAACATGTTACAGGACTCAAAATATTCTGTGCAAAGGAGCCTGACTTGCATAACAATAAACAGGAAAATTATTTGTGTATTCATTCCCACCAATTTCCTAATTCTAATAAACATCTACCAGTAAACAAAGATGATAAACAAGTATGCTGGGAGTGAGTGAGATGGGTTGAACTCTTTCAGCAGTATTTAAGTAACAACACAACGCCTCAGCTTGACGTGGAGGGAAACCCAGGAGTGATGCTGGTCTTGGACATTTACCACTGTGAAAACTTGCAAGCACTGGCAATAGCGTTGACCAACCTAGGCTACAAAAAAAATAACAGTCTTGGTTCTCAGGCACCGCCCAAAACATCATAAAGTTTGACATACATTGTGGTGCTTCAGGCATTTGTAATAATCGAAACAGAGTCCTCATGACAATTATGATATTGCATCAATAGTTCGCCAGGTCCCAATGAGTGGCCTTCACCTTCCATGTCACCCATCAAGGAAATAGTCTAGCTCCTTCCAAGTGCGTGACACCTTCGTTACACACTCGGCAACATCGCTGCCACCAGTGAGGTCGCGGCCATTACATTCTTACTGTACCAATTACATCATAGTTGAAATGAAAAAGAAATTCAAATTGACAATCAAAGAAAATAATTTCGCTTGGGTAAGAGTATTCAGCGTCATGACAGTCATTACTTGTTTGTAAACATGACGGTCAGTCGGCTGCGAGTTCAACTCCAAGCATGGTTGTATGTTTGTTTGTTGTACGCAGCTCTCAGCAATATTCCAGCTATATGACGGCGGTCTGTAAATGATTGAGCCTGGGGCCGACAATCCAGTGATTGACATCATTAGCATAGATCTACGCATTTGGGATATGATAACATGCATCAACCAAGTCAGCGAGTCTGACCACCCGATCTCGTTTGTCGCCTCTTACAACAAGCACAGTCGCCTTTTACAGCAAGCAAGGGTTGCTGAAGACCTATTCTACCCCGGATCTTCAAGGAGCATGGTTGTGGCCACCTATCACAGTGGGGCGCTTTGAATGGTGGCAGCGACGGTATGGAGAGCTCCGCGAATGGGCTATCGCTGTGAGGAGCTTCTGATATAGTAGGTATAAAAGTCTGTTGTGAGCCCCTGGATGAAATAACACAATATGGCAGTGGTCAAACTCAAGGAAACCTGTGAAACACAAGCTGCATGTACTGTCAAAAATAATATCCAGTCAAGTTGAAATGTTCCAAGGCAATGTCAACGTTGTCAAAGGGGGATAACTCTCATCACTTCTTTTCCTGAAGACTATTTGTTATGCAGTATGATTTTCTAAAAGCATGAGAAAATACATAAAATAAAATTTGTCTAAAGTAAGAAAATAATTAGTTTTAGCAGGTACACTCTATTGAGAACAATTTTTTTGTTATTTTCTCTTATTATTTATCTAGAAAATTTGTTAAAATAATTATTTTTGGAGTTCTAAATCCATAGATGTCAAAATTACTTATAAATCTAAAATATGTTTTACTGTTTTAAATTAACATTTTCAGATTTATATCAATATGAAAATAAAATTATAACCTTTCACTAGAAACATTGCTTAAAAATATAAAGTTTCAAGATATTTCTTTAAAACATAAAAAAAACAGTTCATGATTTTTTCTTTAAGTATTGGTATGTTCATAATTAACCTTAATAATGATAATGTTCCCCACCAAAGATATCTTAAGTCTTTTAGTCTGTAAATACTCAGGTATTTCTGACTTGGTTCCCCCACTTCAGGCTCTAAATCTCCTGGACTATCAGAACACAAGCTGCAAGTACTGTAGAAACAGCTGACACTTGGTCCAGGAATACTCTAGTGAAGATGAAAATACTATCTTATGACAGAATCAGTTTACAGTTTACAGTTGGAATCGTTGACATCAACAGTCCGAAACACTGTCGGAGTGAAAGATAACAAGGCCATTACAACGCTGACTGTACTGTACTTCTTGAACATTAAGCTAAGTATGTGCGGACTGTGGATCGGATTGCTCTCCGGCAGACCGGACACTCCCCGATGTGATGGGTACATTCCTCACAACAAACAAGATGGCCGCAGGGCTGGAAGGTGACCTCGACCTCTCGCTCCATGCAGATCTTACAGATGATTCGATCCTCGGGGTCCCAGTGTGAACCTGGGGACACAGAACAAGACTCATGGATGGATGTGACGTGATGTAAAGTGATATCGTTCTTTAATTGTGGAGAATACATTCTTGATCATTCAGTCATCAACTACATCCAACAATGAAAGAAGTTAATGAGTGAGTGAGGGAAGAGAATAACCAACGAGCTATGAGGAATAACAGATAATCTGTCCCCTGTGAATGAACTGGCGAGGGACTTGCAGCATTCATTCATGAGAGACAGAAAACCTGTCCCCTGTGAATGAACTGGCGAGGGACTTGCAGCATTCATTCATGAGAGACAGATAACCTGTCCCCTGTGAATGAACTGGCGAGGGACTTGCAGCATTCATTCATGAGAGACAGATAACCTGTCCCCTGTGAATGAACTGGCGAGGGACTTGCAGCATTCATTCATGAGAGACAGATAACCTGTACGTCTGAGCTTTAAGTAGGTTTCTCCATATGTGACCCACCATGAGTGAGTGAGTGAGTTGTGTTAAACGCCGCTTTGAACAGTATTCCAGTTAAATCACGGCATGTCGGCTTAATGTAGGATGAAAGCCTGAAGTGATGCAGGTCTTAGACATTTACCACTTCAGTGAAACCCACGAGCACAAGTATGGTGCTGACAAACCTAGAAACATAATCGGGGCGAACCGGGATTCGAACCCACTATCAGAGGTTTCTGGCGTGCCCAAGGGACGCAACTCTGCATAGCGAATTGCAGCACCTTAGACGGCTGGGCCCACCAATGGGACCCAATGGGTGAAACATTGACTTTTCATTAAATCTTAAAACTACAGCATCTTCAGAACACAAAAATACAATTCACAAGCTTCAATTCATATTTATTATAGAGATACATGATCTTCACTGAAGTAAGTTGACGTCAAACGTCTTAATATTGTCACAGCACAATGATATCCCAGCAACCATACTTCTTTTCACCTGCTGGGTCACATATATTGACATTTAAAGAGAAAAAAACAACAAAAAAACGTATGAAATTTCAACCCCACAGAGAAACTTCACTGAAGGCAGCCAATTGTTAAGATGACATAATGAAATCAGTTTGTGACAACTTAAACAATGGATGACGTCATTGTAATCTCAACAATGAAACATTTAGATGTCACAGAGCATCGAAGGCCCAGTCAGCATTGAGAATCGCAAAAATGCACATGAGCAAATATGGAAATGCTGTTACACATGAGCTTTCTTCCATTATGGGTAATATTGTAGTTTATTCCCAGTGAAAAATATTCCACCGAGACCATAGCATTGTGTAAACATTCTGGGCAAGCTGAACCAGGTGTTGAGTGCATGAGGAATGCCACACAGTGTCTGAAATAACTGCCTTCCTGCCTGCCCGCCTGCCCACCTGCCCGCCCGCCCGCCCGCCCGCCCGTCTGCCCGCCAGCCCACCTACCCGCCCACCCGCCCGCCCGCCCGCCAGCCAGCCCGCCCGCCCGCCCGCCCGCCCGCCCGCCCGCCCGCCCGCCCGCCCGCCCGCCCGCCCGCCCGTCTGCCCGTGGCTGGTAACTTTTCTAACTGGCTGCATGAAATGTTCCTCCACCTGCCCGCCTGCCCACCCGCCTGTCTGCCCGCCAGCCCACCTACCCGCCCGCCCGCCCGCCTGCCCGCCAGCCCGCCCGCCCGCCCGCCGCCATCCCACCTACCGGCCCGCCCGCCCGCCCGTCTGCCCGTGGCTGGAAACTTTTCTAACTGGCTGCATGAAATGTTCCTCCACCTGCCCGACTGACTGGCAAGTAAGTTTAAGACTACTTAAGAATTATAACCTTTAAAGATTCTCAAGTAAATGCTTGCGTTATTTTGGCTGAATCAAGACACAATTTGTCTCTCAGTTTTTGTGATTTTTTAATATTTATAATGCCTGAGAGTGGGCAGGTAACTTTGAAGATTGGCAGACAAAACTTATGGATCACCTGCCCGACTGTCTTGTTGGCTCCTAAAATTACTTCGAACACTGATGACACATACCATGGGGACAAGAAGACACACTATCAGGTCACACACTGAAACCAAACGATCTCAATAAAACAAGCATGGGTACTGGAGATGCTTTCTACTGTGTCAGGGGATGGAAGGCATGGCTGAAATAGATCATGTTCCAGGAATATCCCAGCGGGGCTCCTGAACAACACAGCTAATAGTGTTACTGTATGGACACTGAGTTCAGGCAGTAGAGATGGGTCATGCTTCCCCACCCAATGTAACCATGGTAACCAGCCTACCTGATGGGCCAGGACGAGCCTGTGATGCTGATCCGGAGCCACCTTTTTCCTCCTGGTCCCTCATAACGGCTTCCATCAAGCTTTGCACATCAATTGGAGAATTTGGACCTGGTGGACAGAGGAGAAAACATGGCAGTCAGACCGTGCTGTGAGTGAGTGTTGGTTAATGCTGCAGTCTCCCTGTACATGACTGCATCTTGACCAGATACATTTACTGTACTGGGGGCCAATTTACTGTAAATGCGGAGTACTACAAACACAGGACAGAAGGAAGAGATGGACACGCACCTCGTAACCGCTTGAGATCAAGCAGAACCCTCTGTACGACCTCCACACTGTAGCCACTCTCCACTACTGCCTGGATCATGGGAGACCACTCTTCATGGCGTCTTTCTGTCATTCCATAACATATTAGTATATCACACTGATTCCAAAAAATATTCCATAGTAATACATATACTTTTCATGGAAAAAATTTTCATTAATTATATTGGTTAAACAGGCCGACCAATGAGACAGACTAAGATGTGTCAAAGAAGCTAGAAATATGCTGTTATTTGACCAACAGAGCTGAAATATGCATAAAGTTAACTGACTAAACTACTTGTGTTGGTTATGAGACAATCAAGTACTTGGTAACATGGATGTCTTTCATTTTAAAAGTGCTTGGTTGTTTTCTGAGTCCGGGATCAACGTTTAAATTGTTTGCTCGTGGTTTCAGGCCACACTCAGTAATAATCCAACTCAGTGACAGTGGCCTGTAGATACCTGGATCAGTCTGGATCAGACAATCTAGTGATTGATATTATGAGCAGTGATCCACACTGTTGGGGTTGGAGGACACACAATCAACCACGTGACCGAGCCTGACCAATGATCCATGGTGTAGCATCATCAGTGACGGAGGTCCAATTCTAACCTGGAATCCCCACCTGTAGACCAGCATAGGTAACTAGGGACCAATTCTAACCTGGAATCCCCACCTGGAGACCAGCATAGGTTACTGGGGGACAATTTTAACCTGGAATCCCCACCTGGAGACCAGCATAGGTTACTGGGGGACAATTCTAACCTGGAATCCCCACCTGGAGACCAGCATAGGTTACTAGGGACCAATTCTAACCTGGAATATCCACCTGTAGACCAGCATAGGTTACTGGGGACCAATTCTAACCTGGAATCCCCACCTGCAGACCAGCATAAGTTACTGGGGGCCAATTCTAACCTGGAATCCCCACCTGCAGACCAGCATAAGTTACTGGGGGCCAATTCTAACCTGGAATCCCCACCTGCAGACCAGCATAAGTTACTGGGGGCCAATTCAATCTTGGGCTTGGAGAATAGAGACACAAATCTCATCCTGTGATTAACACATCCAACATTCAGTCAACTCACCTGGTACAGGAGATTCCCTGTGGGGCGACTGCGGCACCGACTGGAATACAGATCATGTTCACGTGACATTTTTACCTTAACACAACCAGATTAAGGGTAAATATAGACCAGATTACAATGTAATTATAAATGATATTTATAATGACCATATTAAGGGTAAACATAAATCAGATTCCAATGTTATTATAAACGATATTTTTAACAATCAGATTAAGGGTAAAAATAGACCAGAATTCAATGTAATTAGAAAGGATGTACGCTAACATGTTGTTAACATCCAGATAAAGGACCAAGGAAGCGAAAACTTGACGACTTTCGGGAAATATAAGATTTCATAATATCCACGTACCTATTTTTGTTTTATTTTCATTGTTTACGTAATTGGAAAATCAGTTTAAATCAGAATTATAAATAGTTTCTGTCATCACCCATTTCCCGATAACAGCGACTGTCCACTCAGTAAAATGAAGAAATACCCCTTGTTTTCGAGGTTTCTGGGAAATAACACGTTCGTCGGCTAGAATGGCATATGACACACCACTGGAAAGCTTATTCCTTCATCTATACGCTCGTAACATCGCCTGTTTTTTTTCCGTAGTTATAACAAGCGATCTCATTGGATTAAAATTGGTTTCTAACGACGCTTTCTTGCGGAAATCTGCTACAAGTTTCGTGATTGGTCAATTTTGAGCACGTGACCTAAGGCAGCCAATCAAATTACAGCTGTGATACCAAGCTCGTGTTTGATAAATTACAGAAGTTGGCGGAAGATTTTTGTTAAATCGTATTATTCTGAACGTTTTGAGCAGGAAATCACGATATATATTAAAAATATGGAACTTCGTGAATGTATCGTGCTAGGTTACAAGCTGTGACAAAGATTTTTCATGCATATATTTTTGCATTAAACATCGTGTCCGAGCCGAGAACTCAAGGCGATGGAAGCCGAGACTTCATTTGAATTACATTACACGCGATCGCACGAAAAAGATGGAAATAATAACTTAGATGTAAGTTTGATTACTTTTAGATATATTTTTGTTGATTTTATTTATTACTTTGTATGATATATTGAAGATTTGTTTAAAACGTCTTTATTTTGCTCTTTGACATGTTCGATGTGGACCCGTTGTCGAAATGTGTGTCCGAGAATTTTATTTTCAATAACATCGCGGGAAATAGTGAATAATTTTTTAATTTATCGATAAAAAATGATAAATTGAAATGGAATATGTATTTCAGACATTGTGAAATGTGATAGATTTAATAAATGAATGATATTACAGGTAGGTCCATAAAAATATATACTATTTTGACGTGACTACGGCTTGGCCGGTTAACCAGCCTACGGTGTCTGGGGACTCGATGCTTCTTGGCCTGATAACCGGCCTACGGTGTTGAAAGAGTTAAGGGTAAATATAGACCAGATTACAATGTTATTGGAAATGTTATTTATAATGATCAGATTAAGGGTAGATATAGACCAGATTACAATGTAATTAGAAAGGATATTAATAATAACCAGATTCAGGGTAAATATAGACCAGATTACAATGTCATTAGAAAGGATATTTATAATAACCAGATTAAGGGTAAATATAGACCAGATTACAATGTTATTAGAAATGATATTTATAATGATCAGATTAAGGGTAAATATAGACCAGATTAAAGTGAGTGAATGAGTTGGGATTTACGCTGCTTTTAACAATATTCCAGTTATATCGCGGCGTGTCAGCTTAATGTGGGAGGAAAGCCCGAAGTGATGCAGGTCTCAGACGTTTACCACTTCGGGGAAACCCACGAGCACGGGTATGGTGCTGACAAACCTAGAAACATAATCGGGGGGAACCGGGATTCGAACCCACAATCATAGGTTTCTGGCGTGCCCAAGGGACGCAACTCTGCACAGCAAATCACGATGACTGGGCCAACCGTGACCCCAGACAAGATAACAATACAGTTAGAAATGATATTTATAATGATTAAATTAAGGGTAAATATAGACCAGATTACAATGTTATTAGAAATGATATTCATAATGATCAGATTAAGGGTAAATATAGACCAGATTACAATGACAATTGGCTGTACGCAATCAGCAGTGAATCAATACAATCAGCGGTGACGGATCAACCTTGTTAGATTTGCATTGTGTTAATCTTACCTGTACATGTAATCTTGTCTGTAAAACGAACATTAAACATATACACTGCTAATACAAATCAATGCTGCAATTACTTGTACCGTATTTTCTTGAGTATAGTGCGCACCCATGTGTAATGCGCACCCCCCTCTAGCAGGTTCAATATTTTGGAAAAAAAGAAATTTGAATATTATGCGCAGAAAAATTTACACCATCCCCTTCAGCGAAGTCCGGCAAACGAATGGATGATGAGAAACTTCGTCAGTACAAATTCGAAATTTGAGATACAAAAATCACCAGACATGTTGATTTACCATTTAAATTGTATTTTTTGCTCGGCTAGGCATTGTTTTATATCCAGGGATTAAGATTACCTTGTGTATTTTCTCGTAAACTAAGCCGGACACAGCAATCAGCTGTACACACGTTTTCTTGGAATCTACCGGTGATTCGGTCAAGACACACCCAATGATATAACTTTACAGGATTTTAATGCAAGGATCGGCAAAAGTTGTCTCTGAAACTATTTTTTTTATCAGGAATAATATATTACAATATCTTGTTAATTTAGCTGCAGCTTTTACTAAACATATTTAAAAAAACAAAAACCCTAAGCGAAGCAGCTGATCGCTATTGCCGGTTATTATTTTTTACATGGAACCAGTCTGACCAGTCACCGTCAAGGCTCCCGTGCACGTGATCGCGAGAATTACGTGTTGACATAGAATCGGCCAACAAAAACAAATATGACTTTTAACGAATCAAAGTATGGCATTTATGATATATGTATCCATTCTCTGTCAACTAAAGTTTGTTTCAAGGCGTCAATAGTGGTAATCTGACCATGGTTGCTGTTAATAACGGTGAGTTGTGTGATCTTCCGATCGCTTCACACACGATTTCGCTGAAATTAATTAAAACAATATAAAAAGGAATTTTGAATAAAATTAATGAAATAAGTTACAAACATAAGTCCAGATATACAAAGAACACTTTTTATAGCCAGACAGTGTAATTACATGAATAATTTGCGAACTTCAGTATGGATTTGTTGACATGGTATTTCCGGTGTTACGTGCTCACAGTAATGTCTTTCCATGGGGGAAAAAACATCAAAACTCATTAATTTGTGTATAATGCGCACCCCCTTCTACACAGCTGTGTTTTTTGGAAAAAAAGTGTGCACTATACTCAAGAAAATATGGTATTGTGTTTTGTGTTATCCAAGATGACAGACGTTTCTGAGCGAAAACGTGTATAACGAACAACGGATATATAACAAATTCATTCTCTGGTCCCTTGTAGTTTGTTATATCCGTGTTCTACTGTAATTAGAAATGATATTTATAATGACCAGATTGAGGGTAAATATTGACCAAAATGCATTGTAATAATAAATTATAATTTTAATGACCCGATTAAGTGTAAATATAGACCTGATTACAATGTAATTAGAAATGATATTAATAATGACCAGATTGAGGGTAAATATTGACAAATTTACAATGTAATAATGAATTATATTTTTAATGATCAGATTAAGGGTAATTGTAAACCTATCGAAAGTGTGTTCTGTGTTGTGATTGGCTAATTTGGGTCACATGACCAAATGTCAGAGGGTGAAAATATGATTTGAATTCCCTGAAGCAAGCGACCGAATCACTGTGTAGGAATACATAATTACTCAGCATTTTTTGCATACTAATTAACAATGGACGCAAATTGAAATACAAAATTCATAACAAATATTTTGATTTTCTCTATTCATGGGAATTATTGGGATTATTGAAATAATAACCAAAATCACAATCACCATAGCGACTAACTCGCTCCTGGCGAATCCTGAGATATCACTGTTCTGTATATCAAACGGCATAAATAAAAATCCAAGACCAAGCCAATTCTTCAAGAAATGTGTGCATATAATTTAACGAAAAATAATATCGATTTTGGTTAAGTTATATCGTCAGTTTTAGTTATAAAATAAAATGAAACGGCTATTCATGGACACTATTTATATGAACTTATAATACTGACTATAACACTCCCTAGAAATACATACAAGATGAAATGTAAATGTACCTGTCACACGTACACTTGTTCAAATTAAAGAAATATCGTATACGACACTTATCAAACTTATCAACTTCATATGTGAACATTGTTCAAACAAACATGAGATTATCAAACGTTCATATAATCTTGTGGCCTATATCTACGTATGATATCATATTGAACATTGATTAATATCCAAAGTGAAATTAATTGTGTGAAAAAAATGTACAAAAGATATGCAAGATCTACATCATGAAACAGTAAAAAGCAGTTAACAATGATCGTTTGTACTTTCATTCAAGGACCTTCACCTCAGAGAAATTACCAAATATGTAGAACAAATAATTTGAAGTTTGACATCACTACCGGTGACCAAATTTTACAAAATGGCGTGTTGACTGTCAACAGTGAGCGGGATTTTACGAGGGGACTTTCGTTGATTCAGGGTTCGTATATACATAAATGTGACATGTAAGTAATCAGAAACATTCTGACAATCTGTGTACTGTTTTTTGTTGCTGTATTTTTCATTGAAACCAATGAAATTGTCAGAAAATCTGATAAATACCGTTGTCGTTGTGCGTGATTTTGCGGGAAGGACGGGAACTTCGACAAGTTCTGTTGAAAATATCAAATTATTGCAATGTATATATGTTTAATTCCCTAATTCTTCCTACGATTCTCTTCCCGTGTATATTCTGAAAATGCAGATCTCGAGCCAATGTACTCAACGAATAGACGAATGGCTTTGTTTACATTTACAACAAGTGCAGTTTTTTCAGCGTTCGTTTTCACACCTCATTTATTTTGCTTCATTACATCTAGACAATTTGTATTGGTGACAAAGACCATTTGGCATTTGATTCTAAAATGTATGAGGAATTCAAGGATGTAGGTATCGCAGCTGAAATATACGTGATGGTATTTGCGTCTCATTACCGGTGTACGTTATTACCAAAATCGCAATCACCATAGCAGCGACAGAACGTTCAATGTTGACGCCTCACAACCGAGTAAGTACGAGGTGTTCAAGAGGGCGCATGTTTTTTTCTAAATAAAACAATAGGTTTACAATATCGATAAATACTATGTGTGTGTCTATTTCCGGGATTTTATCGAATATTTGCATCTTGGAAATTTTCATTCGAGCCCCTCAAGCTAACGCTTTCGGGTCTCGAGATGAATTTCCAAGATGCAAATACTCGATAAAATCCCGGAAATAGACACACACATAGTATTTATCTTCTAAATATAGACCAGATTACAATGTTATTAGAAATGATATTTATAATGACCAGATTAAGGGTAAATATAGACCAGATTACAATGTTATTAGAAATGATATTTATAATGACCAGATTAAGGGTAAATATAGACCAGATTACAATGTTATTAGAAATAATATTTATAATGATCAGATTAAGGGTAAATATAGACCAGATTACAATGTTATTAGAAATGATATTTATAATGAGTGAGTGAGTGAGTAAGGTTTTACGCCGCTTTTAGCAATATTCCAGCAATATCACGTCGGGGGACACCAGAAATGGGCTCCACACTTTGTACCCATGTCGGGAATCGAACCCGGGTCTTCGGCGTGACGAGCAACCGCTTTAACCACTAGGCTACCCGACCGCCCATATATATAATGACCAGATTAAGGGTAAATATAGACCAGATTAGAAATGATATTTATAAAGCTGGTGCTGTAACATCTGAACAACCACTGTCTTTGAAAGGTTAATTGCAAGACAGAAATGATATGTCCTTTAAGGAAATGTGAGTACAAGGTCATGGTTAAGAACTACAATTAGTCTTGAACATGAAATAATTGCTACAGTAAATTTGTTGTATAAATAGAGGTTATCACGCAAGTGTGTTTGCGGATGGTAAATATCCTGCAATAGGAATAAACATTGTATTTAGCTAAATACATTGTATTTAGCTAAATACAGTGTTTATTCCTAATACAGGATATTTACCATCCCCAAACACACAAGCGTGATAACCTCTTTATCATATAATGTCATGCTTTAATTCTGTGCTTTAAAATCGCTTTCCCTCTCTCACAAGCATTACCAAAATATTAAGAGTTTTCCTGGAATGCGTGCATTAATATTTATTATGTCACAGGGTAAGTGATGGGTCAGTCGGAGAGTGACAGTAGTCAATATAGTTCCAACTGAAATCTGTTTCTTATACAGTGGCGAAGCAACATATACTCAAAACAACAGTCGTTTTCAACTGCCTTCCGCGGCAATCCATCAGTCTGTCCGCTAGAGTAACTGCCCTTTGTCAAAGGGACGCTACTCTAACTCTAGTCTATGAGACGTCACGGCCACGGTCAGACGTTGTTGACAGTCGGTCTGTCCTGTCAAAATGTTAAGAAGCGTAGTCAAATGTACACACAGCGACAAAATGAAACAAGGTAACAATTCAAACATATTTCGGCCAAATCAAACTATTTTAATTTGTGGAGAAGGTTTCAAGCCGCAGAGGTCTACAACCACAGATATGGCTACTGATCCCGCTTGGCTAGGCCTCGTGCCCTTGCAAAATTGTTTCGAAATTTATATCTCCAAAGTTGCCAAAACTTATAAAATGCCTTAGCTACGTCACAGTTAGACACTGATTTTCAGTATATTAGACTGTTCTTTTGATAATGAAAGCAATTATCCCTGTAGTTTATCCAGATTCCCGATGGTTAATTCTGACTCGATCACCGAATGACGAGGGTAACAGTGAAAGTAGTCCTACTTGACCTTTGATATTTGCATCTCTATCCGCATATGACCCCAACGGATATCGTTTTTATCCGTTGGCTTTATCCTGCCAAGAAACCTACCAATTATATGATAAAAGGGATATATATGTATGTGAGTGAACTCATGGACTGCTTAAAACTAGCAACTGTAGCCTGTTTTCTTCACACTATTTCTTTGATATTCTGTGATCTGTGGGATGCTGGTATTTCACAAACATTGCCGCTGGAGCAACAAAACACTCACAGCTGAAGACAACGATGGCACGAACAGAGATGTATAAGCAGACTCAAACCATGGTAGACACCGACTTCCTCACTCACTCACTCACCTGTATGGAAGAAGCCTGCCTCTGTAATCACCTGTCTGTCCTGTAGTACGCTCCCTGGCAGTCTAGACACAGACTCACTCACTCACTCACTCACTCACCTGTATAGAAGAAGCCTGTCTCTGTAATCACCTGTCTGTCCTGTAGTACACTCCCTGGCAGTCTAGACACGGACTCACTCACTCACTCACCTGTATAGAAGAAGCCTGTCTCTGTAATCACCTGTCTGTCCTGTAGTACACTCCCTGGCAGTCTAGACACAGACTCACTCACTCACTCACCTGTATAGAAGAAGCCTGCCTCTGTAATCACCTGTCTGTCCTGCAGTACACTCCCTGGCAGTCTAGACACGGACTCACTCACTCACCTGTATAGAAGAAGCCTGCCTCTGTAATCACCTGTCTGTCCTGTAGTACATTCCCTGGCAGTCTAGACACGGACTCACTCACTCACTCACTCACTCACCTGTATGGAAGACGCCTGCCTCTGTAATCACTTGTCTGTCCTGTAGTACACTCCCTGGCAGTCTAGACACGGACTCACTCACTCACTCACCTGTATAGAAGAAACCATCGGCAATCACCTGTCTGTCCTGTAGTACACTACCTGGCAGTCTAGACACGGACTCACTCACTCACTCACTCACTCACCTGTATGGAAGACGCCTGCCTCTGTAATCACCTGTCTGTCCTGTAGTACACTCCCTGGCAGTCTAGACATGGACTCACTCACTCACTCACCTGTATAGAAGAAGCCTGTCTCTGTAATCACCTGTCTGTCCTGTAATACACTCCCTGGCAGTCTAGACACAGACTCACTCACTCACTCACTCACTCACCTGTATAGAAGAAGCCTGCCTCTGCAATCACCTGTCTGTCCTGTAGTACACTCCCTGGCAGTCTAGACACAGACTCACTCACTCACTCACTCACCTGTATAGAAGAAGCCTGCCTCTGCAATCACCTGTCTGTCCTGTAATACACTCCCTGGCAGTCTAGACACAGACTCACTCACTCACTCACCTGTATAGAAGAAGCCTGTCTCTGTAATCACCTGTCTGTCCTGTAATACACTCCCTGGCAGTCTAGACACAGACTCACTCACTCACTCACTCACCTGTATAGAAGAAGCCTGCCTCTGTAATCACCTGTCTGTCCTGTAATACACTCCCTGGCAGTCTAGACACGGACTCTCTCACTCACCTGTATAGAAGAAGCCTGCCTCGACAATCACCTGTCTGTCCTGTAGTACATTCCCTGGCAGTCTAGATGTAGACTCACTCACTCACTCACTCACTCACTCACTCACGTGTATGGAAGACACCTTCCTCCACAATCACACAGTCATAGCTGAAGACAATGATGGTGGCACAAACACAGACGTGAAAGGACACTCAGACCAACACAGACGTGACAGCAGGCGAGGAAGATAAGTAGAAGTACTACCCACCATGCCACTTACTGCATTCCTGAAATTGGCTTCAATGTCATCTACAAACTCATTCCCCTTCTGCTGACGGACGTAGGGGCATCGGGGAAACCACCGCGCGTGCTCAATCCAGGGGTCGTCATCCTCCTGCCAGTTCCGCAATGCACCTCCGCAGGAGAAACACCTGACGCTGTCACCATAGCCTGCATGTACACAATTACAGATGTCTCAGCAGATGACTGCAATGTCTTGTATATGTTTTTCTGAGTTACATATGTGTTACAGTAATTCATCTACGTTTCCAAAACAAGTGCATTAGATTTTGTTCACAAATTTGGAATTTCTTTATTTGATAAAATTCAGAAATATCACCTGTCTGTTCACTCCCTGACAGTCCAGACATGGATTCACTCAGTCACCCCCCCCCCCCCCCACTCACTCACTCACCAACCCACCATCCCACCCAGTCAATCGCCCACTCACCTGTATAGAAGAAGCCTGCCTCCGCAATCACCTGTCTGTCCTGCAGTACACTCCCTGGCAGTCTAGACACCGACTCCAAGCGGGTACCAATCTCCCCATACGCCGGAAACCGAACGCTCTCCAGTCGGAGAAGCAACCTTGGCCTTGCTGCCTGCTGTGTTGCCATGGGAACATTTCCCACCTCCCTACCCAGCAGGAATGGGCAGTCGGGGAAGTGGGTTCTGTGTTCTGTTTCTGGATCATCATTAGGGAGCCAACTCTTGAGGATTCCGTTACAAAAGACACACCTCACTCTGTCACTCGGTCCGATATAATAAAACCCCGTCTTGGCGAGTCGCTGGGGGTTGACTGCGGAGGCTAGAGGCCAGTGTTCAAATGTCTGGAGCCGAGCTGCTTCTAAATGCAATTGTTTTATGTCTGAAAAGTTCATCTTTTCAAACTTCTTCTGAATGAAACATCTTCTCCCTCATGAGGTTATTTGGGCTAGCTGTACATGATGTGAAATGTTCTTCTATCTGCAATAAAACATGAAACGTGGTAGATTATCAGTGACATCTGTGATCAAGTTCCTTGTAATAAATAAAAGTTGTAACTAGAAACTAGCCACATTTACATTTCAAAACCACAGCCCATTTCTGGTGTCCCCCGCCGTGATATTGCTGGAATATTGCTAAAAGTGGCGTAAAATCAAACTCACTCACTCAAAACCACAACATATGCTTTTGCTATTTTCAAGGTGTGCCAGTGTGAAGGTTACAAGCATTAAACTCCTATACTCAGTTCAATATCAAGTTGTCTGACACGCCACATGCTGCAGTCTTGAGAAATCTCTAAGAGTCTGCTTGCCAGCTTGATGTCATCATGGTTGACATGTTGCCATTGACCTGTCATTACACAGCTGGGACGCCTGTTATGACCAGCACAGGCTGCGTCGACCAACTCTAACCTGGAATACATATTTGGGACCAGATTAATCTGGAGTCTTTACAGGCATTGACAATTTGTTTATAATATTCTGGATACAATTTCTTTATTATCCCTCTCGGAACACATCATCAACAGCCCCAAGCACTCCATTTCCTGGCATCTGTTACACGCTATTGTCCCCTCATATACAGCCCAACTAGCTACTGAAAAGTTCTACACAGTGCCATTACCAGTCTAGAGGCACTAGTACATTACGGAAGTTTCTATAACATACTATCACCGTCCGCGGCATACCGGACTGGAAGCTTACACACCACACTTCCATCTAAATATAGAAACTTCCTGAAAACTGATCACTGTCGAAACACAATGTCATGAGCATCTCCCGAATCTCAACAGAAACAATGTAACAGTTACCGTGGTTACAATCATTGTTAAACAATAAAATACACTGCCATATAACACAACACACAAACTTCTAGGGGTGAAATGATACAGCAAGGTCACGATATGATACATATGGTAATACACTTATTTACGTCAAATTGCGTGGAAACTTCCTTATAAATAATTTGGAGCATGTTCTAAAGGAAATTCTAGCTGCAGACATATGCGTAGCTGCTATTATTAGCAGTAAACTTGGAACGTTAATGACAACACATTTTGCGATATTTGAATGACAAAATTGCTGGGGGTCATTAAACGAGCAGTAAGTTAGATATTTTAGCAAGAGTATCGTCTTGTATTGATACAGAAGAAAACCTATTGTCGATCGAATGTCGCATACAAACTTACAATGCACTGGCACACCGATTTATCATTTCACCCCTACTAACGTCCTCTGTACAAACATTACCAACTGGAGGGAGTGCAAATTCCAAGAAGCTATCAACATGAGACGAAGCCAAGCCATCAGTTAGTCGAGAGTACAAAGGACAGTATCTATATACTCACAGTGCAGTCAACTCTATCAATTCATTGAATCAGTTGTATAAACACAGTTGTGATAGTTGTATATAACATAACCTTGTACCCACTCTCCTATAACAGGCCTCAAAGTTTAAATTTTTACCAAGTAGCCATATGGCTACAAGTATTTTTTTCGAGATATCCTGTCGCAAAATCAAAAAGTCCGGCCAATATTGTAGGTAGCCAGAAGCATTTGAAATTATCTTTTTCAAGTAACTATTATAATATGTACAAGTTACAGCACTAAAGTACTCATGGAAATGAAAAAAACCTGTTTTTCTCAATTTAAAAATCGACACAAAGTGTAACGTCGCTGTAAATACGAAATAACAAAACAACTTGAAAAGTACTAGTCTGGATTTGCTAGTTTGATCTCAGTAAACAATACAAAATGTACTTTACAGGAGGTAATTTGTCGTCACTTTCAACATTCAAAAATAAATAAGTCCAAATTGACATAGCAGATATAGACTATAGGCATTATGCACCTCTTCTCGTCAAGGTGTCATAAGTCATGGACATTCACCTTGATCTACTTACACCTGGTTATGCTCTGTTTCACAATAGTCTCTTTTATTCACATTTTTAGACACTTTTACTTGTAAAAAGGCTTAAAAACCTTTGATAAGCTGTATTTGTGCCAAGGCCCAATTAGTACTAATTGAGTTGTTTGAACATTTACATATTTTGTATATTAACTGCATTTATTTAAGATCTGAGGTCGAAAAAAGTTTTTTTTCATTTCCGTGAGTACTTTAGTCTTGAAATCGTATCTTAATGGAAACTTTACTTGAATTTTGTTACTTGTGACTTGAACTTGTTGAACAATGATGCAATTTATATTACTAGATTATATAGGTATATCCTCGCTTATCCAATGAGCATTGCCAACTAAAATAAAGTACTGATTACATTAATTTTTATGTATTTTGGTTCATTGTCGACTTTAGAAGGAATTATTTGCGAGTACAATTATTAGCAGACGTGTTTTACAACATCAGCTGTTATTTAATTTGTGGCTACAGATGTGTAGCAATAACATTTAGTCGCCACAAGATATTTTTCTAGGTAGTCATTTGGCTACATCTGAATTTTAGACAGTAGACAAATTGAAAATTAGGTCGCATTGGCTACTGTTTTACTCGCAACTTTGTCCATCGACTCCCTCGTAATTGTATAACTTTATTCCTGTTACAACTGGCTTCACCTATAAACTTAGATGTATAAAATCATAACTGACTTCATTTGTACATCCATTCATACAGTCATACCTATACCCAAGAAACAATATGGCTGATAGCGGGGTGTTGTGCATCTATTTCACCCCAGAAACAACATGGCCGACAGCAGGGTGTTGTGCATCTATTCCACCCCAGAAACAACATGGCCAACAGCAGGGTGTCGTGCTTCTATTTACCTCCACTCTTGAGGTACCCTATCAACTACTACTTCAGTCAGGATTCCGGGTCAGAATAGGTAACATATGCTGGTCGTAAGAGGTGACTTAACCCTCTGGATGCCGAGTTATTTTTCTGACGCATATTTTCCTTAGATCGGAAAAGTGAAGGTAGTGCGAGAATTGCGCTCACGCCGCACTGGATCTACCTCTGGCTATAAAATTACGCAGAGGTGGAGAATATTAAATTCCCTATTTGATGGTGTAAAGTTAACTGCAAATATTACACCGGTTTTAAAAAAATACACTTCTAAGTGTTGTCCGAGAATTTATTCTGCGTTGAAAAACAGTAAATTTCTCCGCTTTTTATCGTACACCGATAAAAGTACTGTGCGACAATTTTTTTATTTAGAAATTTTACGGAAACTGTGAGCGAACAAAATACTGCCTAATACCTGAACCGCATAACTATATATATCAAATGGAGTTATATGAGTATGTGTAGCGACATACATTCAATGCCAAAAATAGCCTGCCCTAAATGACGAAAACTGATTTTTCTCTACAAGGTCAAAAGGCGTCAGAGAGGTTACACACGTACAAAGAAAAGGGGGCATAACTCCGCTATGCTTAGCACTAGTCCATTGTAACTCGGGTCACTTGGTGAGAATTAGCTGTGGGTGAGGATAATATATTTTCGTGGTGTTTTGTTCACGGGGAACCAAACTATTCCAACACAAATATCGATAAAGAAACTGTCTACGTTTAGTTATAAAAAAACACTATAAGAAATGATGACATCGTACTTTATAAAAAAAGAGGTAATAGAGAAATGGATGGCCCTATCTAACCTTTAACTTAGTCCTTAGATTCCAAAATTCTCCTGAATGTGTAAGTGTAATATGACTAATGTTGCACCATTATTAATGGAGCACTAGCCTTATTATCAAATGTAATGAAATACCCCAAAACATAACACCATTCTCTTTGACGTCATGGCTGGTTTTATGTCTTTGATAACGTCGGACAAAGACGACAATGGTATTTTGATTAATATATATCTCCCCTAATTTTCGTTCATGGTGTGGAAAATCTCAAAGTGTATAACGGAATTTGACGCTTTTTCAACACAACATAAAATGAATGCTTTCACCAAGTAATGTCTTGAATATGTAAACAATTAGATAGTTTACCGTGTATCTTAATTGGACAAGACACGCACCTGTTTGGCATCAATGTACGTTATGAAATACCCAAAAGAATATTCAATAGTGGACACATATTTGTTCATTACTATGTTATTATTTCTCGTCATCTCGTCTCAGAATTTCACAATAAAACATGCGAAGAAAGCTCTATTGGTATAGAATTTACAGGATACTCGTTAAAGGTTGAATGTATGGCCGGAGTACCTGGCATGGATTTTATTTTTATACATTTTACAATTCCTGGAGAAATAAAGTAAACAGTTTAATATCCTGTGATCACAATATTGAAAAAAGAATGAACCCATTGATGATAAAATGCAAAACGAGAGGAATAATTCGGAAATTGTTTGTGACTAACACGCACCTGGCGAATCGTTAGATATCGCTGTTCTGTGTATCAAACCACATAAAAAAACAATTCCAAGACCAAGACAATTCTTTCAGAAATGTGTGCATATATTTTAACTAAAGATATTATCCATTTTGTTAAAGTAATATATTCAATTTTAGTTATAAAATAAAATGAAACAGCTATTCAGGGACATTGGTTATATGAACTTATGATATTGACTATTACACATCCCAAGAAATACGTACATGCTGCAGTTACATTTACACTTCATCTTGTAACACTTGTCCAAAGGAAAGAAATATCATATTCGACATTAAAAACCTATCAATTCTTATGTAAGCAATGTTCAAACAAAAAGGAGATTATTAAAAGTCTGTTCATACATGTTGTGGCCTATACTTACGTATGATATCATTTTGAACATTGACAAATGTCCAATGTGAAATTAATTGTGTGAAAAAAATGTATAAAAGATATGCAAAATCTACATCAGAACTGAAATTGTAAACAGCATGGTACAATGATCGTGTGCACTCTCATTCAAGGACCTTCACCTCAAAGAAATTACCAAATATGTACAACAATGTTTGACACATGACATCACTACCTGTGACCGACTTTTACAAAATGGCGTGTTCACCGTCAACAGTACGCGGGATATTACGAGGGGACTTTCGTTGATTCAGGGATCGTGTATACATAAATGTGACATGTAAGTAATCAGAAACATTCTGACAATCTATGTACTGTTATAATTTTCATTGAAATAAACCGAAATCGTCAGAAATTCCGATAAATACCGTTGTTGTGTGCGTGATTTTGCGTCAGTCATGGCGTCACACAGGACGGTAACTTTGCAATGATTTGATATTTTCAACAGAAATTGTCAATGTATCTATATTAAATTCCCTAATTCTTCCTATGATTCTCTTCCCATGAATATTCTGAAAATGTTGAGCCAATATATTGAACGAATAGACGAATGGATAGCTCAAAATAGGAGAAAATGCTACACTGTGTAAAATCTGTATTTTGCTTTGTTTACATTTCAAATAAGTGCAGTTTTTCGAGCACAGTGTTCGTTTTCACACCTAACTTATATTGCTTGATTTCATCCAGCCACTTCGTATTGGTGACAAAGACCATTGTTCATCCGATTCTAAAATGTATGAGGAATTCAAGGATGTTTGTATCCCAGCTAAGTTTGAAATATACGTGATGTTACAGGCGCCTCATAACCGGTGTACTTGAAACGTGATTTTGTAAACACTATCCAACATGGCGGAAATTTCACTTCGGCGTTCGTGTTTGCGTATTTTCCAAAACATTCTAAACGGTTCCAGGGTTATCGGAGACGTTTCGGAATGATCATTGGTGGTTTCATAAAGGACAGATACTCGTGATCACTAATATGCTATTTTTTAAATTCATTTCTCCGTGTAAATTTCCAAAATTTAGATTTCAAAACATGCTGTAAATAACGCCGTGAGTGGTGATTTAGTAATGTGTAAAAAATGGCAACATTTACGAAGTACCTAATTTTCAGAGGTCATTTTTAGTACTTTTGCTTGGTCTAAAATGCCAATGGATGATATCACAGAACAGGGAATCTCCTAACTTATTCAAAACTGTGAAGTGTATTAGTGTGCATGATGTATTTTGAATTTTATTCGACTTCAAAGTGAGGGTTGTAGAGGAAGGACATATATGTCCCTCTGGCATCCAGGGGGTTAATCGCCCTAGGTGATAGCATGTTATTACAAGTACCATGACCATCTATTAATATCAATCACTGAATTGTCTGGCCTCTATTATCTACCGGCCACTGTGAGGTCGAATGAATATTGCTGAGTTCAGCATTAAACAAACAATTTACAAACAAACTAGGAGGGAGGATCTCAATGTTGTTTACACTTTCTGAGGATTGATTGAACACCTGGCAATTGATTGTTAGGGTGATTTAAATCACAGGGAATGAAAGTAACCATTAGTAGTTTGGAGATATAGTCTAGTAGTGGTGATCTTCTAAAAACTGTGAAATATTTCTCCATTTCCTAGCTTCCCATGTTTGCACCTGTTATCTTTGTTGATTATGGTCATGTGTTATGGAGAGCCTGTCAATGTTTCTTAACCAGCTGGTAACTAGGCATATTGCGGATATATCTGTGGATGATAATAACATCTGTTATTTAGTCTTGTGTACGACACATATCGTCAGTACAATGACATAGCTGGGAAACGGTTTCCCATCACGTCAACAAGTATCGAAAACGAAATGCCTCAAAGGGGATTCCCCGAGAACTCCAGCACTCTGTGTGGGACCAGCTCTCATGTTTCACACAAACCTAATCTGAGATTACTGGTCTAGTATGCATTCATTCATGTGCTTACTGTTCACTTACATAATAACACAGTGCCGATGTTGCAAATACATCCCTGCGGTCACCGTTTCAACAAATTCGTCTGATTCCGGGACAAGGAAACCTGCGATGGATCAGCCGAGTAGACTGAGCTCCTGTCTAACTATATGCGAAGATTGAAAGCGTCCGGCTTGCGTCGCGTATCTCAGTCAAACCAGTTTATTGCCAATTATTGTGATATTAGAGACGGGGTCCAAGTTTGATAAGCTTAATAGCTGGTTCTCGGCTCCTTATGCGCGTCGTCAACTTGCGCAAATTGATAGATGGGACAAACGCAAGCTCCTCACAGCGATAGTACGTTCCCGGAGCTCTCTATACTATCGCGATGTTACCGAGAGTGTAACGAAGGTGTCACGCGCTGGGAAAGAGCTTGGGGACCCAGGTTCTGCTTGGGGCCTAAACCCCAGACCTCGATTAAATGTGGCATGTAATGTCAAGGAGTTTAAATGATTTTTCACCACTAAACTGGTTCCTCTATTCAATTTGGTTTGAGCAACAAGCCGAGCGCTTTAAATAGCCTCTTCATTTTGATATAGGGTCACCCAAAGGAAATTCACCACTTCACAATATTCCAGTGCAATCTCATTTTAAAATCAGATCTCAGTGCTCGCAACCGATAGAACTAATCGCAGTCGCTAGAATATATGATATTGCATTCTAGCGCGGGTATGTATTCTAACGCCAAAGAGTAGTAATGTAGTAAAACAACTTTAAAATATTTGACAGTAAGATAATTCCAATATTGTGTTATGGTGCAGACATTTTTTGGAACTTCATTCAAAAACTTCATAGAAAGTACGCAACCTTATTCCGCAAAACCTTTCTCAGATTTAATAAGAAATATCCCCAATAACATGGTTCTTGGAGAGTGTGGGAGACTCAACTCTTCAATATATCTAATATACCTAAGAGCAAGAAAAAAACTACTTAAGACTACTTAATTCACCTTATCAACAAAAGACTACATACCAGGCTTACGTCATGCTAAATTCTCTTGATGAGTGAGTAAGTTGGGTTTAACGCCGCTTTTAACAGTACTTCAGTTATATCACGGCGTGTCAGCTGAATGTCGGAGGAAATAAGCCCGAAGTGATGCAGGTCTCAGACGTTTACCACGTTGTAATAAAGAAGTTGTTCATCCATAAATTTCTTATCCTTACTTAGTACTCCAACTTCTAAATGCCTATCAAACAAGTTTACCACGTTGGTGAAACCGACGAACACGGGAATGGTGCTGACAAACCTAGAAACATAATCTGAGCGAACGGGGTTTCGAACCCAAGATCATATGTTTCTGGCGTGCCCAAGGGACGCAACTCTGCACAGCGATTAGGCACCCCATACATTATTGTTTTGCAGATCGATGTATTGCCGGCTACTCCGATTTGAATTTTAAAAAATGAAAACCGAAAGACAAATCAAAATATTCAATAAAATATCAATCCAATAGTTTATAGGTAACTTGGAGCAATGTAAACTGATACTGAGGGTTGGGAAGAACAACAATGTCACGTCGGCCACTCGCGGAAGCAGTGTTGACGTCCTAAAAAACAAGAATTAAAGGAGTACTGACATTATTAAAATGATCCTTTAAAGAAGATGAATGATAATATTTATCCCTTGTGAGAGAAAAATCTACACAGTCAAGCAAAACATGCTTGACCGTGATTCTCTCATCACAAGGGATACAGAATGGAGGATCTTCAGCTTTTAACAAATATTCGTCTGTATAACGAGAATGGCCAATACGACATCGTCGCATACTGACCTCTTCAAATCTGGACTGACAACCCAAGTAAGTGTATAACCATTTTGGTAACCGATGGTTTGTTTTATTGCATGTAGCGTATTTACACCTACTTGGGTGTCCCACTTCTTTTGCATTAGAGCACGAATGTAAGATCTAATCACAGGTTTAAAGTAAGTGTGTGGGATCAGAAGTGGTGTCACAGATTTGTTGAGTGCTGTTTTTGCAGCAGAATTGGTCATTGTGTTACCAATGATATCAACATGGCTTGGTAACCAACAAATTTCAACTTAGTATCTTGAAATTTCAACTTAGTACTCGTATCTTGAAATGTCAACTTCTGTAGCTTGAAATTTCAAGAAAATATCTTGAAATTTGAACTTAGTATCTTGAAATTTCAACTTAATATCTTGAAATTTCAACTTAGTTTCTTGAAATTTCAAGATAGTATCGAAAAAAATTAAAAATACAAATGGCTCTAAAAGGCTTCCGTATTATCTTGAAAGTTAATGTTAGCAGCAGAAACGACAGATTTAATTTTTATTCCAAGTGGTGGAACATGAGATGTTTTC
The DNA here is from genome assembly GCF_023055435.1 of Haliotis rufescens. Lineage (NCBI taxonomy): Eukaryota > Metazoa > Mollusca > Gastropoda > Lepetellida > Haliotidae > Haliotis > Haliotis rufescens. The sequence continues at coordinate 1,153,173 of NW_025964201.1, read as the reverse complement.
TTATTTTAAATATTTTCGTAAGAGGATTAAATACGCAATTAAAAGCTGGATTTGACTGATATAATTTAGTGACGTATTGTAAAGATAGTTTCAGACGGCGTTGTTAGAGAGAAGGCTCATCCGCCTCAACAGACATACTTGGAATAGGTGAAGTCCGAAAGGCTCCAAGGCAAAGCCTCAGTGCTTGGTGATGGATAGTATCTAGTTTTTGTAAATTACTTTTGCAGGCTCCACCATAGACGACGGAGCCGTAATCAAGTTTTGAACTGATCAGTGACCCGTATAAGTGTAAGAGGGTTGTCTCATCCCCTCGCCACTTGGAATTAGATACAACTTTCAACAAATCGAGTGCCTTCAGATATTTAGCTTTAAGTGATTTACTATGTAGTAAGAAAGTCAAATGGCTATCAAAGATGAGTCCCAAGAATTTTGCTTCCTTTACAACTTTGATAGGGGTGCCATTCAAAAATAGTTCGGGGTCTTTATGCGGCTAATATTTTCTGCAGAAATGTATACAGTTAGTTTTAGATTTAGAAAATTTAAACCCGTTTTTGAGAGATCACTTGCTAATTTTATGTAGACATATTTGTAACTGCCTCTCTATTGTATACATATTTTTCCCACGACAAGACAGATTAAAATCATCCACAATTGGACAGACTATTAATTTTATACTAAATAAAGTGACAGACAAAATACTGCCTTGTGGGACACCCTGATCCTGATAATAATGGTCAGACACGGTTGTACCCACTCGGACTTGAAATTGCCTGTCTGTTAAAAAGTGAGATATAAAATGAGGTAAACGACCTCTCAAGCCCAAATCATGTAAACCTTTAAAATGCCATGCTTACAGGTAGTATCCTATGCTTTCTCAAGATAAAAGAAAATTGATACCACGTGTTGTTTAAATACAATAGCATTTTTAACAAAGGATTCTAACCGTACGTACTAAATGATCAATAGTAGTTCTTTTTTTCCGGAAACCACACTGAATATTTGTGAGAAGGTAATTGGTTTCGAGATAACAAGCTAATCTATTATTCACCATTCGTCCCATGGTTTTGGAAACACAACTAGTTAACGATATAGGGCGATAATTTGAAGGATCTGTGTGATCCCGGCCAGGTTTTCGTATGGGGACTACAATGGCATTATGCCACGAAGGAGGAAAATTCCCTGAAGTCCATATTTGGTCAAAAATATCTAAAAGTGTCTCAAGACATGATTTAGGCAAATGCTTTAATAACTGATAGTGGATATTATCATCCCTTGCTGCAGTATCATGAACTTGCTCAAGAGCGGTACGTAGCTCATGCAATGCAATGATTTCATTGTAATCTTCACCATTGTTAGAATCAAAATTAACTTTTTTCTTTTCCTGTTGTTTCTGATATCTCATAATTTAATGATGAAGAATGTTTGGCAAGAGTTTCGCCAAGTTTATTCACAATATCAATTTTATCAGTTATAAATTTGTAACCGTGTTTAAGATGGTGATTTGGAACCTTTGCCTTTTATTCTTTTAATCATGTTCCATACCTTGGTGCCCGTGACATGGGTGCCCGTGAATTAATATTGGAGATAAAGTTCCTTCAAGATTGTCGCTTATTTTGTTTACAAGCACGTCGTGCTTTAGCATTAGTAATTTTAACATTATTCAAATTATGAACAGTAGGGTGTTTGCGGAAATACTTTTCCGCTTTCTTCCTACACTTTCTTGCTTGTTTGCAGTCGTTATTAAACCATGGTTTACGAATATGAGGATTTGCAGAGGACTTAGGAATTGTTTGACCAGCACTATGATTCAGTTTAACTGAAAACAACTGTATGGGTACATTTCTGAAATTGTCAGGCTTTATTTTTTCCGTACAAAAATTTCATACAAAGACAAATTTGCCTTTGTAAAATTCCACCGCGGCGAAGATGGGCCATCATCTGGTTCTACAGCTTTTGGAACAGTAGGAAAGTGATCACTTCTACAAGGGTCGTCATGTACGGACCATCTGAATCTGTAACGGACAGATCAAGTGCAGAATAAGTTCCGGTGGCAGGATGTCAATATGTGCTTGAATCGTCATTAAATATACATAAGTTGTTATCAGATGCATAATCTTCAATGATAATTTCGGTTTGCAACAGATAAAAGACTCCCGTAAGTGTTCAAATGGTTTAAATTGCCATACTGACTTCAGAAAATGCGTGATTTCATAAAAAAACATGAACATGCCATAATGTCAATTTACAAATCAATAGCGTGTGTGTACACCTCTGGTTGCGATGCAAGCAACACATCTACGTCTCATGGAATGGACCAGGCGTCGCACAAAGTCCTGTGGGATATCTGTCCATATCTGCTGGAGCATGTTTTGAAGTTCCTTGAGTGTCTGTGGAACACGTGCTTGACGTCGAAGGCGCCGATCCATCTCATCCCACATGTGCTCGATTGGTGAGAGATCAGGGAGCGAGCCGGCCAGGGGATGACATTCACGTTGTTTTGTTGAAGAGAATCCTGAACAAGTTGAGCAATATGAGGCCGGGCGTTGTCATGTTGAAAGGTAATGCCTGGGCCATGACGACGGAAAAACGGTAGAACAACAGGGCCGATTATCTCGTCGCGGTAGCGCTGTCCATTGAGATTTCCCTCTACCACTATCAAACGGGTCCTCTGTCTTGCTGTAATCCCACCCCATACCATAACGCTGCCGCCCCCGAACCGGTCTTCTTCCATGACACAATGATTGACGTAACGTTCACCTCGACGTCGGGACACTCGAATCCGTCCATCGCTGTGGATGAGGTGAAAACGAGACTTGTCAGTGAATAGAACTTGTTCCCACTGCATGGCCATTTAGCGTAGACGCTGTCTGCACCACTGTAGTCGTGCTTGACGGTGGTTCCCTGTCAAATTGGACGTCTGGCGGGTCTTCTGGCGACAATCCCTGCACACCTGAGGCGGCGACGTACGGTTTGTGAAGATGTTTGTCGAAGGCCAGGGATGCTTCTTGCAGTCACTGTTGCTGGCTGGAATCGATTTCGTAGGTGTGTTGTTCGAATCCAATTGTCTTGTCGATTATTGGTTATGCGTGCTGACTGCATTCGTCTGTTGCCAACGATGCCATAAACACCAAATGGTGTTTCTGTGGACGTTAAATTGTCTTGCAACATCACGTTGCCTCGATCCCGCTTCAAGCATACCAATGGCTCACAGACGCTCATTTTCGGACAGGCATGGAATTTCGAAATGTAGAATAATTGCGTAATTTTGTTTTTTTTTTCTGAGTGGTTGTTGTCAGCACGATGCTAAACAATGCATATAGAATCCCGTTAACGCACATGTTTCTATACCCATTCTTGGGTAGTGAAATGCATGGGGCTTGCATAAAAGTCAACTTTTGCATGGGATGCATGCTTTTCTGTAGCAGTTGCGTTTTTGTGACTTGATTCCATACATGTATTACAATATTGAAAACCAAACTTTACTTGTTTGAAAAATACACTACAATATTGGTGTCACAGGAACTTTTGTTGTTGAGTATATATCTAAAGTGGTACTTTTCCATGCACAGGGCATTCTGATTATTCTGATGCAGTGTCTTGCTCTGTTTTCACTTCATCAATCGACCCGTGAAGATTCCGGGGTAGAATAGGTCTTCAGCAACCCATGCTTGCCGTAAAAGGTGACTATGCTTGTCGTAAAAGCCGACTAACGGGATCGGGTGGTCAGGCTCGCTGACTTGGTTGATGCATGTCATCGATCCCAATTGCGTGGATCGATGCTCATGATATTAATCACTGGATTGTCTGATCCAGACTCGATTATTTACAGACCGCCGTCATATAGCTGGAATATTGCTGAGTACGGCGTTAAACAAACCAACCAACCAACTTCATCAATCGAAAGTCAGACTGAGTTGCCATGGGTTCACTCTGATCAACTAGTAGAAACAACATCTGTCATTCAGCCCAACAAATCAGATTGTCAGCCCAGTACATCCATCACCTTCCGAATCACAAACTGTTTCACAATCTTTACCAGTTATTGAAAACCAGGTAATGTACATTTGACAATGACAGAAAGAAAACAAACTAAATAGACAACATCTTAGGACATCCTCTCCTTCAGAGGTGCCTGTCCATAACTCCTTTGGACATGAGGGTAACTCCGTCTTCACAGGCCAGTGCTAGGAGTTTATCTTCTTCACGCTCGCGTGTGAGGTCACCTATTGAGCCGCCATGACTCAAACGCCTCATATGATGCAGTGGAATTGCAGAGGACCGAGGAAAAACTTTAATGAGATAGAATTGCTAGTTCAGAACTTTAAACCATCAGCACTGTGTCTCCAAGAGACATATCTTAAGTATAACGATGTATTTGATTTAAGGCAATATAATTGCTATCATTCGTTTTCACCTGCAGGTGATAAAGCTACTGGAGGTTCTACTATATTGATCAGGCAAGACAACTCTGAATCCCCACGGGGTTTGAATATTACATTGTGGAAATCATTTTAAAACCCCAAAAACACCTTCTTGTCATTTTTATCCGCATCTAATTTTACAATCTTAATTTTCAAGCACAACATTAGAATAAATGAGTTGATTGATAAATATGCTCTTTAACAAAATACGTGTTTTTGTACATATTTTTTACAATATTCCCTCAAAATTACAGGAGAATAGCAGTTATCGTTTTGTCTGAAGCAGCATCTGGTGTTGATGCCACTTCATCCCTATGAGGGTCACCAGTCTCCATTTGGCTTGTGTCCGAATGGCACGGACTTGTCACCATTAAGTCATACGGCATTCAACATGGAGCGTGTCCACCATTTGCGTTAACTGTCACACATCATGTAACACATTTTTTACATTCGTGTTTCCGTTGTCGTTCATCGAATAAAAGCCCCTTGTTTTTTTATTCTTGTTCCGTGTATAATGTTCTGCTGATAACAATTTGGAGAAAATGAATTTGGCATTAATATTGACTGTTTGGTTGATACATGTTATCATATCCCAATTCCGTGGATTGATGCTCATGATGTCAACCACTGGATTGTCTGGTCCAGACTGGAATATTTACAGACCGCCGTCATACAGCTGGAATATTGCTGGGTGTGGCGTTAAACAACAAACAAGAAAACTCTCTCCATTGTAATCATTGACGTGGGAGGAAAGCCTGAAATGATGCAGGTCGGACACGTTTAGCTCTGGTTAAACCAGTCAGAAAGAGCGTGGTGCCCACAAGTTGGGATCTGGGATTCAAACCCACGATCAGGGATCCACGCACGACAAAGGGAAGTGGCAGCAAATTGCGGCGCAACCAAGTAACAACTTGACAACATAGCTCACTTAAAACTTTATTAAAAACAAATGTACAAATGTCATGATGGAAATCACCAATTAATCACACATTTATACAGCCACGTGTTCTTACAATATGTTACAATGGGACAATGGAAGGAGCATGACATATAGAAATATAGACATGTTAATCATGGGTTTGTGGATGTGGACTGCTTTCAGCAGTATATCAATAATGTCAGATAATCAGACATTGTGGCATGTGAACAATCGAACCTAACCCTGCAATCACTTCAACCAAGATGCCGGGATGTCACCTTAAGGTAAAACGTTTATACTTATAGAATGTTTAGCTATAGATATGAAATATTTATCGTCATTAATGTCACTGGAATTTGCAATGACAAGGGTAAAATGTGACCCAGATCAACGTTTTGACTCGTTTTTACAATTGACTAATGGTTTGAAACCATTGTTTGTACTCATACTTTCAATAATCGATATGCTTGATTTTTTTCTGTATCCGCCCATGTATATGATATCGCATTCGTAGATGAAAGTGGTACAACTGGTATACAATCAATACTCAGACACAAACTGCAGCGACCGAGCGTTCTTACACTCACCATAGATAAGAGCGGTGACGGTTGCAGTAGGCAGGTCCGGTGGACGGTTGCAGTAGACGGGTGTGGTAGACGGTTGCAGTAGACGGGTCCGGTAGACGGATGTGGTAGACGGGTCCGGTAGACGGTGTACAGCTGGAGCAAGGATGTCTGTACAAGTACAAATTGTGATCAGATGTCATTTCTCACACACAGGAACACGAACCTAGAACTGAACTGACCAGAGGAGTGTTCTGTAAAGGAAAAGACAGGTAGGAAGCTTAGTACTTCTTAAGAAAGTTGTTAGGAACAGTCTGTTAATAAGAGATTCTGGTAATTTTTAACCATCAAATAAGCACAGTTTGAACCTTACCTTGTCACTTATTTCTGTTCAACATCCATCCACGTCAGTGGTAGACTGATACTGCCAACATCCTACCACAGCACCGCACATGATTATGAATATCCTCCTTTAACTCATACAATCATGAATGTTATTGTTGAAATATTTTGTTGATGTGACGTTTTAACCAAACGCAACTTGATACGTTTTCGGAAGCGATTAAAATCTTTCACGACAATCCGCTTACTGACGACGGTTGACCAAATACAATGACCCTAGAAAATGCTGGTGAATACAACCGAGTCATCGTTCAACTAGAAAGTGTTAGCGGGTGTTTCAGGTAGAAATGTGTGCCATGAAACATGAAACACCCCTCAACACCTCAGAGCTGCCGAGTCATCAGGAGGTACACATGGACACCATCAGGGACTTTAAGTGGACGATCGTGTCAAAAGCAGGATGTTGTACCAAGTTTTAAACATATAAAACAGATCTTAATCCAACATGTTACGTTGCATCTTTGGACCACGCCGATTGTCAAGATTGATGAAATGTTTTGTATAGTTTAGTGATAAGATACATGGATATCGAGTGTATCAGAGGCTTTCAATTCCTGCACATGAAGCAGTGTCATTGGCGGAGAAGCTAGCCTGTCAACACACCTGAAGAAGAAACAAAGTTTCGTTTGATAGTGGATGGACAAATATTGCGGAAATGCATGCACTTATATATCAACTGTTCAAGGGAAATACACACTAGGAATTCAATCTTTATACATTAAGAATTAACCCCTACAGTATAAATGTACAGTTTTACTCACTGCATCTGAGGAGGTAACGCCAGATGGCATGGACGCTTATCGTGAAGGAGGAATGACTCGATGACAAATGGACTGTTGACGGGGAGACCAATGGCAGCTAGTGGATGAGGTTGAGGCTGGTGGAAACTGGATAGACGGCAACTTCGCCTGGCAACTGTTAAGGTGACTGAGGCTGCGTTCTGGTCCTCCGGAACAGCACCTGAAGTGATAAGGAGATTTTCGTTAACATTCATGAAAGAGGCAGTGAACAAACACCGGGTTAGGAACATCTATTACTTGTCAACGTACACACTTATCTACGAACACCAACTTTAGAAACTATAACCTTGTTCACGGTGAGACCATGGACAGCTGAAAAGGTTTTCTGTCTTGGTGGGTCCAGATTAGTTTTTTAACAGAGTCTGATCAATTTAGGCTAAGTGTATGTCGGGTGAGGTACCTGGGGCAAATGGAGGTTGAGGCTTGTGGCAGCTGAGGCAGGCGGCAGCTTAGGCAGGTCGCGGCTGGTGGCTGGTGTCAACTGAGGCTGGTGGCAGGTGGCAACCGAGGCTAGTGGCAGGTGGCAACCGAGGTAAGTGGCAAACGAGGCTGGTGGCAACTGAGGGAGGTCGCCGCTGGTTTCGATGTCAGGTGGCAGGTGGCAACTGAGGCAGGTCGCGGCTGGTGGCTGGTGGCAACTGAGGCTGGTGGCAGGTGGCAACCGAGGCTGGTGGCAACTGAGGTTGGTGGCAACCGAGGCTGGTGGCAACCCAGGATGGTGGCATATGGCAACTGATGCAGGTGGCAAGTGGGGCAGGTGGCTGGTGGCAGATGGCAACGGAGGCTGGTGGCGACTGAGGCTGGACATTACCTTCAGAAATAAAATAATGTTTGAAAATCTTGTTTTTAATTCCCAGAAATATTAAGAAGGACTGCTTGACTCGTTTGTTATTTCAGCATATGTCAGACACATAAGCTATTCAAAGAATTTCCCAATGTGTGAAGCCCATTTCTGGTGTCCCCCGCCGTGATATTGCTGGAATATTGCTAAAAGCGGCGTAAAACCGTACTCACTCACTCAAAGAATTTCCTTTCCACACTTTTTGACAAGAATGACTGGACAGGACTGTGCGCGAAAACGCAGCAGTAAAAACAGTGCGCCAAAACGCACCCAAACGATCATTCAATGGACATGAAAATGTTGTGTTTCACGTGCACGAGGCACTTAACATGTTACGAGACTGTGGTTTTGAGTTCAATTCAGCAAAAGTTGTTAGGTGGCAACATGTGCTTATAGTTTAGTCCCAAGACGGGAATTTAGGATGGAAACGTTGTTATAAAACAACATAGTAACTGAGTTCACATATAAAAGGTGAACTTATCCACAATTAGTGGAGAAACATTGTTAATTATAGAAAATAGTGTAATTGATTAGATACATTAAAAGTAAGAACTTGTTTCAACAGTTTATTGTTTTGAATTTAAGAGTTCTCTTCACTCCAGTGACCATCCTCATTGTGTGTCAACATATGTCATTGTGATGGGAAGATTTCTATATTCTGAAGATGTTCTACTATCAAATACTTGACGAGGTGTATGGAATTGGAGTTTCTGTGACATCTAAGGGAGGTAGAGTCACCATTGCATGTGGAATGGTGAGGGGGTAAATGTTGTAGAACGCCGCAGTCCGCAATATTACAGCTAACATTTGACTGACAAGCGAACAGTGGTGATGGGATGGTACAATGATCAACGTGAGTACAATCACACATGTGTTTATTTGTTTGTTGTTTAACGCAGTGCTCAGCAATATTCAAGCTATATGACGGCGGTCTGTAAATAATCGAGTCTGGACCGGACAATCCAGTGATTGACATGTGCATCGATCCACGCAATTGGGATCAATGACATGTATCAACCAAGTCAGCGAGCCTGACCACCCGATCTCGTTAGTCGCCTCTTACGGCAAGCATAGTCGCCTTTTACGGCAAGCATAGTCGCATCATCAAGTGTCAACTGGTGTCTTAGGCTGTAGGTGCAATCGAGTGTCGTCTCTAGATGTTTCCAGTCTCCATTGTGTATATAAAGTATCCAGTTAAATTGCAGGGATCAAGCGTTCATATACTCACCATAGACTAGAGCTCAGCTGTGGTAGACGGTGTAGTGTACAGCTGTGGTAGACGGTGTAGTGTACAGCTGTGGTAGACGGTGTAGTGTACAGCTGTGGTAGACGGTGTAGTGTACAGCTGTGGTAGACGGTGTAGTGTACAGCTGTGGCAGACGGTGTAGTGTACAGCTTATGGCAGACGGTGTAGTGTACAGCTGTGACAGACGGTGTAGTGTACAGCTGTGGTAGACGGTGTAGTGTACAGCTGGGGAAGCGTGCCTGTACAAGTACAGATTGTAATCAGATGTAAATTCTCACACACAGGGACACAAACTTAGAACTGAATTGACCAAAGGGGGATCGAGTAAAGGAAAAGATAAGTAGAAAGTCTTGTAGGAAGAGTCTTTCTGTAGAATTTAGAATTTAACTTATGAACGCGGTGTTCTATAAGTCGGGGAGTTCTGAATGTCTTAAGACAGTTGTTTGGAACAGCCAGTCTATAAAATAAGTTACAATTTTTAAACATCAAATAAGCGCAGTTTGAAACTTACCTTGTCATTAAGTTATGTTCAACAAACATCCATCTTCGTTGTAGACTGATACTGCCAATATCCTACCATAGCACCGCACATGATTAGGAACAGACGCCTTCAACGCATAGTATCAAGAATACAAACTGAAATATTTTGTTGAGGTGACGCTTTAACCATTTGTAATTTGATAAGTTGTCGGGCATACAATTAAGATCTGACACGATCATTGCCATCCGCGTATTAAAATCTTTCACAACAATCCCCTTACTAAAGACGTTGACCAAAAACAATGACCCTAGAAAATGCTGGTGAATACAACCGAGTCATCGTTCAACTAGAAAGTGTTAGCGGGTGTTTCAGGTAGAAATGTGAGCCATGAAACATGAAACACCCCTCAACACCTCAGAGCTGCCGAGTCATCAGGAGGTACACATGGACACCATCAGGGACTTGTATGTGGACGATAGTGTCTGAAGCAGGGCGTTGTACCAAGTTTTAAACAAAAAAAAACCCAGATCCTGATAATTTCAACATGTGATGTTGCATCTTTGGACCATGTCGGGTGTCAAGATTGATGAAATGCTTTGAAAAGTTCAGTGATAAGATACATGGATATCGAGTGTATCGGAGGGTGTCAATTCCTGCACATGAAGCGGTGTCATTGGCGGATGTTGGAGAAGCTAGCCTGTCAACACACCTGAAGAAAACAATATTTTGTTAATTTCAGAATTATTCAATCACTTCTAAAAACAAACATGACGATCAAGTTTGTATTATCCTTCGTGAAGTTGTTTATAGTGGACGGACGAGTATCGGGAACGTATGCACTAACATAACTACTGCCAAAGTGTGCTATAAAGCAGAAAATCAATTTTGATGCAAAACGACGAGACAATGTTTGCCCTAAAGAATTAATACCTGGAGTTTAAATGATTCGTTTATAACTTTAGTTTTATACTTACGCATTTGAAGATGTAACACCAGGTAAATGTAGTCGCCAGTGGCAGCTTGTGGCCACAGAGGCTGGTCACCTATCGCTGTCGTTTTCTGATGAACTCAGCCTTGTCGCTGGTTTCGATGTGGAGGGAGATTTCGATGTGGAGGGAGATTTTCGTCAACATATGCAGAAACAGACCTTTTGAACACCAGGTGCTGATAAACCTAGAAACAATCATGTCAAATTAGGTTAGTTGGTTTGTTCTTTAACGCCGCACTCCGCAATATTCCAGCTATATATTGGCGATCTGTAAATAATCGAGTCTGGACCAGATAATCCAGTGATTGATATCATGAGCTTCGATCCTCGGAATTTGGATCGATGACATGTCAAATCAGGATTCGAACACGAAATCATAGGTATCTGGGACGTCTGAGGGAGGCATAGTCACCATTGCATGTTGGAAGGTGAGGGGTGAATGTTGTAGAACGCCGCAGTCCTCAATATTTCAGCTAACATTTGACTGACAAGCAGTGGTCGATGGGATGGTAGAATGATCAACGTACAATCACACATATGACTGGCCCTGAATGTATTCAACAACCATAAGATCCTGGGCTGCCTATACTGCCCAAGATCACCGAGAGCATAGAGCACGTAAGGACCCTGTCAAATGTCGGGGATTAGGTGAGGATAATGCTCGCTAAATGCAATGTCTGTTCCAAAATGAGGGGAAAATGTTTGCCCTAAAGAATTAATTCCTGGGTATAAATGATTCGTTTATAACCTTAGTTTTACTTACAGCATAGGCTGGTCGCTTATCGCTGTCTTTTCCTTATAAATGCAGCTTGGTCGTCAGTAACTATGTCTGAAGTGGTAAGGAGATTTTCGTCAACATATGTACAAACATACCATTTAAACGCCAGGATGGAAACTCCTTTTCTTTTACCAAGATACACGCTAATCTACTTCTACAAGCATCTACCAACACCAATTTCCGAAACAGATCAATCTTATCTGTAAATCCCCCAAATTTCATAATTTAAAGAGAGGTTGCCTCAGTGCAGAAGAGTACTTCAGCAAATTCATGTAACCATATGTGGAGGTATATTCATAGCGGAGGTATATTCATGGCGGAGGTATATTCATAGTGGAGGTATATTCATGGCGGAGGTATATTCATGGTGGAGGTATATTCATGGTGGTGGTATATTCATAGCGGAGGTATATTCATGGTGGAGGTATATTCATGGTGGAGGTATATTCATGGCGGAGGTATATTCATAGTGGAGGTATATCCATAGTGGACACAACAGCTTGATGTGTGTTGGTAAACGCCATAATCAGCAATATTCCAGCTTTATGGCGGCGGTCTGTAATTTGACGTTTGCCAATTCGGTGACTCCCACCAGCATATGGTATAGTGCTGACAAACCTAGAAATCTAATCGGTGCGAACCGGGATTCAAACCCACAATCATAGGTTTCTGGTGTGCCCACGGGACGCACGCCATCACAAAGGAAGCATGCAAACGCCTTCTGTTGGATTCCGCTCGACCAGTTGGATTAAATAACGCTTCGTTCACCCACGTTTCTGGTTGCTGTTCTCTGTGCAGTGTTAAAAGATAAACCTACATGTAAACACTATGCGTCTATTACATTTGATATTTAACAGTTTATGTCACTATTCATGAAATATTTATCTTAACATACCTCACTAAATCTTTATATTAAAATACGATATTTTCAATTGTTTTAATTGAGCACCCCGTTGAAAATTACATAAACAAAAAAATATGTATTAAGTGATAATAAAGTTCCAAACACACATTTAGAGTAAAGTTCTAAATATCAGGCACAATATAGAATTAACATGAGTTTGCCACTAACGTGGCTATATCCCCCGCCCATGTTGCAGAATTTATGACATAATTAAATCTAAACAAATTCTAACCTTTTTTAACCGAGGTGGAACTTGTCATGGAAATTGTAAAAAAAAGAAGAGTTTGGAACCTAAGTCCATCTTGCTGCCATGGAAACGTAAAAAAATATAACTTTCTAAAATTTCTAAATAGCAAAAGGCACCAGTTCAGCATGTACCCATCTTCCCGAGGCAAGAGAGTTAACTGACATTAAAAGTCCAGTTTCCACTCTTGCCGAACTAGGCTGGAATTCCTGGGCTCCACCGTAGCGCCACCAGTGACAATTACGAGTTATGTCCTTTCTATGCCTCTCCTATCGACCGATCAGATTAAACCTCTCGTATCACTTGCATTTGTTTCAAACAAAACGGTGGCGCCAATCGATAATCAAGATCTATGTTGTGATAAAACGAGTCTTACATCGCGAAGTGCATCAAATCACAGGAGCACCTTGATTAAAAACATGAAAAGATATAGAAATTATCTGTTGACAACGAGTTAGCGGTGCACATGCTTTGCAAATCCTGCAGTCGACCGAAATCTGCATGACTCTTTACGAACCGGATTTCGATTTCGGTGCCCGATTTTGATTGGACTATGCATAGACTCGTTAGTCCAGCCAAAATGTAACTCAACAATACCAGCCTAGTTCGGCAAGAGTGGAAACTGGACTCTTATAGTCGGTTTACTCACTTGCCTCGGGAAGATGGCATGTACCTGGCATACTTTCAAAGTTTAATGAAAAAATATTGAACGGTTTATGAGTTATGCTCCGAGACGAACCCTACCCTCGCAGAACCTAAGTCCATCTTGTTGCCATGGAAACGTTAAAAATAAAAATTTCTAAAATTTCTAAATAGCAAAAGGCACCAGTTTAGCATGTACCTGACAAACCTGCAAAGTTTGATGATAAAATATTGAACGGTTTATGAGTTATGCTCCGGAAACGAAACGTGACGGACGGGCGGACGGATGTAGTCGCACGCATAAGGTAATCAGTAATAATGAAGTGAATATGAAAACAATGAAATAGGTATGTGACAATATCATGAAACTTACGCTGGACAAAATGGGCAGATCGCCTTTCTCAAGATCGTCAAATAAAGTGAATGTGTACACTTTTTCCGGGTCGTTGTCATAGACGATATTGTGCCATTTTAAATACCTCGGTACTTGGGAAATGACCATCCCCGGAAACCATTGTAAATTACCCTCCACATCCCATACATGATTCACCCTCTCGCCCACAAGAATGAGGAACCCTCATTGGTGTTGTTAGAAGCCGCCAGAGATATTAAACATTTTCGATTGTTAGTGAGAGTTGAAAGGTCAAATGTTTTTTGTATTGTTAGAAAACTGTAACAGAAGAGGATTTTCCGGGTTTTGTTTTAGAACTTTATTTAGGAAAAGAATTTGACACTTCAGTGCCTCCATACGCTCCTTCTTTGACGATATTGATTCAAAATTAATTGTGGGACTGCCACAGTCCATGTATCATAATTGAGTCTAGGTTGGCATCATGTTTACTTTGCTGTCTTAAGTTTACGAGCAACTTCCTCTTGTTTGCGTTTGAGGGCATCCTGCTTTTGTTGCTGAATAATTAATTTGCGATGTTTTAATTGGGCGAGGGATGTTTTTTTTAAGTTTTGAGGCATGGTTGAGGACATTCTGTTGGGAATCATGTGATAGTGCCTATCCACTCATTAACCCTGTTGAAATTGAAAATGATGTGTGATTCCTGAGTGTAAACGGATGAAGATGGTTTGTTGTACTTTGTGATCCAACTGACCAAATACAGATTCCGGGAGTTTGTTGTGTTTTAAAGATGACGTGCAATGTGGATGTGATTGTGAAGTTTTGTTCCAATGAATGCCACCAGGAAGCTGATCTGCCAGAAGGCGCTGTAGAAATGATGTGATGTCTGGTATGATATTCTCCAAGATGAGGTGGGTGGTGACGTCATTATGGCATGACGTTGTGAGGGCTTCAAGCACAGAATCCGGTTTATCTGTGGGTTTCTTCTCGTATGGAAGAACCTCGACATCCCCTCTCATAGATCTCATAGAGTTTTGGATGTCCAGTGACTTGAGCCGGTTGATAAGTGAGTCATATAAAATATTCATATCTAGGATTGTCCTGTCCTTGGCCTCAAGAATACGCCAAAGTGGTTTCGTCAGCAACTTATCCAAGAGACCAAGGGCACGACATCCGGATATGCAGAGCTCCGATACCAATGATGTTGAAATGGATGTCAAAAGACGGTTCCTTGTTTCTGGAGTGAAACATCTATGTAAGAAATCTTTCAGGTCATCATATACATGGTACACTTCAGCTGCATTGCGAAAGAGGATGTTAAAGCGATTGCCACGAAAGTTGGTAAAATTCGTTTTCCTACCTCGGGAAGTAAGAAATATGTTGACACTTTCGTAGCAACCGCTTTTCTCATCCCCTCTTGAAAAAGCTTTGCACATCATGCGGACCAAGTCTATGACAGATGATGTTTGAGGTTTGGTATTTTGTTCTTTAGATTCAAACTCAAGTAGCGTGTTGGTGCATTGATCTGCCATGTTCACAAGAAGATGGAGTCCACAAAAATAGTTGTCAGTGTGCCCCATATCTACTTGTTCCTCCTGGGACAATGAACCCCACTCCCTTTCAATGACAGATAACACGTCTTTTTTGTATTCTTTTAATAATACATTGAAAGCCTTCTCTGTAGCTGCAATGATATATGACCCTTTACCAGATACGACATTGACGTCATCAATGATTTAAAGATTTCGACATGGTATGGCACGACGGGCTAATACAAAAACTTAAAAAAATAGGACTCAAGGTCAGATAATAAACTACATCCAAGACTTCCTAAACAATCGTAAAATAACCGTGGGTATTGACCAAACACTATCTGTACAATGTCCCCTAGAAAATGGCACTCCCCAGGGCAGTATCCTCAGCCCAACCCTCTTCAATATAATGATAAACGATCTATTCGAGGGCCTATCCCCTAAAGTAAACACATCAAAATTCGCGGATGATGGAGCCCTTTGGATCCGCACTAAAAGCATTAAAACGGCCCAAAATTTACTCCAAAAATCTCTTAATACAATACAACAATGGGCTGACAAATGGGGCTTCTCCCTTAACTCAGAAAAAAACAACAGGAATAGTATTCAAACATAAAAACATGAAACCCGCCTCCCTAATCCTCCAGCTAAACAACCAAACAATCAAATTTCATAAACAAACCAAATTCTTAGGACTTATTTTCGATGAACATCTCACCTGGGATGCTCACATCCAAAACCTAACAACTAAATGCAGTAAAGACCTAAACACCCTAAGATGCCTAACTGGCTCTAACTGGGGAGCCTCCAAAGATACCCTCCTCTCTCTCTACATATCACTAATTAGATCAAAACTAGACTACGGCTGCGCCATATACAACACCCTAAACAACTCTTTATCAAAATAACTTGACTCAATACAATATCAGGCCCTCAAACTAATTACACGTACCCAACATGGCACCTCCTACACTTCACTTCAGGCCTTAACAGGAGAAATGCCACTAAGTCTACGCAGGGAACAGCTAAGCTTAAATTTCTGGGCCGCATCCCAATCAAACCCTCTCATCCCAAACTTAATAAACCAAAATATCAGCCCCAAAAACCAAGCTCTGGCTCGTAAACACCCCTTACTTACCCCAATATCCCAAAGAATAACAAACTACCTAAATGAACACCAAATTAAAAATCTTAAACAAAACTGCAAACAATCAAATATCTTCACACCTAAACTTAAAATACCCAAAATAGACACAACACTAGCTAGCCAAATAAATAAACAAACCGACCCAAACATAGCTAAAACCACCACACTAGCATACATACACGAAAATTGGCCAAATTGGTGTCACATTTACACGGACGGATCTTCAGATCCGACCTCCAAACACACAGGTTTCGGAGTCCATACAACACAACCAACTAAAACCACACAATCCTTCCGACTCCCAAACAACCAATCAATATTCACGGCAGAACTAATGGGCATGGCCTCAGCCCTCCATAATCAAGAATAAAAAAAAACACCCAAAAAAATCCTAATACTTACCGACTCCCTAAGTGGACTGCAAGCCCTCCAAAACAAAAATACCAAAAACCGACCTAAATTAATAAATCAAATACTTAAAAGCTCCAACGACCCAACTAAGGCAGGCAAACAAACAACCTTCTTGTGGATACCCGCCCACGTAGGAATATACGGTAATGAAAACGCCGATAAGGCAGCCAAACTATCCCTCAAAATCCAAGAAATAAGCTTAAACTTACCCATCTCAAAATCAGAAATTAAAATCGTAAACAAGCAAAAAATCACCAAAAAATGGCATATCCTATATCTAAACTCAAATAGCCAAATCAAAAAGGTACTCAGCAAACCACTAACCAAACCAAAAATTTTCCATCCATCAAAAAAAATAGACAGAGTAATCACTAAACTCCAAACAGGACACACCAACCTAAATAACCACCTAAAAAACATTAAAAAAACACACTACAGGTAACTGCCCACACTGCAAACAACTAGAAACCCCAGAACACGCACTCATCCACTGCACACACTACCTAACACATCGAACCGCATTACAACCACCCTCAATCTAAACAAGGCTCTCACTCTAGAAGCAATACTAAACCCACAAAATAAACTAGAAAACTTCAAGGCCTTAGGCGTATTCTAAATCAAAACGGAACTAATAAAACGCATCTAAAAACACTATAATCTACCAAATCAAAATCACATAAACAAACAAACATCCACCATACCCAGCCCCCTTAGTTCTACTCCCCAACCCCATCGGCATCTATTCCAAATCTCAAAATTCCCAAATTCTATATAAGCATCCCCTAGAGCCCCCTCTTGTGTTGCACACACCACTATCGCCCCTTTCGGAAACACATTAAATGGCCTGGCCGGGCCCGTGTGCGAAATACGCATCAGTCGGAAAGCGCACGTTAAACCTCCAAAGTAAGTTAGTAAGTAAGTTAGCCAGTGGCCAAGTGCAGGTTAGGGCGACGGTAGTTGTATTGTTGTTCACAGACAGCAAACAGCTAGGAAAATCTGAAACAATAATGACAGACGTTAATAACGTGCACAACTTATCCTATGGTCTAAATGAAAATGAAAAAAAAATGGGAGGTAAATTCTGTTATATTTATATACATGTTATTATTTACAAAACTATATGAAACACTTCTGTGTTATAAATTATGATCTGTTTCAACATACGTTAGCCAGTGGCCAAGTGCAGGTTAGGGCGAAGCTAGGTGTACTGTTGTTCACAGACAGCAATCAGCTAGGAAAATCCTGAAACAATATTGACAGATGTTATAAACGTTCAGAAATGTCGCAACTACTCTAAATGTTAAAAATACTTTCATTTATGGAGTTAAATAATTTTTTAGGAATATATGTATTTTGAATAATATTTTAAATATTTCTTTGAAATAAATTACAGCACGTATCAATGTACGTTTGCCTTTGGCAAATGCAGTTTCCGAAGTAGACGTTAAGAGTTGTAGGTGGTCAATACACACTGGAAACGCCTGAATAATATGGGGAATTTTTTATTGTGTGTCTCGATTTGTATACATGTAGGATTGTGTTGTAGCAATTAGGAATAATTAAATTTTCGTTGTGTTCATGGAAATTCCTGCATTCTGATTTGCTGAATTGGTCACGTGTTATTGCATTCATTTCCCAATGAATGTAAAAAATTAAGCCACGCCCACCGCGGCGCACTACTTTTATTACTGCGGAATGTCGGGGAATCCCAATATTACAGTCGAGGGAATTCCCTTTCTGCTCACGTGTATCGTCATGCACAGGACATTTCGCGACTTTCATCCATATTCATTGTCCAAACTACGCTTTGAAACCACAGGCCGAGAATGAATGAAACAGCAAACGTGCAGGCTCGCTCGCCTGTTTTTTTCCCGCTCGCCTCGGTTCAACTTTCATGTCTTCGGGTTTCATTTATAACTAGCATTTCTCCAACTGTGTTTTACCGTAATCAGGGAAGTAATGTTTGAATCACGCAGTAAATGACCATGTTATTTGAAACAGCCACCTTCTCTCGGACATATTTCTTCCGGTTCGTTACAGTCTGACTGTTGCAGTTCTTTTCGCCTCTTGCTCAATTGACAGGTCCAATGAACATTGTTTTAATCCCACTCTCCGTTGATTGGCTAGTGACTGTATAGGCGTGTCAAGTTATGTGCATAAATTAAACGATCACCTGATTCATGTCACGCCACTGTATGTATTCCTACACCTGGAATGTTTATCAATGTCGTAATTTTTGTCTGTTTTGATATATGCAACTATTTTGGGTTAAACTATTGTAGATAAAACATGTTTTACGTTGTCGAATTAATTATAAGCATTGACTGTATCCTTTTTTGGTTCATTGACGTATGAATCGAAAAACCGATGTGCAAACTTTTGTAAGAATCCGCTACAGTTTGCCCATCGGTTTTTCGATTCCTACCTCAATGAACCGAAAAAAATACACAGTCAATCCTTAAATAATTACTACAATTTTTATTTTGCAGTTTGTTGTATTGTTACCACTGTTATGAATTAACCTCCTTGTAAATGAAATATATTATATATAAACATGTGTTAGCGTTTGGACACCGCACTCAACCACAGGTTGGTCTCATCACAATGACAGCTATTTTGGTGGTTGTGTTAATTCAGTTTGACGTTTTTGTTGTCAACTACAGGGCACAGATAGCACATATAGTGCCACGGTGATAATGCATTTAAAGAATATTCCTTTCATTTTCTATTGCTTTTATGTTCCCTATGCGCTATAATATTAATATAAGTGTTTTCAATGAACGTGTTGATTTTGCATCCTTTAGTACATGGGATTTTTAGGGACATTTTATGTCACTTTAAAAAAGCATGATACATTGCAGTGCGTTTATCCTCATACACATATGATGATGCACCTTTGACATATTGTCTTGCCCTACATATTATCTTCATTGCTTAACCACGTCTCCTTGAACCCACAATCGCCTTAAAAAATGTCATATTTCATAGGTTGTCTAATTATCTGTGATATTTTACGTGCGATTCAAACAATTAACAAATAATGACTGCTCCCCATGGCTGCGCATGCGTAAAACGGCGCTGGAACAGCTATGACACAACATGAAATTCGCGGATATTACGAAGGCTTAGTTAGTAAGTAATTAATTAAGTTGGGTGTTTTTATAGGGATAGGGATGTAGGGGATGGGGAGTTTTCATATTATAATCCAGCCCCTATATTACTGAAAATGTATAAGGTGTCCTTTTGTTTATTGACGTATCAAGATGTCTGTGTTTTGGAAAAAAGCATTTAGACTTCTAAACATTAAATAATATGATGGTCTCAAAGATCAAAATCCAACCCCACGCCCCTTTGAAAATCAAATGGCTGCTCCCTAATGGCTCACTTTCAAACACAGATACTTCCACAGAACTGTCACGATTGTCGTTTGTCGCTTCTACGCTTTTCACAAATTAGTATCATTGTAATTCTTCACTACCAGCTATGTCGTCTTTCTTCAGATCACTAGGGTTGATGCAGCAGCCAGCCCAGGGACCCCCGGCTATGCAGCCAGCCCAGGGACCCCAGCTTGTGCAGCCGACGCAGGCACCACAGCCGACAACTGTTGCTAACCAGACGCCCTCGTCGTCGATGATATCGACTTTGTCCACCCCTTTTGCCACCCCTATGTCAACAACGCCTGCAGCCACAGTGGCAACACGTCAACGAAGGCCGGCGCCGCCCCCAATAAATGTGATCAAACAATTGTTTTTGTGTATATTTTCTGATTCAACCCATTCAACCCGTTCTACTAATTCTACACATACTGGTTTTGTCTACGCTGTCTTACTCGTGTGTGTAATGTGTATATAATGCTTGTGTTTCGTTCAAAATTGAGTCGTCAAGAAGTGTAAGATGTAATATTTCCCAAAATATATCAACCTGTGGAATCAAACATCGATCAGCGTATTATGCGTACACTTTAACAACCAGGCTACCCTGCCGCCTGTAAGATGTTGTGATTCAGTAATATTGACATGTACTTACACTTTGAATATATAAGTAAAATATTTATATTTACAATTGGCTGACATCTTAATTTATTGTGGCAGCTTGTCAAGGCCGAGCTGCTCCGGTTGAGGGAGGAGAACCGGCGACTCCGGGAAGAGAACCGGGAGATTAAGGAGGAGAACCGCAAGATTAAGGAGGAAAACAGGAGACTGAAGGTAAATCAAGTCAGAAACAAGAATGAATTCAGGTCTAACACCAATGTGAACAGCATAATAGTCTTGTGGTGGCGTGACACCTTGATGTTGACACAGGCCGTAAATACAGGGTTGATCATACGTCTTTTGTCAGCACAATGACGTAATCGAGTCTATGAACCGCGAGATATTCTCTTCGAATATTGATATTAACTACTAGATGTATTGTAATCAGTTTTCGGAACTTCATATTTATGAAAACGAGAGATTGGCACATGAATTCATATTCCAGTGTACAGGTACTTAGGAAATAAGCCTAGGCCAAATGAACGGTTTGACATTCAGTTCATAACTCACATTGATTACTAAGCGTTGTTTTATTGTCAGGGTTATACTTTGTTTAGGCGACTAAAGGAATCGGGTGGTCAAGCTCGCTGACTTGGTTGATACATGTCATTGTATCCCAATTGCTTTAGATCGATGATCATGATGTCAATCACTGAATTGTCTGGCCCAGACTCGATTATTTACAGACCACCTTCATATAGCTGGAATTTTGCTGAGTGCGGCGTTTAACAACAAAACAACAAATATAGCTAGTTATTGTAGTTATATATTGTTGAATAAAAATCTCCCTGAACAAACAAGGTATGTTTTAGGGTTGGTAACAGGCATGCTTATTGGGAAACATTTGTTTGGGCCACCTGTAGTTTCCACGCACGCTATACAATATGCATAACGAACATGTAAACTGTCTGTGTGTTCACATGAAGATAATATCAACTCTTACATTCCTCCTTAGGGTGTCCCGTTGACTTTGGCGGCACCATCCACTTCGGCAGCACCCTCTACTTCGGGGGCACCCTCCACGTCGGCGACGGTGACTTCAGGCACTTTGGCGACACAGAGGGGTCCAAATGTGAGTATACTATGAAGATAATTCTCATTGACAGTGTAAGACTCATCTATTTTAAATAACTCTCTTGCCATGTAGCCTCAGATGCCTGAATTAATCGTCCTTGATATTTTAGGGTTCAGCCTCACCATCACTTTTTCTTCCTTCCCTTAGCATTTCAGTTATACCTCGTATTCAACATTCCTGTGCACAAATACATATCTTTGGGATTCCGGGATAGAATATCCTCATGTTGGTTGTGAGAGGTGACTTTGTGGATCGGGTGTTCAGGTTACGTGACTAATTATACCCCGTTCACATGCACAACATTTACAAACGTAAATAATTTTGCACATGTGTAACTATACATTCGTGTGTATATGTAAATTAACTAAGCGTTCACATGAAAATCAACTTAGGTGTTTAAACAAAGTACCGTATTTTCTTGAGTATAGTGCGCACCCATGTATAATGTGCACCCCCCTCTAACGGGTTCAATATTTTGGAAAAAACGAAATTTGAATATTATGCGCAGAAAAAAATTACACCGTACCCCTTCAGCGAAGTCCGGCAACGGAACGGGTGATGAGAAACTTCGTCAGTACAAATTCAAAATTTGAGATACAAAATCACCAGACGTGTTGATTTACCGTTTATATTGTATTTTTTGTTCAGCTAGGCATTGTTTTATATCCAGGGATTAAGATTACCTTGTGTATTTTCTCGTAAACTAAGCCGGAATTAGCAATCAGCTGTACAATGGTTTTCTTGGAATCTACCGGTGATTCAGTCAAGATACACCCAATGATGTAACTTTACAGTATTTTAATGCAAGGATCGGCAAAAGTTGTATCTGAAACTATTTTTTTATCAGGAATAATATATTCCAATATCTTGTTAATTTAGATGCAGCTTTTACTAAACACACTATAATAATAATAACCCTAAGCGAAGCAGCTGATCGCTATTGCCGTTTATTATATTTTACATGGAACCAGTCTGACCAGTCACCGTCAAGGCTCCCGTGCACGTGATTGGAGAATTACGTGTTGACATAGAATCGTCCAACAAAAACAAATATGACTTTAACAAATCAAAGTATGGCATTTATGATATATGTATCCATTCTCTGTCAACTTAAGTTTGTTTCAAGGCACCAATAGTGGTAATCTGACTGTGGTTGCTGTTAATAACGGTGAGTTGTGCGATCTTCCGATCGCTTCACACATGATTTCGCCGAAATTAATTAAAACAATATTAAAATATTTTGAATAAAATCAATGAAATAAGTTACAAACATAAGTCCAGATATACAAAGAACACTTTTTATAGCCAGACAGTGTAATTACATGAATAAATTGCGAACTTCAGTATGGATTTGTTGACATGGTATTTCCGGTGTTACGTGCTCACGGTAATGTCTTTCCATGGGGGAAAAAGCATCAAAACTCATTAATTCGTGTATAATGCGCACCCCCTTCTACACAGCTGTGTTTTTTGGAAAAAAGTGCGCACTATGCTCAAGAAAATATTGTATGTAAGTTGTGTAAGGCACACATATTCGTCAGTCTGTATACGACTTTCAACACGAAACAGGTTGTTTTCCAGTCAAAGTTGAATGAGAAGAGTAACTTCACCGAAAATCTTCGCATGAAGCAACATGTGTTTGATTTAATTTGTACACAAAGTTTTGACTCCTTGAAACCAAAAGATAACACTGTCCGCTCAACTCTGTATATACGATATAAAAGTTGGCAACTGTTGACAATTCGTTTGCTGCTGCCAAAAGAACAGATATTAATTAGATCATCCTCTTACGTGAACATAAACGTTCACATTGCAACATGCACACACCGTGCAAATTTACATTTGCACCTGCTCCAGACATTCAAATTTGCTCCTGGTGTAAATATGCACACATGAGTAAACGCGTTCACATGACAAGTATACAGTTTTGAAACTAACTGTTTTTGTCCACTAGTCCTTATAATGATAACATATAGCAAAACCCTTAAAATGGGCCAATTTCTACTAGTCCTTAGGATACCTTCACTATTGGGCAGTTTGGTAAGGACTCCAGGACTAGTGCCGATTTCTAACGCTGATACTCATGTAGGTATTTCTACACACACATGCACATGTACACACATATGTATAGAGGTGCATGTGAACAGGTATTTATTGATTTCCTGCATCGTATCTCAACGCTGTGGACCGTTGCTCACAATATCATCACATGGTGATGATTTTCTATATTTATCTTTTTGTTGTTTAACGCCTCACTCAGCAATATTGCAGCCACACGAGATCCAAGCATGGTGATCTTCCTTCAGTTGTTGGCGATGTATGGCCTTTTTTAATATTGTACTGTAAAATATACTCTTCAAAAAATGAAACGCAAAGTCAGATTTCATAGAACCTTCATCAACAACCAGATTTATCGCGGAATAAAATAGTTCCACAAAACGAGAGGTGATATGAGCTTATGTATACTTAACAGGAACAACTTTTGTAGTTTCTGTATACAAATGTACTCAAATAATATCCTCATTAGGCGAGAAAGGTCTGTTAAGAACTACCTAGGTCACAATGACAGCACGTCGTAATACACTTACATCAAGTATGAGGCGTTAAAATGTCCGACACGATAAACGTGACTGCAGAGATATCCAAAGTTTTTAATGAACTGGTGACTATTACAAGTGTTCGTCATTACTGATCAATTGGCCGATGACTGAAAGGTGATTGTAAAGATGTGTGGAATAGATACTGAGGTACATTCATATATTGCTGTAGACTGTCACTGTAGTCTTTACACGGATCATGTTGATACTACTGTAGTTTGGGTGTGCTTTTCTTCGTTTTGTTCTCTAAAATGGGTTGTGGCGAGGATATCTTTGAACGGACATGCCATTAAACTCTCTGACCTATCCCAATGTATGCTAAAACGCTAACTTCAAGATTAAATGGTCTAAATGATAAGAAACAACGCTTCTGTATTTATTCGCAGGGGTTCCCCAAGGAATGTGGAAGTAGTCTGTCAGTTTTTTCGTTATTTCAATCAAGAACATGGTCTCATTACAAAATAGATGAACGTCTAATTGTGTAGTTCATACACTTATGAATGTCAATTTAGCGGTCATGTGACCGACCTCTTGTCTTTAAATTAAAAAAATTATAGGTGGTTAGAATGCATGATTAATATAATAAAGTGCTGTGGTTTACTTAACGTGATTGATAATCCTTATTCAGTTACGACTAAGTGGCTCACCAACCGTGTCTAAGATTCTTTAAAGGACAAGTTCCTTCAAGAATAGTGATGCAATATCATATCTGGTTCAAAAGATAGTCTATATGAGTTATCAAACCTGAGCTCTCCTTTGAGAAATACCTCTTACTAAACCCAAACTCATCTTTCCCGCTATCAAAATTTAGAAGTTGTAATCACATAATCCCAGTAGGAATATTGTTGGATGCAGCGTTACATAACATTCAAAGTATGTATACAATTTCATAAATTGTTCTATGAATATTTATCTAGTGTTAATTTTATCTCTAATCTTTGGTTTTGAGTAAATAAATGAATTTGAATCTGAAGATGTTTTCCTTGAAATTGCGGTTTGCCTTAATCAAGTAAACTAATTCTTTTTGAAATGTCAGGATTATCACTACACCAGAAAGTGTAACTCAGACTCCAATATTCCTCACAAAAGCCAACCCACTCACTCAAAGTATCAAAAAGTTTAAAGGTATCTTATAATGATGATATACGTGTTTCTCAATGGGTGTTTTTTCTCCCAGACGCAGACACAAAATAATATCCAAGACCAACTGCGCAGACAGAGAACACTCAACCAGCAGCGGCAAAGACTGCAGCAACAGCACCAACAGAGACAACAGGAACAAAGAGAGAGACTGCAGCGACTTGCGAGGGAAAGACAACAGCAGCCCTACCAGGAGCCGTTGCGCGTTTTGGACGAGGCACAGGGGACTTCGGTAAGATTTTATTTCATCTATTATAAATTGGGACCGACTTGCAATATTCCTTAGACATTCCAGAAACTAGGTTTGTCAGCACCATATCATGTGCTCGAGGGTTTCATCAAAGTGGTAAGCGAGAATCGTCCATCACTGAGCTTTCCTCACCGTATTATTCCTGGTAAGAGGGACTGTTGAACCCTTGGCTATAGTAAGGTGTATTGTTTTCTTTCATTGCAGAGAAGAGGCCGTGTGCGCAAGCCGGCAGGAATGGTGCAAATGACGCTAGGAGGAGGAATGACGAGTAAGTTCTTTTTGTTTGTTTTATTTTATTTCAATTCAGTATATGATATTACAGAGTAGTACATTAAGTAGCACGTCATGTGGTATATTTATTAGATGGAAGTTACATACCTATACAGCAGACAGCAAGTTGGCTACAGATGGGTTGTCACACAGAACTTATGTTATTCCATGTGTTAAGCCCATTCTAATCCTCAGCCCTGATATCAGCCGAATAATGCTATACAGGCACAATGCCCCACTCACTCGCCCACACTTCCCCCAGTGAAGAGGCGACTAACATGATCAGTGGTGAGGATCGTTAACTTGGTTCATGAATGTCATCGTATTCCAGTTGTAGAGATCGATGCACATGATGAGTCACTGGATTATCTGGTCCAGATGCAATTATTTACAGACCGCCGCCATAGCTGGAGCATTGCTGAGTGTGGCGTTAAACAGACAAACATACTTTTCACGGACATTTCACCCTATATTACTAATGCTGCTACAACTACTGCTTCTTCTACACACTCTCGGGGTGACTGACCCAGGGCAGACGAGGTAACCCAGTACCTAAATTATGCTTGCTGTCGAATACATTCAGGGCCAGTCACAAAGTGTGGGGGCGGACGGGTAGCCTAGTGGTTAAAGGGTTCGCTCGTCACGCCGAAGACAATGAGTGAAGCCCATTTCTGGTGTCCCCCGATGTGATATTGCTGGAATATTGCTAAAAGCAGCGTAAAACCATACTCACTCACTCACTCACAAAGTGTGATTGTGCCCGCGTTGATCCTTCTAGCATGCCACCGATCACTGTTTCAATGGCAGTCAACTATTTGCTGATATTGCTGGAATATTGCTAAAAGCCGCATAAAACCAAACTCACTCACTCACTCACATCTCAGATGCCCCTATAATCGTGTGTTAGATTCCTGATACGCCCCGATAATCTTTCTAGGTTTATCAGCATCACACCAAAGTAGTAAAGTTTGAAACCTGCATTACTGCTGGCGTTCCTCCAACAACAAACTGGTCTGTCCACTGAGAAAATACGTGTTAAAATGTGTTAACATGAATTTGATTTTATATGAAATTGGTGTGTGAAGAGGATCTATTTCAATTGACATACTTTCAAACAATACACTGGCATCACGCTGGTGCTTTAATTGGTTGTTTCTACACGTCACTGAACTTTCTCCTTCCGCTTCAGGCGAGGTTACAAGGGAACAGCAAATGTTAATACGAAAAAGGCGACGGTAGACGCTGACAATAGATGCCATCCATGCGCAGTTGCACAAGCCTCAGTATCACCATCCAGCAACCAATGGTCTCTCCATCAACCATACAGCAATCTATTCCTCCTTCAAAGACAGCGACCACGTCAACCTGGTGTCACCTCTCCAGATGCAGTAAGTAAACTGAAGTCATAAACCAATTATTTATGTCATAGAAATTAATTCTTTACGGCAAACATTGTTACCATCATATGGAATCAAGATTTAACTTCTACGTCATATCTCACTGTAACAGCTTTGTCAGTATATGCATTCCCCATACTCGTCCTTCCACTATCAACAACTTCGATAAGGACCATGCACACGCAAATAGATCGTCATGTATGTTTATAAACGTTACTAAATAAATTCTGAAATTAATAAAAACACTGTTTCTTCTTCAGGTGGTGGCCACGGCTAGCTTCAACACCTCTGCTAATAACAGAGGAATTGACACCCTCTCATATACTCTGTATACTTGAGAGATAAGATACATGGATATAAAGTATTTCAGAAACCTAGACGTATTAAGCATATTCCAAAGATGACAACTGAGCATCTTGGAGTTATTCTGAACTGTATTTGTCTGTGGACCTTGGTACAGCGTCCTGCTTTTGTCCCGATCGTCCACTTACAACTCCTTGATGATGTCCATGTGTACCTCCCAGATGACTCGGCAGCTGTTGAGGGTTGTTTCATGTTTCATGGCTCATATTCCTACCTGAAACACCCGCTAACACCTTCCAGTTAAACGATGACATTTCATTTCTATATTATTGTTCCTCTGTATGAAGGGACATCTGATCACAATCTGTACATACACAGCTACCGCTGCCACAGCCGTGTACCACATCCGTTTTCTACATCTGTTTCCGCTCTTGTATTTGGTGAGTATATGAACGCTATGACTGGATACTTTATACACTTAAGACTGGAAACATGTAGCGCCGCCGCTATATTGCACAAACAGCCTTAGATATCAGTAGACAAATCAACATAGTAATATATATATATATATATATATATATATATATATATATATATATATATATATATATATTACTATCACACGTCTGTGTTTTGGGATCACATAATCTCGTATTGGAACAGACATTGTGTTTCGTGAGCCTTAGTATCACCAGGTGTCATTACCAAGTACCAGGACAAATTTATTCGAAACAAGCAGCGAGGAAAGATCACCAAGCAAGAAACAATAACTAAACAAGCGTACAGTCAACGACGTCATCTATATCCCCCACCCATTTTAACACGTTATGGTCCCAAACCAGGTAACTGACCCCACGTTTCTCTTAGCACATGTCAAAATAGCTGCAATGGAAATTCTAAAATAAACATTTCTAAAACGCTTTTATATCAAATGGCACCAGTTCAGTATGTGTTTTATATGTAGACATGCAATGTTAAGCAAGGAAATATTTAACAGTTTATTACTCCGTGAGTGAACCCACCCTATATCAAAACTTAAATCCAATTGTTGCCATGGAAACATAAAAAATATAAATTTCTAAAATTCCTAAATAGCAAAAGGCACAACTTCACTGTCTCACTGACAGATTTTCCAAGTTTCGATCAATTACACTGAATTGTTTTCGAGTTCTGCCCTGGAAAAGGAAATGGTTACGGACGGACGGACTGGCTGATCGCTGTATCCCCCCGCATTATATGCCGGGGGGGATAATAAGGGCCACACTCGTGTAAATTGATTGTGATGTTTATTTTTAAAGGTCACTGAATAATTCTGAAATAAACTAAATTCTGTTTCCTCTTCAGGTTTGATGACAAGCTACCTTCTCCAAAACCTCTGCCAATCACACCCCTTAATGTGCAGGAATTGATACCCTCTGATATACTCGACATGTCCGTGGTAAATTGATCCGTATAATTATAGATATCAACACTTTTATGTTGTCTTGACTTGCACCAGATAATGTATCGTGAAAGTAGACAAAGTATTTCGGAAATCTGAATCTGAAATCTACATGAAGGTTACAAGTGAACATGTTAGTCTTATCAGTATCTGTTGTTGGTGGATGATCATTCCAGAATTACACACAATGCAAGTCCGTGATGATGTACATGTGTACCTCCATATGACTCGGCAGCTTTGAGGTGTTGAGGGTTGTTCTAGTTGAACTATGACTCGGTTGTATTCACAAGCATTTCTCTAGTACCTGTATTCAGTGAACGTCTTTAGTCAGGAAATTGTTTGAATGATTTTGAAACAGGAAGTTCTTACTCATTGAAATGAGCGTGTCAGATACCACTGCTATGTCAGTAGAAGTATCAAATTGATTTGGTTGAAGACTCAACTCAACAAAGTATTTCAGTTACAATTCTTCATACTACGAGTTAAAGACGGATATTCCTAATCATGTGCGGTGCTATATGATAATGGCATTGAGGGCTACCATTTTTCTCAACTGTGAGGTTGGCCTGGGGAGCTGTCTGTCCATGGGATGTAGACACAACTGTCTACCAGAAAGATTGATGTCTGCTGGACAGAAAACAATGCCAAGGTGAGTTTCAAACTGTTACCCGTCTTTTCCTTTACAGAACACTCCTCAATTCTAAATAATTATTCCTTTGTGAATGACATGACATCGGATCAGTCTGTAGATATTCAGGTACCCCTGGCCCATCTGCCCACTACACCCGTCTATCTGCCTCGGCTCTTGTCTGGGTGAGTATCTGGTCGCTGGGTTTAACTGAATACACAATGAAGACAATAGACATCTAGACATGTCTCTATAGTACGCTACTACCCTGTCATATATCAGTAGACGAATAATATCAAGAAAGATATATAGAATATCATCCATAAGGGCAAGGACATTTTTTGCAAATATCTTCATTCATTTTCCCTGAGCATGACATTTCTTATTCCCTACGTCATCCCATTATTCCATTGTTTTCAAAGGGTACAACAGCAACGTCACGCCATATCAACACATTGTGTGTATATACTTACTGATGACTGTCTGTTTTATGTGATGTTGTTTCAAAAATGGATCAACTGAGTTGATGTCTAGTGATGAAGAAACATTTTTTTCAGTAATGACTATCGTAATAAATAGAATAGCCTACTCGCTACACGGAGGGCCAGATTATATGTCCCTTGTCAAATGCTGAACTCCTATGTCAAGTATCGGGACAAATTAATTCACTCAGGACACGTCATCCATCAGTCTTGCTGCAATTATCTGTTAAATGTTTCGATGAGGATAATAAAGATATAAATATATACATGAATATATATTCTACTCAAAAGAAGTTAAGGATCACCCAATTCTTTCATATTACTCTAGTTAATCTCTCATGCCATGGCAGATTAACTTTACCAATATGAAAGAATCGGGTGATCCTTAACTTCTTTTGAGTAGTATACATGCATGATAACCCGTCCACCATCTTGTTTTGTATAAAACAAATGCATCTTTCTCCAACAGGCATTTCGTCCGAATATCGATGGACTAGTTTGGACTCTCCCAGCTGTATGAACTCCAAGGACTGGAGTGGCCCAATAGCCATGCTGCTCCCACCTGTGATTGTCACACAAAAGACTACAACATGACAATCAGTACGATCATGTTCACCACACTGTAGTTGTAAGTGTATCATATTGCCAGAACCCTTGGTAACAAAGTCTTTCATTAATTCAATGTCTTTCTCCTTGATCAGTTAATAGTGTCTTCAATGTCACCTGTTTTTTAGTACAAGTACTCCTAACGTCAGTGCATGGGTGGATTTAAAGGGACACCAACCTTATGGTTTCGTACCACCATCACTCCACAGCATGTGACCAACTCTGCTTAGGAAAATGCGTTAGCCATATTGTATTACAACTTATTTTGGCCTCAGGAGGATATATACAGGCGTATTTTAGCCATGCTACCCTGGATATATACATTCTAAATAAACAAACTTTCATATTTTGCCTAAGAATTGGAATTCCAAGCTACAAATAGTTCAGTGTTCAGACCTGTTGGGGTGCACATTTTCACCCTAGTTTTTGTAAAAAAATTCTGCCTGAAAGAATGAATATGTACAGATGTGGTTGAGCCATGCTGCTCTGGATGTATTTATTTGATGCCTTCAAAACATATCTAGTGATTGGCCAAAGATGAGTACATCAAGGTCTTCCTGAATAATGCCGGAAACTTCAAAATCATGATGATGAACATGTGCTATGCATATATCCTGTTACCTTAATTGTCTCTGCATTTTGAAATATGTCTTCAGCAACCCATGCTTGTAAGAGACGACTAACGGGATTGGTCGGTCACGCTCTGACTTGGGATACATTAACGTGCATCAACCAATTGGGTAGATCGATGCTCTTGATAATAATTCATGGATTGTCTGGCCAAGACTTGATTATTTCCAGACCGCCGTCATAGCTGGAGTATTGCTGAGTGGGGTGTGAAACAACAAACATTAGGATGTGTAAAATATGTGATTACTATGTGTTCTTCTCTATCATAACATTTGTAAAATATTTTTGAATAAAGTTTTAGAACTGGCTATATCGTGTTGTCACCTGGTGTCGCTGCAATGTCCTGTCACGTCGCTTTGATGTGCCTGGATCTGCTGATCATGGTTCGAATTCCAGATTCCTGTTTTTAAGCACCACGCCCGTGCTGACTAGTATTACAAGTTCTTGTAGGACCTACACTTTCTTGATTTCCTCCCACATGAAGTTGACACATTGTGGTACAACTGCAATACTGTTCCAAATGGCCTGAAAGTCCGAATGTTGTGCCAGACTACAAGGGCAAATGTTAAGCTCAAATTGGCAAATTACATTCCTCCCAAAATCAGCAAAATCCCAAATCAGCTGAACGACAAAAGAAATGCGAACAATAAAATAGATGTATGAACCAAACATCAACGATGTGTGGCAGTTAACGCTTATGGCAGAGACGCAGATGATCAATGCTATCTGACTCATTCCTGACCAACTCGTGCCAATCCGACACAAGCCAAATAGAGACTGGTGTCGCCTCGAAGGAAAACACATTGGCATAAAACACCAGTGTTGCTTCAGACAAGAACGATAATTCTTACCAAGCGTAGAACAAAAGCATACATTTTTCTTAAAAAGTTCATAAGCATGCAGTTCAACGCATTTATTCATGTTCAGATTCAGATTACAAATTAAAATTTTAAAATTAGATGAAAAGAACTGACAATGTAATATTCAAACACATTGGGGATTGAGAGTTAGACTTACAACTCCATTAAGCTTTGCTTGTCATTTAAGGTAACTTAATAGATCAAGTGTTCAGGCTCGGTGACTTGGTTAATTGCATGTCTTCATATCCCGATGGCATGGATAGCTCACACTATGAATTACTGTTCGTTGAATTCATCGTCTGTAGTTGGCAACATATGCAGTTCACATCTCTATCTATACCAAGCCAAAGGTCATTTTCCGACAGGCATATTAATGTTACAAGTTCAATATTTTAGAATAGGATAATAAATACATGTATGATCAGATTGGAGGAAAAGTTTTCAAATGATTGGGTATATTTTAAATTTTTATAATACTCTTGAACTTCTCTTGACAATTTCAGGTTTGTGTGGTTTCTGCACTAAGCATTATAATCAGGATCACTGTGTCCAACAAGGCAGCATTTTTGTCTGTCCCACTGTTCAGTATGAAGATTGATAGTCTTTCAAAGGTTTTAAATGATTCAATTGATGGATCCCTTTTTGTGGATGATTTTAATATTTCATGTCGTGGCACAAATATGCATACTATCGAGACACAAATGTTATATTTTGGATAACACTCTATTTGTTAAGTACAGATTCTTGTACCTTTTGGGGTTCATTCCCGCCGAATCCTGTCATATGGGTACACAAGCATAGGTGGCTGAGTGGGTTAGATCGCAGACTATGTGCTGGCGATTAGGTGCTCACTCTTGCAGTGAAGTTTCACAGATCCAAAAATGGTGTCTTGAAAATGACCCAAGTTCCTAGGACTCATTTTCGGTCACTATTTTACTTTTCGGCCACATATTAATTGTCTTAAACTAAACGCCTGAAGGTTCTAGATTTCTTGAAAGTCGTTGCAAAGAGAAAGTGGGGAGGTGATCAGACAACCCTGCTCCACTTGTATAGGTTCCGGATTGGCTCTAAATTAGACTTTGGCTCCATTGTATATGATGTAGCCTATAACTGTCTTCAGTTGGTAAAGCCAGAAGTAAACTTAAGAAATATGAGAGATATTAACTTATTTAAGTTATCAACAAGAAGCACATGACACTTACAAATCTATATTTACAGACAGATTGAAAGGTGACGATGTTGCCAGCACCAGTCATTGGATCCATTATTATATTTGCTCTATTACCAGAAAAGTTCTTATATATATTTACAATATAGCAAAACCACACGCCATTTTAACAGCTTTAAAGTATATTGGTAAACAATCTAAGCATATTCAAAATTTGATACATATATAATTTGCCAAGTCCGAAAGTATAAAAGATAAATCAAATGTCAAATCAGTTCAAACACAATATGTGCTCAGGGCCTCACGGGACCGGTCGATTGATAGGTGGTAGAATGGGCCCGGTTCTGTCTTGGTGAAGTCAGGGTCGAAGTGGTGTATTGGACAAAGGAACACTGTTCCTGGAACCAGTGCCCTCAACCACCAGACCACCTTTCTCCACCGACACAGGGGCGCAACTCACGGCAAACGGGCTGCCCAATTCAGTCGCCTCATACGACCAGCAATGGGGTGCTGAGAACACATTCTACCCCGGGTCCACATGGGGGAATTCAGTGTGACTATTCAATATTCGGCACTCGTGAAGCGCAACCTCCCTGTGGTGAGTGCTGGGTAACGCCAATAGATCTTCCCCCGTGTGGACCCGGGGTAGAATGTGTCCACAGCATCCCATTGCTGGTCATAAAAGGCGACCAAATTGGGCAGCATGTTTGCCATGGGTTGCGTCCCTGTGTCGGCAGAGGAAGGTAGTCTGGTGGTTGAGGGTGACGGAGCCGGCAATAGTGTTCCTTTGTCCAGTACCACCACTTCGTTACCCAACACTCACCACGGGGAGGATGCTCTTCACAAGTGCCAGGAGATTGAGGAGTGTGTACGAATATTTAACAAACGCAAGATTACATGCCTTGCTACTGACTGGTCAAAAGGTGGAATTGGATTTTGGCTATTCTAAAAACATTGCAAATGCCCCAAGGTAGTGCCTTTCTGTCGTCACAATGGTTGGAAAATCACTCTGGTTGGCAGGCACCCATGCAGCTGAATCAGGCTACGCCCCTATGGAAGGAGAGGCACTGGCAGTTGCTGATGCACTGGGTAAAGCCAGGTACTTCGTTCTCGGCTGTAACGATCTCACTGTTGCAGTCGACCACAAACCACTCCTCAAGCTGTTTGGCGACTGATCCCTCAAACATATCTCCAATGCTCGACTCCGAAACCTAAAGGAAACAATTGCACTACTAATTTCAAATGGTTCATGTACCAGGTGCAAAACACTGCGCTGCTGATGCTGTGTCCTGCCATCCAACTGGCCACCTTGAGAAAATGGTGTTAATAGATGATGTCGCAGCCATCTGCCATGATGACGACTTGCTTGACCTACCAACTTTCTCTAATGTCTTTCACATGATTCTAGCTTCAATAAGATGCAGAGAGAAGCATTGAGGACCCAGTTATACACTCAGCCGTGTCGTCATTCAGCTCCATCTAGTCCATCACCTGAGACAAGGTTCAGGTAGCAACAAGCAGTGACAAGGATATGGTGAAGCCTATGTTATTTAGGGTGGGAGTTACGATTATCTTAGCGCTAAGATGTTTTGTGCAAGTGGGCCCATGTCAGTTTTACGTCACACAGACTGACGTCATAAACAAGGAATGGCTTCATTATTCATCATATGCAAGTAATTATGTTGTACAATATTCCCTCAAAATTACAAGACGCTGGTAGAATAGGAGTTATCGTTCTTGTTTAAAACGACATCTGTTGTTCATGCCACTCCATCCCTTCGAGGGACACCAGTCTCCATTTGGCTGCTGCCGGAATGACACGAGTTAAGCACGAATAAGTCAGACGGCATTCAACATCGATCGTGTCCGCCATTAGCGCTAATTGTCACACATCATGTAACACATTGTATTATTCTTGTTTCTGTTTTCGTTCATCGTATAAAAAGCCCGTTTTTTTTTTATTTGTCCCGTGTATAATGTTCTACTGATACCAATTTGGAGGAGTGAGTGAGTAAGTTTGATTTTACGCCGCTTTTAGCAATATTCCAGCAATATCACGGCGGGGACACCAGAAATGGGCATCACATATTGTACCCATGTCGGGAATCGAACCCGGGTCTTCGGCGTGACGAGCGAACGCTTTAACCACTAGGCTACCCGACCGCCCCCAATTTGGAGGAAAGGAATTTGGCATTAACATTAACTGTTTGGTTGATACACGTTTCCGTTTCCCTATTGCGTGGATTGATGCTCATGATGTCAATCACTGGATTGTCTGATCCAGACTGGATTATATACAGACCCTCGTCATATAGCTGGAATATTGCCGAGTGTGGCGTTAAACAACAAACAAGAAAACACTCTCCATTGTAGTCATTGATGTGGGAGGAAAGCCTGAAATGATGCAGGACACGTTTAGTACTGGTGAAACCAGTCACAAGCTGGGATCTGGGATTCAGACCCACGATCAGGAATCCAGGCACGACAAAAGGGAAGTGACAGTAAATTGCGGCGGCACCAGGTAAGAACTTGAAAACATAGCGAATTCTAAAACTTTATTGAAAACAAATTTACAAGTGTCATGATTGAAATCACCAAGTAATCACACATTTAAACAGACGCGTGTTCTTAGACGATGTTACAATGAGACAATGAAAGGAGCATAAAACATGTTTAAAAATATATACATGTTTATCATGGGTTTGTGGATTTGGACTGATTTCAGCAGAATATCAGATAATCAGACATTGTGCAAACACTTCCTCCGCGATGGCGGGCTGTCGCCTCACGATACAACGTTTATACTTATTGAATGTTTGACTAATATCTATATATGGAATATGTATCGTAATTAATGTCACTGGAATTTGCAAAGACAAGGGTAAAATGTGACCCATATCAACAATTTGAGTCGCTTGTACAACTGACTTATGGTTTGATACTCCTGTTTGTACTCATGGTTTGTATTAATCTTTGCTTGTTTAGAAGGTATCAAATGAATACATCCAGAGCAGCATGGCTCAACCACATCTGTATATATCCATTCTCATGACAGGCCGAAAAAGTTTCAAAATTTATATGACAAATGCAGAATTTGAAGCATAGCTGAAACCTTAACTATAAACACTAACCCTATGAGTTCCGACTGTCAACATTAACGTTTGATCAGTGCTTAATTGTATTCAGATGTATATATCCAGGGCAGCATGGCTCCACCACACCTGTATATATCCATCCTCATAATAGAGACCAAGATACATTTCATGACGGTTTTGGAGCAAGTGGTAACAGAACGTGGACGTAAGAATTACATCTGACTTAGGACGACATGGCTGATCAAGGAGAAGGGGTTTGAATTGGAGAAGGACTTAGTTAACTGTATCAACTGATATCTATGTAGTCAGCATCCTTTGTAACTATGACCATACAGACTGTAGTGTTGTAGTCTTCAGTGGGACAAACACAGATACGGGAGCAGCATGGCCCTTGGGACACTCCAGTCCAGGAGAGTTCATTTACACTGTGGAGGGAAGAAGCTGGGTCCACACAAGTCCATTGGGATTCGGAGGAGATGCCTGTTGGAGAGAGAGAGAGATACATTCGTTTTATATGAACGCAGATGGACGATGGTTAAACATGCACATATATATTCACATGTCTGTTATTTTCACCGAAACATTTGTTCAGTCCTGCTCCAATAGTAAAACAACCTTCTGGCAGGTCGGAGGGACGGATTATCTGTTCCGAGGGACTAATTTGTCCTGAGCCTTGACAAGGGCGTTCAACGTTATTTCACTAGGGACTTATAATGCGTCATTCCGAGAAGCGAGTGGGGTATTCTTTATATTACCACAGTCACCCCTGGTGTTTTTTGTTTTATCACTAGTAAAGGCATCATGGCCCACTTGCACAAAGCGATCTTAGCGATACGACTATCGTAAGCCTATGTTAAAGTGTGGAGTTACGATCATCTTAGCGCTGAGATGTTGTGCAAGTGTGCCCATGTCAGTTCCAATTACAGATTGATTACGTCACACAGACTGACGTCATAAACAAGGAATGGCGTCATTCATCATATGCAAGCCATTACTTGATATGACGTGACGTGGCTATGGTACGCTTCGTAATCAATGAAAACAATGTGACAAAGGAATGGCGTAGACAATTAGCATGAAGAAGAAAGTTTATTGCTCAGGGAGAATTACTGAAAATAATTACACAGTACCCTTGCCCCTATGGATAATATGCTATACTGCTATTTGGTGTCACGATTTGCCTAATGATATATGACAGGGCTGTAGTATGGAAGCGTATTAGTGCCACAGTGTAAAATATAGCATCGACATAGAAGGTCTACCATGGAATTAACGCACTATTTTAGACACGTAACAATGAGAGGAGAGTACAAAATGTTCTCAACTACAAACAAAGAAACAACTATAGGTCAAGACTCACACTTTTGGCGGAGTTATATATATCAACCATAACATGATTGAAGCCGAACAAATCACTCGAATATGTTGACTGTCATGATTTCTCCATTACAGAAAGGACCCGTGAAGATCCAGGTTAGAATAGGTCCTCAGCAACCCATGCGTGCCGTAAAAGCCGAAAAACGGGATCGGGTGGTCAGGCTAGGTGACTTCGTTAATGCATGTCATCGATCCCAATTGCGTGGATCGATGATCATGATGCCAATCACTGGATTGTCTGGTCCAGACTGTTATTCACAGATCGCCGTCATATAGCTGGAATATTGCCGAGTGCGGCGTTAAACCAACCATTACCGAAAAGAGGTTTATGAGGGAGGTAAAACGTGAATATGAAAGAGTGAGAATTATCCAAACTATAAACACTATTCCAAACTAATACCCGTCACCATCCAGTGAAGCACTGAAGGAACAATTCTGCAGTTTTTATTTTAGTTCTGATAGTTTGACAATTTGAAATGATCTGAGTATGTTGTAAATATACGGAAAAGGCCAAATGAAAATATACATGCTGCCAAAGATTCAGGTAAATTAACAGTACTTAGTAATCAGCTAAACGTAAACGTTGTTATAAACTAGTGTCGAACTAGGGTCGCAACTTCACAAGACAAAATCACTGAGTAACGATATGTAGGTATACTATATAAACTCGCACACGCAGATGAAAGTATTCTCTATACATAGATGAAAGTGTAATGGTAATATGTTTGGAGACGGGCACTTATACTGTGGTGGGCCCCCGTGACTACTGCAACTGGTATACAATCAATACTACAGACAAACTGCAGCGACCGAGCGTTCTTACACTCACCATAGATAATAAGAGCGGTGACGGATGCGGTAGACGGATGCGGTAGACGGGTCCGGTAGGAAGGAAGCCTGTACAAGTACAAATTGTGATCAGATGTCATATCTCACACACAGGAACACGAACTTAGTTATGTTCTGACCAAAAGATAGGAAGTTTTGTAATTATGAAGAAAGTTGTTTGGAACAGTCTGTCTGTAAGTGAGTCTAATAACTGTTAACCATCAAATTAGTGCAGCTTGAAACTTACCGTGTCACTTAGTTCTGTTCAACATCCATCCACGTCAGTGGTAGACTGATACTGCCAACAGCATACCATG
Source organism: Haliotis rufescens (assembly GCF_023055435.1). Lineage (NCBI taxonomy): Eukaryota > Metazoa > Mollusca > Gastropoda > Lepetellida > Haliotidae > Haliotis > Haliotis rufescens. The sequence goes on along the minus strand of NW_025964201.1, from coordinate 1,114,007 downwards.
GCACCGCACATGATTAGGAATATCCTAAATATTAACCGAAATATTTTGTTGAGGTGGCGTTTTAACCAAAAGCAATTTGATACGTTCTCGGAAGATATTAGTGAGATCTGACACGCTCATTTTGAATCGCGTACATACTTCCTATATGAAAATCTTTCACAACAATCCCCTGACTGAAGACGGTTGACCAAATACAATGACCCTTGAAATGCTGGTGAATACAACCGAGTCATCGTTCAACTAGAAAGTGTTAGCGGGTGTTTCAGGTAGAAATGTGAGCCATGAAACATGAAACACCCCTCAACACCTCAGAGCTGCCGAGTCATCAGGGGGTACACGTGGACACCATCAGGGACTTGTAAGTGGACGATCGTGTCAAAAGCAGGAAGTTGTGGAAAGTTTTGGATATACAGATAATGATAAGACCAACATGTTAAGTTGGCATGTTTGGATCTTTGGTAATGTGAATATCGAAGAAATGCTTTGTTTTGTTTAGTGATAAGATACACTGATATCGAGTATATCAGAGGGTGTCAATTCCTGCACATGAAGCGGTGTCATTGGCGGATGTTGGAGAAGGTGGCCGTCACAAGACCTGAAGAAGAAACAAAGTTTCGTTAATTTCTCAATTATTCAATCCCTTTTATAAACAAACATGACCAATTCCATACGCGTAGCCGTTTTAAACGTTGTTTGTTGATAGTGGACAGACAAATAATGTCGGAAAGGCATGCACTTATATGACAACTGTTCAAGGAAAATGTATAGCAGGAATTCAATCTTTATACAGTAAAAATTAATTCCTACAGTTTAAATGATTCGTTTAAAGCTTCCGTTTTACTTACTGCATCTGAGGAGGTAACACCAGATGGCATGGGCGCTGAAGAAGGAATGACTCGCGGTGACCAATGGACTTGACGGCGAGACCAATGGCAGCTGGTAGATGAGGTTGAGGATGGTGGACACTGGATAGACGGCAACTACGCCTGGCAACTGTTAAGGTGACTGAGGCTGCGTTCTGGTCCCTCGGAACGACACCTGAAGTACTAGTGATAAGGAGATTTTCGTTATGATATATCAAGGAGATTTTCGTTATGATATATCAAAGAGGCAATTAACAAACACCAGAATAGGAACATCTATTACTTGTCAACGTACACTTATCTACTAACACCGACTTTAGAAACTATAACTTTGTTTACAGTGAGACAGTGGACAGTCTGATAAATTTGGGCTAAGTGTATGTCGGTTGAGGTACCTGAGGCTGGTGGCAACTGAGGCTGGTGGCAACCGAGGTAAGGTGGTAGCTGGTGGCAACTGAGGCTGGTGGCAGGAGACAGGTGGCAGCTTAGAAGGCAGCAACTGAGGCAAGGTGGTAGCTGGCAACCGAGGCAGCTGACAACCGAGCCTGAAAGAGGCAAAAAGACCAGCCTAAGAATTTAGAAATTTTCCAATCACAATATCATATACTCGTTCCTCTTTGACGAGTTGAATGGAATTGGAGTTTCTGAGACATTTAAGGGAGGTAGAGTTACCATTGCATGTGGAAAGGTGAGGGGGTGAATGAAAAGAGAACACTGGTCGATGGGATGGTAGAATGATCAACGTGAGTACAATCATACACGTGTTTATTTGTTTGTTGTTTAACGCAATATTCCAGCTATATGACGGCGGTTTGTAAATAATCGAGTCTGGACCAGACAATCCAGTGATTGACATCATGAGCATTGATCCACGCAATTGGGATCAATGACATGCATCAAGCAAGTCAGTGAGCCTGACCAACCGAACCCATTAGTCGCCTTTTAATGCAAGTATGGGTTGCGGAAGACCTATTCCACTCTGGGTCTTCATTGGCCATCACACATGTGACTGGCCCTGATTGTATTCAACAACCATAAGGTACTGGGTTACCTAGTCTGCAGATAGAATAGCCCTATTAAATGTGGGTGAGTGGGTGAGGCCAATGCTCGCTAAATGCACTGTGTTCCCAATACAGATATTAGGCGAGTGTATGTTTGGATAATAAACAACATCTATTTTAACTATGTGTATATTATTATTTGCCCACTGGTGTCTTAGGCTGTATGTGCGTTTGAATGGCGTCTCTTGACGTTTACAGTCTTCATTGTGTATATAAAGTATCCAGTTAAATTGCAGTGATCTAGCGTTCATATACTCACCATAGACTAGAGCTGAGGTGTGGTAGACGGGCGTGGTAGACGGGCGTGGTAGACGGGCGTGGTAGGCGGTGTAGTGTACAGCTGCAATAAGCGTCCCTGTAAAAGTACAGATCGTGATCAGATGCCAATTCTCACACACAGGAACACACAGAACTGACGAAAGACGTGTCGGGTAAAGGAAAGGATAGGAAGTTTTGTACTTCTTAAGAAAGTTCTTAGGAATAGTCTGTCCATAGAATTTAGATTTGAACTTATGAACGCGGTGTTCTATAAGTCCGGGAGTTTTGAATGTCCTAAGACAGTTGTTTGGAACAGCCAGTCTATAAAATAAGTTACAATTTTTAACCATCAAATAAGCGCAGTTTGAAACTTACCTTGTCACTTAGTTCTGTTCAAGAATCATCCATCTTCGTTGAAGACTGATACTGCCAACATCCTTCCACAGCACCGCACATGATTAGGAATAGCCTCCTTAACTCATGAATGTTAACCGAAATATTTGGTTGAGGTGACGCTTTAACCCATTGTAATTTGATAACAAGATCTAACACGCTCATTTCAATGCGCTTATTAAAATCTTTCACATCAATCCCCTTACTGACGACGGTTGACCAAATACAATGACCCTAGAAAATGCTTGTGAATACAACCGAGTCATCGTTCAACTAGAAGGTGTTAGCGGGTGTTTCAGGTAGATATGTGAGCCATGAAACATGAAACACCCCTCAACATCTCAGAGCTGCCGAGTCATCAGGAGGTACACGTGGACACCACCAGGGACTTGTAAGTGGACGATGTGTCAAAAGCTGGACGTTGTGGAAAGGTTTTGCGCTCAGATAATGATAAATCCAACATGTTAAGTTGGCATCTTTGGAACGCGCTGGTTATATGAAGATTGAAGAAATGCTTTGTTTTTTCAGTGATAAGATACATGACATCGAATGTATCAGAGGGTATCAATTCCTGCACATGAAGCGGTGTCATTGGCGGATGTTGGAGAAGATAGCCTGTAAATTACACCTGAAGAAAAAACAATATTTTGTTAATGTCAGAATTTTTCAATCACCTCTTTAAACAAACATGACGATCGGATCACGTTTATGTCCTTCGTGAAGTTGTTTATAGTGGACGGACGCGTATCGGGAATGTATGCACTGACATAACCACTGCCAAAGTGTCCTATAAATCAGAAAATCAATCTTGCTTTAAAACGACGGGAAAATGTTTGCCCTAAAGAATTAATACCTGGAGCGTAAATGATTCTTTTATAAGTTTAGTTTTACTTACGGCATTTGAAGATGTAACATCAGGCAAACATGGTCGCCAATGTCAGCTTGTGGCCACAGAGGCTGGTCACCTATCGCTGTCGTCTTCTTATGAACGCAGCCTGGTCGTTATTTCGATGTCTGAAGTGGTAAGAAGACTTTTGTTAACATATGTAGAAACAGATCACGTAAACACCAGGTGATGATAAACCTAGAAACATTCATGTCGAACCAATATTATAAAACGAAATCATAGGTATCTTGGAGGTATCAGGGAGGCAGAGTTACAAGTGGAAAGGTAAGGGGGTGAATGTTGCATAACGCCGCAGGCAGCAATATTTCAGCTAATATTTGACTGACAAGCAAACAGTGGTCGATGGGCTTGTAGAATCACACATTGTGAATGGTCCATACATGTACTCAACAGGAAGCAGGTACTGGGTTATCTGTTCTCTCCTGGGTCACCCGGAGAACATATAGAAGGAGTAGTGGTAGCAGTAGTAGTTGTAGTAGTTAATGTCCTACATATTCTGTATCAGATTCCTAGTCTGAATTGAGGATCACGTTCATTGTAAAAAAATAGCTAATATCATAAAGTTAAAACTTTTTATCATACAGAGTTATAGCATTGTTATTACAAGAAACGTCCGTCTATATCTATATGTTAATAAAACGGGTGAGTGAGTGAGTGAGTTGGGTTTAACGCCGCTTTTAACAGTATTCCAGTTATATCACGGCGTGTCAGCTTAATGTGGGAGGAAAGCCCGAAGTGATGAAGGTCTCAGACGTTTAGCACTTCGGTGAAACCCAAGAGCACGGGTATGGTGCCGACATCCCTAGAAACATAATCGGGGCGAACCGGGATTCGAACCCACAATTATAGGTTTCTGGCGTGCCTAAGGGGCGCAACTCTGCACAGCGAATCGCGGCGCCTTAGACGACTGTGCCACCCGTGCCCCCTAATAAAACAGGAAATACCAATGTTTTTGCATGTTTTTAGGGACAAAGACATTTTACTGAATAAAACTGTCTATATATCAGTCTTACGATGAGGTATCACCTTAATGTGGGACCAACAGTCTCGTGGTAGCTAGCTTCGCCAATCATCTCGACTATATACATATTCCAAGCAATGAACTTTAGAAATAATAAGATGAGTGACTTGAATAAGTAGAAATCAATATGTCCACCCACTCTCCACAAAGATATGTACTACAGGCCTTATGGCAATTCAGATTTTTTTCTGAAATAAAGATTGATCTTTAGTTTTACTTACAGCATTTGGGGATGTAACATCAGTTCGACCTGGTCGCCAGTGGAAGCTTGTGTCCATCCAGGCTGGTCACCTATCGTTGGCGTTTCCTTATAAACTTGGCCTGGTCGTTGGTAACTACGCCTGAAGTGGTAAGGAGATTCGTCAACATATGTAGAAACAGACCATTTAAACACGAGGATGGAAACTCCTATTTGTCCAAGATGCACACTATTCTACTTCTACAAGCATCTACCAGTACCAATTTCCGAAACATACAAGTATGGGTTGCCGCGGAACACTACAGACCCGGATGTTCGCGGGGCTAAAGGTGGGCGAGTGAGTGAGTGAGTGCTTGTATATCATTATTCCACCATTATTAGGGCGGATACCAAAAATGGGCTAAACACATGGGATAACACATCGTACGTTTTTTGTGTGTGAGTAGCCAGTGGTTCAGACACTAGGCTAACCCACGTAGAATTGGTCGATGCGTTGATTACCTCCCTTTGTAAATGATACATCTGGATACATTGGGTCAACTCACTTGTCATGCCCCCTCCCAGGCTCATCTGTACGGCACCTGCCGGTTTCCGGACGCGTCCCCTACTCTGTAATGAAACAAACAATACTTAGACCCTGACACAGCCACTGGGAACACGGTCCTACTGACCAGGAATATATATATAAAAACGATACAAATCATAAATCCTGTTCCTATTGCGGAGGGTTGCTGTCGGTTCGTTTATATAACGCCGCGCTCAGTAATATTCTAGCTATATGATGGCGGTCTGTAAATGATCGAGCCTGGAACAGACAATCCAGTGATTGACATCGTGAACATCGATTCACGCAACTGGGATACGATGACATGTCACTGAACCTGACCACCCGATCCCGTTAGTCGCCTCTTACAAGCGCAGTCGTCATTTGTGGCAAGCATGGGTTGCTGAAGACCTACTCTATGGCGGATGTTCACGGGTTTTGTGGAGAGTGAGTGTGGGTGTGGGTATATTGCATGGTCGGAGTATATCAGTGTTATCGTGAAGTATCGGCTTAAAGTGAGACCAGGTTCTAGTTTAAAAGGGAACAGTCACCGTTACACTTAACATTGTAATAATAACGATACTAATCATGTATCGATGGTGTTCCTATTGTATAAAGTGAGTGAGTTGGGGTGTATTGTTCATGCAAGCTTAAAAAGATTTGTTTGATGTTCAACATATTCTGTATCGGATTCCTAGTCTGAATTAAGGATCACGTTAATTGTAAAAAAAATAGCTAATATTATACAATTTAAACTATTATTTCTATCATACAGAGTATTACAAGAAACGTCCGTCTATATCTATATGTTAAGAAAACAGGAAATACCAATGCTTTTAGCATGTGTTTGGGGACATATCGGTTATTACGGTGAGGAATCAGTTTAATGTGGGACAAGCGTCTCATGGTAGCTAGCGTCGACAATCAGCACGACGAACACTGTATATGGCAATACGTGAGTGTGTGGGTTTACCACAGCTTTGAACGTCTACTAGTTAATGTAGGATGAACACCCGAGGTAATGCAGGCCTCAGACGTTTACATCATTGGTGGAAGCCACGAGTATGGAGCTGAGAAACATAAAAATAATCGATGCGAACCGGGATTCGAACCCACGTTCACAGGTTTTGGGCCTGATTAAGGAACTCTGCACAGCCATTTGGGGGCACCTTAGATGACTGGGACGCTCATGCCCCCGAATTACACCCTAACTCACTATTGTCCTCTGCGGATTGTTTATTGAACTGATGACAGCGCATTAGGAGTGCTTGTTGCATTTTGCCATACCTTCTTAATGCAACTACAAGTCGGTGCTTGACAAGCCAGTACTTCTACAATCATTGGGTAATGAAGTCTCAATTAATAACAAATGAAGCGAAATCTCACCGAAGTCCTCTGCGCCTCATCTAATATACGTAGTAGGGTCTGGTAGGGTTGTTGTTGCTGTTGTTGCTGTTGTTGGCGTTGTTGCTGTCGAGCGATTCTCTGTTGTTCCTCTCTCCGCTGTTGTTGCCGTTGTTGTTGCTGTTGTTGCTGCTGTTGCCTGAACAGGTTCATCGTTCTCTGTCTTTGCCTCTGATCTCTCCTCAAGTTGTTATTGATGACCTGATTCCGAGAGAAAAAAATACTCATTGATAGAATAGTATAATAGTATTTTATAAAGATGAAATAACCGTTTGTTGTAATTATACACACAGTGCAGTGATTCACATCATGAGCATCGATCCACGCAATTGGGATACGAGGACACGCATCAACCAAGTCAGCGAGCCTGACCACCCGATCCCGTTAGTCACCTCTCGATTACTTATAGACCGCCGTCATGTGGTTGGAGCGGGTGAGTGTTAATATTTGACGTCATATCGGCAAGATCTCAGACATGTCGTGACGAGAAGTTATACATTTGATACATATATTCAGACTATAAAAACCTGACATCGATGGACAGTATAATAACTTAAAATATCACAGTAATATATTTTATGGTTGTATGCAAGTTTTATATATCAATATATATATATAACAATACCTACAATAACTACATAGCATACTCAGTTGGAACCGTCTGTGTCGACAAAGTGGCAAGAGTCACTGCCGTCCCAGGTGCTGCTGAGGTAGATGGAACCGCCGAGGTAGATGGAACCGCCGAGGTAGATGGAACCGCCGAGGTAGATGGAACCGCCGAGGTAGATGGAACCGCCGAGGTCGCCATAGTTGTTGCCTGTGCTGTCGCCGTCGCCGTTGTTGCCGGTGCTGTCGCCGTTGATGTTGCTGTCGACGGGACACCCTAAGGACGAATGTAAGAGTTGACATTATCTACGTGTGAACACAGTCAGTGCACGTGTTCGTTATGCATATTGTGTAGCGTGCCTGGACAAACTCCAGGTGGCCCAAACAAATGTTTCCCAATAAGCACGTCTGTTACCGACCCTAAGACATACCTTGTTTCTTCAAGGAGATTTACATTCAACAGTATATAGCTATAACCCTGACAATAAAACAACGCTTAGTCATCAATGTGAGTTATGAACTGAGTGGCAAATCCTTCATTTTGCCTTAGCTCATCTCCCGAGTACCTGAACACTGAAATACGAATTCATGTGTCATCTCTCGTTTTCATAAATATGAAGTTCCGAGAACTGATAACAATTCATCGAGTAGTTCTATTATTAGTGGAAGAGAATATCGCGCGGTTCAGAGACTCGATGACGTCATTGCGCAGACGGAAGACGTATAACCAACACTGTATGTAGCTTGTCAACATCAAGATGTCGCGTCATCACAATACTAGTATGCTGTTCACATTGGTGTAAAACATAAATTCATTCTGTATCCGACTTACATGTGCCTTTAGCCTCCTGTTTTCCTCCTTCAGAAAACGGTTCTCCTCAAGGACTCGCTGGTTCTCCTCATGGAGTCGCCGGTTCTCCTCGCGGAGCTGGAGGAGCTCAGCCTCGACAAGCTGCCAAAAACAAATGTAAGATGTCAGCCTATTGCATTTATAATGCTTCATATTTTGCCCACCGTGCGTAAATAGGCTTAAAACCCCTCTCACCCACATCCTAGTGAAATAAACACAAAACACGACACATGAGAGTAAGACGGTAGGCATGTACACAGAACTAGTAGCGTGTATAGATCTAGAAGAACGGGTTGCAGCAGTTAATCCAACCAAAACTATTGTGTTTACTCACATTCAATGGCGCCGCCCCCCGATGACGTGCCACTGTTGTCCTCGTTGCTGCCGGTGTGGTCGTCATCGGGGTGGCAAAGGGCGTCGAGGAAGTAGAAGCCCTTGACGTCGACGGTGTCTGGTCAGATGCCTGCTGCTGGGTCGACTGGGTAGGCTGGGGTGCCCGGGTAGACTGGGGTCCCTGCTGCTGGGTAGACTGGGGTGTCTGCTGCTGAGTCGACTGGGTAGACTGGGGTCCCTGCTGTTGGGTCGCTGCGGGTGCCTGCGGGGCTAAACCAAGTGATCTTAGAAAACTGTACATGATTCCTAGAAATCTTGAAATAATCGCTATAAATACTATTGACAATGGAAAATCGCAGAGATCGTTAAACGAGATGCGGGATGCGACTGTGGAAGTAACCATGTTTTATAGTCCAACCTGAAGGAGCAACCATTTGATGTCAAGGGGGTGGGAGGTCGGGGATTGGGGAGCTTGATTTGTTTAAGCTTAGATCACTTTACACAGACATTTGACTCTTCGATAATACAATACCCACTTTCTGTAGGAAAAGGGCACATAGCTGTTTTCAGTAAAACAGGGCCTGGGGTCTTGTTTTAGAAAATATCGCTCCCCCTCCCCCTCCCCCCCCGTGAATAAGATGGTTGCTCCCATAGTCCCATTCCAACCAGCAAGCACGTGCACAGGGACTATTAGGATGTTCAGGAACAAGCAACTGAAAGTGTGAACATTGTCGTAGTCTCGTGATGCTCGTGCATATAGCCATGTCACCAGCCCTTGAAACAATGGGGAGACGTCACCAACCTCCACGCAAAGACGCTCTTGCTGGACATGTCGAGCGTGCTCTACTCGAGTATCAGGCCTTGCACCTTTCATGGAACATCAGCCAGACAGTGGAAATCAACATATGGAAAAACATCCCACACACAATGTTTTACAAATAACATCATTTGCAGTTGATCGTTCTTGAACATTACCATGTTTCAACGTCCATTGTCCAAAGGCTATCGTAAAATTCAGTCAGTATTGTTAGAATAGCTGTACATTTCATGCTTTTCCTAACCGGCATGCATACCACATTTGTAAACTTTATTATCAGTGGTACGGATTTCATTAAAGTACATTTTCAGAAATAACCTGATGGATACTAACTTCTATATTTGATTTGACAGGGATCCCTACAAGTAAGGGGGGGCGGTGGGGTAGCCTATGGGATATAACATTCGCTCGGCAAGCCGAAGGCCGGTTCGATTCCCCTCATTGGTGGACCGCCTACGTGGTCTTGTGGTTGGTTGGTTGGTTGGTTGGTTGGTTGTTTAACGCCGCACTCAGCAATATTCAAGCTATATGACAGCAGTTTTCTACCCTGGATCTACCTGGTCGGTATTGTGGTAAAACGTCTGTCCGGGGAGCGGAAGGTCGGGTTTCGATCCCAGGCGGCGTCATACCAAAAGACTAAAAGATGGTACTTGATGTTACCCTGGCGCTCGGCATTCGGTGGCTAAAACAGCGGGCTTGCACTATACAATCGGCATTAGTCCAGGTCAGTACAAGCAAGCAAACGCACGCACGCACGCACGCACGCACGCACGCACGCACGCACGCACGCACGCACGCACACGTAAGGACGTCGCTTTCTGGGTGCAATAATCTTGAACGCGACGTTACCTGCTGTTTATTTGATTCATTTTTAATACAATAACTTTTAAATATCGATTTTGAGTAGAATGTCTGATCTTGTAAGATGTATTGAGAGATTACAGACATGGGTTTTAAATGTAAATTTATGTTGTGTATAGAGAGAATAGCGTGAATGGGTCGTTTAGCGATATATAATCCAACTTGTGGCGCAGACGGTGTTATCCTGTTTAATTTGTGATAATATTTGATACGTTTCTGTGTTCAGTAAATTTTGACGTAAGTCTCCCACTTTCATTGTGATCTGTCAGTAATCTGAACAGTCAAACCAGTTGCTGACAGAATGATGTACCACTGCCGTCGCTACCACCGCTACTACTACACCACTGTTACTACGGGGGCACGGGTGGCCCGGTCGTCTAAGGCGACGCCATTTGCTGATTAGAGTTGCGTCCCTTGGGCATGCCAGAAACCTATGATTGTGGGTTCGAATCCCGGTTCACCCAAATTATGTTTCTAGGTTTGTCAGCACCATACCCGTGCTCGTAGGTTTTACTGAAGCGGTAAACGTCTAAGACGTTCGGGCATCACTTCGGGCTTTCCTCCCACATTAAGCTGACACGCCGTGATATGACTGGAATATGGTTCAACGCGGCCAACTCACTCACTGTTACTACGACTAACGCTCCCACATACACCACCACCACTACCTCTACACCACCGTCACCACGACGACCTCCAACACCACCATTATTACTACTACTGCAACTACTACTACTACTACAACTACTACTACTACTACTACTACCACTGCCTCTACTACAATTACTACAGCTACTACTTCTGCTGCCGCTTCGACACACTACTGCTACTACTGTTGCTGCTGTTGCTGCTGCTAGTATTAATACCCTGCTGTTGTACTACGACTACTGCTGCTACTACTACTAGTGTTAATGTTGGTGCTGCTGCTGCTACTACTACTGCTGTTGCTGATGTTACTACTATTAGTACTACTACTACTATTGTTTCTACTGCTGCTGCAACTATTACTACTTCTACTAACAATAATAATTCATATCCACCTGCTACTACTACTACTACTACTACCACCACTTCTACCACTACTACTATTGCTACTACGACGTCGACCACCACCAGCACCACCACCACACCAACAACAATAACAGAAAGACCATCTACTGCCGCTACTGCCGCTACTGCCGCTACTCGGGATGGCGTATTGACAGGTTAATCTTATGACACAATATATCAAATGCTTGGATTAAGCAAGGTTATAAAATATCTATGTTTGCCATATAATACAGAAAAGCAAGACTTTTCTACATTGTATCTATCTCAAAATTGGAAGATATATTATTATTGGAACCCTACTAAATAACAATGAAAACCAGATAGTAGGTGATTACTATCAATCGTTATAATAGTTATAAATCACTTGTGATCACCATTGTTAACACTATTGACGAAAAAGGAAATTATTGTTGCTTTCATTTATATACACGTATCAAAGAAACGGAAGTGTTTTGTTATGAGCATTGTGTAAATCTGTCACGAATTTCGTATAAGCATCTATCAACCACAGCGCTTTTCATGAACGTTTGTAGAATGATATATATAGATAAGGGAAAGGCCACCTTTCGCAGACATTTTGAATGCTGCACACCTTTGGTTGTTGTGCTCAATATTTGCAAAAGTTTCACGGGTACCACCTATGTTTACGGTGAGCAAATGACTTGCCTTTGCATGTGTTTGTGACGGGTGCTCATCTTTTTGTGAACGCCTAGTATTATCACTATTTGATCGATCGTACTTAATAAAGGATAAACGTTCAGGATCGAGGACTGTTTGAAATGCAGTTAGACGATGCCAGAGAGAGAATGTGTCTGTTTTCAGCCTTTATATACGTTGTTTTGTACTTCCTTCATCGATGTTCATGTATGCCAGCTCGCAGGTGTACATCCCGGGTCGCCCCGGTTATGTTTCTAGGTTTGTCAGCACCATACCCGTGCTCGTGGGTTTCACCGAAGTGGTATACGTCTGAGATCTGCATCACTTCGAGCTTTCCTCCCACATTAAGCTGACACGCCGTGATATAACTGGAATACTGTTAAAAGCGGCGTTAAACCCAACTCACTCACTCACTCACTCACTCACTCGCATGTGTACACGTAGGGTGAAAACCTCGGTCTCTTTGATGCGAAAATTATGCTTACTTTACACCATGAAGCTGAGGTACGTTACTTACCTGGAAGTGGCCAGCCCAAGTAAATCAATCAATTTTCCAGATGAGTAACGATAACATGCTATTTCCCTTTCTTAGCAATGATTTTCACATTACTCAATAGATACTCAAAATGATGAAGATAGTCGCCGCTCTTGTTGCCTGCCTGGCTGGTACCGCCTTTGCCGAGCCTACCGGTCTGTATGGTGGAATTGGTGGATTGTACGGAGGCATGGGAGGTCTACGGAATCGGATTAGGCAAACCTATTTCACAATATATATTATTTGTTTATCTGTATCCGACTATATACCTACAGTCACGTGTGCAAAATGATATAATTTACCTATGCGATATTACTACGCGACAAAACTGACGACATTTACAAAACATCTTTAAAACTATTCTCTGCTTTCTCTAATATTTGGTATAGTTTAACATGCAGCTAGTCTCAAGACTTCGTTGTGACTTATCCATACATATCCACTTTATTCTACTATATTGTGTTTCAGGTATCGGCTATTATTGAGTTATTATCACCTGCAGTGTGATGCTGACTATTTATGTATATTCTCAAACCAGTGGAATTGGTTCAATAAAATCTTGTCATATTTATTTACGCCTTGAACTTTGTTTGAGAATCTTAAAGCTGAATCGAATGTTTACAATGGAAGAGTAATCTATGTTTATCCATATTGTAACATATAGGTAGTACGTGTTTTCGACCCATATCCAAGCACTTAAATGATATTGCTTTTTCGACACAAAGATAATAAGGCGTGACAGAGGCTAAACATCCGTTCCCTACTTCAGTCGACTCTCACAACAAGAATAGGTCAGTGTGAACTTTTTCTAACCCACCCATCACCCCCTGCCCCCTGAATCCAACATAACATCCGATAAGAAATATACCCAAGATTCACTATGATAATGCTCTATGGTCGAGATCATGCTATGGATTGTATATTTCTGACTGCGTCGTTGATAATAATGAGCTACGACACTTGCAAAACGTGATATCTTCAATGAATTACCTGCAGCTGTGAGGCATAGGACACTTATCAAACATAATATATACAATATATATCCTCATCCAATGCCCTATACGAGACTTATAAAACTAAAAAGTCACTATTGTTTTCCTGATGCAATAAGCTCTACGACACTAATCAACATAACATTAACAATATATTTCCTGATGCAATAGGCTTTACGACATAAAATAAACATAACATTAACAATATATTTCCTGATGCAATAGGCTTTACGACACTAATAAACATAACATTAACAATATATTTCCTGATGCAATAAGCTTTACGACACTAATAAACATAACATTAACAATATATTTCCTGATGCAATAGGCTTTACGACACTAATAAACATAACATTAACAATATATTTCCTGATGCAATAAGCTTTACGACACTAATTAAAATAACATTAACAATATATTTCCTGATGCAATAGGCTTTATGACACTAATAAACATAACATTAACAATATATTTCCTAATGCAATAGGCTTTACGAAACTAATAAACATAACATTAACAATATATTTCCTGATGCAATAAGCTCTACGACACTTATAAACATAACATTAACAATATATTTCCTGATGCAATAGGCTCTACGACAATAATAAACATAACATTAACAATATATTTCCTGATGCAATAGGCTTTACGACACTAATAAACATAACATTAACAATATATTTCCTGATGCAATAGGCTTTACGACACTAATAAACATAACATTAACAATATATTTCCTGATGCAATAAGCTTTACGACACTAATAAACATAACATTAACAATATATTTCCTGATGCAATAAGCTTTACGACACTAATAAACATAACATTAACAATATATTTCCTGATGCAATAAGCTTTACGACACTAATAAACATAACATTAACAATATATTTCCTGATGCAATAAGCTTTACGACACTAATTAAAATAACATTAACAATATATTTCCTGATGCAATAGGCTTTATGACACTAATAAACATAACATTAACAATATATTTCCTAATGCAATAGGCTTTAAGAAACTAATAAACATAACATTAACAATATATTTCCTGATGCAACAGGCTTTACGACACTAATAAACATAACATTAACAATATATTTCCTGATGCAATAGGCTTTACGACACTAATAAACATAACATTAACAATATATTTCCTGATGCAATAAGCTTTACGACACTAATTAACATAACATTAACAATATATTTCCTGATGCAATAGGCTTTATGACACTAATAAACATAACATTAACAATATATTTCCTAATGCAATAGGCTTTACGAAACTAATAAACATAACATTAACAATATATTTCCTGATGCAATAGGCTTTACGACACTAATAAACATAACATTAACAATATATTTCCTGATGCAATAAGCTTTACGACACTAATAAACATAACATTAACAATATATTTCCTGATGCAATAAGCTTTACGACACTAATAAACATAACATTAACAATATATTTCCTGATGCAATAAGCTTTACGACACTAATAAACATAACATTAACAATATATTTCCTGATGCAATAAGCTTTACGACACTAATTAAAATAACATTAACAATATATTTCCTGATGCAATAGGCTTTATGACACTAATAAACATAACATTAACAATATATTTCCTAATGCAATAGGCTTTAAGAAACTAATAAACATAACATTAACAATATATTTCCTGATGCAACAGGCATTACGACACTAATAAACATAACATTAACAATATATTTCCTGATGCAATAGGCTTTACGACACTAATAAACATAACATTAACAATATATTTCCTGATGCAATAAGCTTTACGACACTAATTAACATAACATTAACAATATATTTCCTGATGCAATAGGCTTTATGACACTAATAAACATAACATTAACAATATATTTCCTAATGCAATAGGCTTTACGAAACTAATAAACATAACATTAACAATATATTTCCTGATGCAATAAGCTTTACGACACTAATAAACATAACATTAACAATATATTTCCTGATGCAATAAGCTTTACGACACTAATAAACATAACATTAACAATATATTTCCTGATGCAATAAGTTTAAGCTTTACGACACTAATTAACATAACATTAACAATATATTTCCTGATGCAATAGGCTTTATGACACTAATAAACATAACATTAAATATATAATTCCTAATGCAATAGGCTTTACGAAACTAATAAACATAACATTAACAATATATTTCCTGATGCAATAGGCTTTACGACACTTATAAACATAACATTAACAATATGTTTCCTGATGCAATAGGCTCTACGACAATAATAAACATAACATTAACAATATATTTCCTGATGCAATAGGCTTTACGACACTAATAAACATAACATTAACAATATATTTCCTGATGCAATAAGCTTTACGACACTAATAAACATAACATTAACAATATATTTCCTGATGCAATAGGCTTTACGACACTAATAAACATAACATTAATAATATATTTCCTGATGCAATAACCTTTACGACACTAATAAACATAACATTAACAATATATTTCCTGATGCAATAAGCTTTACGACACTAATAAACATAACATTAACAATATTTTCCCTGATGCAATAAGCTTTACGACACTAATAAACATAACATTTACAATATATTTCCTGATGCAATAAGCTTTACGACACTAATAAACATAACATTAACAATATATTTCCTGATGCAATAAGCTTTACGACACTAATAAACATAACATTAACAATATTTTTCCTGATGCAATAGGCTCTACGACACTAATAAACGTAACATTAACAATACATTTCCTGATGCAATAGCCTCTACGACACTAATTAACATAACATTAACAATATATTTCCTGATGCAATAAGCTTTACGACATTAATTAACATAACATTAACAATATATTTCCTGATGCAATAAGCTTTACGACACTAATAAACATAACATAAACAATATATTTCCTGATGCAATAAGCTTTACGACACTAATAAACATAACATTTACAATATATTTCCTAATGCAATAAGCTGCACTGCACTTATAAAACATAGTATTCACAATATTTCCCCCGATGCTGAGCTGTATGATACTACTCGTCAAACACAACCAAGTCACCAGTCGTCGTATGTGAAAGACAAGACCACTTCCTGTTTACACGAAAGCGAAAGTAGGAATTTTATGTCAACACTAAAAATAGATGGTCATAGTTCCAGAAACATCGTTCATGATAATGTGTGGGAGTACCACCGAGATGGTACATGTATAATTACAAGGTTACAGGATAATTCCAACCGCTAAAGCTGTAAACAACAGTAACCTGAATCCTACCTCGGCTCCAACTCCCCGGGATCGGGCTGTCGTGACACAAAGGTGAGCGGCAGTTTTCACACATCTGGTTCATAGCTGTTTGAATGGCATTCTGGAAGTTGGTGAGTAAATAGGAAAACGTACAGCTTTATGGATAACGTCTGGTTTATTGCATGTATATTTACCATAGGCTATTACTATTACCGTTATATAAATTACTACTACTACTACTACCACTACTACTACTACTACTACAACTACTACTACTACTACTACTACTACTACTATTACTACTACTACTATCACTACTACTACTACTACTACTACTACTACTACTACTACTACCACTACTACTACCACTACTACTACTACTACTACTACGACTACTACTATTACTGCTTCAACTGTGGCTACTATCAGTACTACTGCTACTACTTCTGCTTCTACTATTACTAACGCTACCGCTGCTACTACTACTACTACTGCTACTACTACTACTACTACTACTACTGTTGCTACCGCCGTCATATAGCTGGAATATTGCTGAGTGCGGCGTTAAACAACAAACAAACAAACCTCTGATGCTACTCTTACTACTAATGCTGCTACTACTGCTACACCTACGTGGTCAAGTGGTAGAGCGTCTGTCCGGAGAGCGGAAGGTCCGGGGTTCGATCCCCAGCCGCGTCATACCAAAAGACGTTCAAAGATGGTACTAGTATTTACCCTGCCTGGCGCTGGGCATTAAGGGGCTTAAACAACGATAGGTCGGCTCGGAGTCAGTATACTGTTTCTGAGTGGGGTATTCATGTTAAACTGCGGCATGGTATCTCAGTGGGCTAGTACTATAAAATCGGCAACCTAAAAGTTATTCATGTTTTACAGATCCAACTGAATCTAAGGACCGTGTATAAATCTACAGTAAACTACGTTTATAACGAACACGCTTATGACGAACTGACGGATATAACGGATATTTTTTGGTCCCGACCATTTACTGTTTATACATGTATATATGCTTATTGCGAACTACGTTTATATCGAATTAAAATCAGTGCCCCCTTTGAGTTCGGTATAACCGTAGTTTTCTGTACATGTTCAGATATTCAGCTCTGCAGGTAAATTTGAAGTTCTTACCGACAGAATGCTGTCACACAATTTCTTGACTGACTGTAGAATAGGACACTGGATGAAAAATATCACCTTTAAAAAAAATCCAATGTTGTAATTGTAGACATACACTTGTTTACATATGTGTTCATTTAGATATACATTTATGTAAATGTCATGGTAAATGCCATATTACAACAACTGATAAGCGTAGTTGTCACTGAAAAATTAATAGAAAAGCAGAGAAAATCTGTTGTTGACGGGTCGGCAGAATTGTATACAGTTTAAAATATATTGTTAATGTCAAATTTTGTTTCGTCACGATATGGCTGAAATATTGTCGATGTGACGTTAAACTTTAACTCACTCACTCACTCACTCACTGTTGTTGACGGATCACGTAGTGTTGTCTGCATACTGATTTCCTTTCATAACCACCATCGTCCGTAGTCCGGTAACATTTCACATTTTCAAAGTTTACCGAATGGATTTATCTGTGGATGTCCAGCAAATCCCATGACAATAGACATTTGACAATAGTCACACTGGTTGCATGACATTATTCCTATTGATGCGAGATTGAGTTTGCAGGTCGTATGTGGGAAGTGAATGTAAAATGTTAACGCGAGAGGATAATCACGGATGTCATAGGGCGTATTAGGCCATAAAGCGGTGAAGGCAATATTAATGTGTTGATTCTGTCTATTCTTTTCATAACCTTTAAGTTGACAAAGGGGAGACAACTTATGGATAACAACTTCTTTATTCACTGTAAAGAAGACTTTTCGGTATACACCCTTAAACGTGAAACAGAAGACTTTCTGTTTGCTGCTCAGGACTAGTCACTTCCCACTCAAAACCGTCAATGTGTGATTTTGCGTCAAAATATAAATATGAAAAAAATTAATGTAGATTATGCAATGAATTTAATGAGACTGTCCAACACATTGTGAGTGGATGCCCAGCTTTGGCACAAACACAGTATCTTAAGTGACATGATAGAGTGGCTCGTTCATTTTATTACCGTCTTCGCAATGCTTGTGGTTTTGACACAGAGGTCCATCAATGGTACGTCCCAGAATATGTAGAGGGTGTCATGGAAAATGATAAATACAAAATTTCTTTGGAATAGGCCGGTAAACAGCCTCAGACGTATGCAGGCCATCAAACCTGATCTTGTCCTTTTTGATAAATCCAATAAAACCATTTATATTATTGAATTTTCTGTCCCTTTTGACATTAATGTGATTGACAAGATTAAGAAAAATATGCAGACTTCTTTTGCATCCCAAGTACCAAGTTGTCCGACTCCCCATTGTTCTCGGTGCCTTAGGTTTGGTACCTCCCAAACTGTTGACTGGGATATATAGTACCCGGGTTTGCTACCAGGAATACAGCCCTTCTGACAACCTGGGTAATGCAGAAGGCTGCAGTGTTGGGGAGTCTTCACATTCTCCGAAAAGTTCTTGGTGATAGGCAGCGCTTCCTGGGAGAAGTCCCATTCGCTGTATGGGCTGCGTGTAAAGGGGGCAAGGACCAGCCTGACTGTGCCAGGATCACCCAAACCCTCTTTGCTGCATTTCATATTTTAATCTGTAAATTCTCGACATTGCCATCTCATCTTACCGGGTACCCATTCACTGCTGGGTGAACAGAGGCACATTTCAAACAAAGTCACATGGCCAAGGAGACACCACATGTGTTTCATGTTCTTCAGTGTGGGGCAGGTCCAGATGTGCATCTAAAACACATCTTCTCTCTCAACAGGTATGAGTCAAGTATCACAGATAACTCTTGTGTCTGGGGAGCTGGCACGAAACACAGTGAGTAGTCTTTCCGCTTGACATTCCTATAGAGAACAGTGCTTTACTGCAGGTGGTACGGTAGGCATTCCTATAGAGAACATTGATTTACTGTAGGTGGTACGGTCGACAGTCCTGTAGAGAACATAGATTTACTGCAGGTGGTACGGTAGGCATTCCTATAGAGAACATTGATTTACTGCAGGTGGTACGGTCGACATTCCTATAGAGAACATTGATTTACTGCAGGTGGTACGGTAGGTATTCCTATAGAGAACATTGATTTACTGCAGGTGGTACGGTAGGCATTCCTATAGAGAACATTGATTTACTGCAGGTGGTACGGTTGACATTCCTATAGAGAACATTGATTTACTGCAGGTGGTACGGTCGACATTCCTATAGAGAACATTGATTTACTGCAGGTGGTACGGTAGGCATCCCCATAGAGAACATTGATTTACTGCAGGTGGTACGGTCGACATTTCTATAGAGAACATTGATTTACTGCAGGTGGTACGGTAGGCATTCCTATAGAGAACATTGATTTACTTCGTGCCAGTCCTGTGATACATTGCTTTACTGCAGGTGGTACGGTAAACATTCCTATATAGAACATACCTATGCTGCGGGTAGTACGGTAGACATCCCTATAGAGAACATTGCTTAACTGTAGGTGGTACGGTAGGCATCCCTATAGAGAACTTTGCTTTACTGTAGGTGGTGGGTAGGCATTCCTATAGAGAACATTGATTTACTGCAGGTGGTACGGTCGACATTCCTGTAGAGAACATAGATTTACTGCAGGTGGTACGGTAGGCATTCCTATAGAGAACATTGATTTACTGCAGGTGGTACGGTCGACATTCCTATAGAGAACATTGATTTACTGTAGGTGGTACGGTAGGCATTCCTATAGAGAACATTGATTTACTGCAGGTGGTACGGTCGACATTCCTATAGAGAACATTGATTTACTGCAGGTGGTACGGTCGACATTCCTATAGAGAACATTGATTTACTGCAGGTGGTACGGTAGGCATTCCTATAGAGAACATTGATTTACTGCAGGTGGTACGGTCGACATTCCTATAGAGAACATTGATTTACTGCAGGTGGTACGGTAGGCATTCCTATAGAGAACATTGATTTACTGCAGGTGGTACGGTAGGCATTCCTATAGAGAATATTGATTTACTGCAGGTGGTACGGTTGACATTTCTATAGAGAACATTGATTTACTGCAGGTGGTACGGTAGGCATTCCTATTGAGAACATTGATTTACTTCGTGCCAGTCCTGTGATACATTGCTTTACTGCAGGTGGTACGGTAAACATTCCTATATAGAACATACCTATACTGCGGGTAGTACGGTAGACATCCCTATAGAGAACATTGCTTTACTATAGGTGGTACGGTACCCGGTAGGCATCCCTATACAGAACATTGCTTTACTGTAGGTGGTACGGTAGGCATTCCTATAGAGAACATTGATTTACTGTAGGTGGTACGGTAGACATCCCTATAGAGAACATTGCTTTACTGTAGGTGGTACGGTAGGCATTCCTATAGAGAACATTGATTTACTGTAGGTGGTACGGTAGACATCCCTATAAAGAACATTGCTTTACTGTAGGTGGTACGGTAGACATCCCTATAGAGAACATTGCTTTACTGTAGGTGGTGGGTAGGCATCCCTATAGAGAACATTGCTTTACTGCAGGTGGTACGGTAGGCATTCCTATAGAGAACATTGCTTTACTGTAGGTGGTACGGTAGGCATCCCTATAGAGAACATTGCTTACTGTAGGTGGTGGGTAGGCATCCCTATAGAGAACATTGCTTTACTGCAGGTGGTAAGGTAGACAGTCCTATAGAGAACATTGATTTACTGCAGGTGGTACGGTAGACAGTCCTATAGAGAACATTGATTTACTGCAGGTGGTACAGTAGACTTTCCTTTAGAGAACATTGATTTACTGCAGGTGGTACGGTAGGCATCCCTATAGAGAACATTGCTTTACTGTAGGTGGTGGGTAGGCATCCCTATAGAGAACATTGCTTTACTGCAGGTGGTACGGTAGGCATTCCTATAGAGAACATTGATTTACTGCAGGTGGTACGGTCGACATTCCTGTAGAGAACATAGATTTACTGCAGGTGGTACGGTAGGCATTCCTATAGAGAACATTGATTTACTGCAGGTGGTACGGTCGACATTCTTATAGAGAACATTGATTTACTGTAGGTGGTACGGTAGGCATTCCTATAGAGAACATTGCTTTACTGCAGGTGGTACGGTCGACATTCCTATAGAGAACATTGATTTACTGCAGGTGGTACGGTAGGCATTCCTATAGAGAACATTGATCTACTGCAGGTGGTACGGTAGGCATTCCTATAGAGAACATTGATTTACTGCAGGTGGTACGGTCGACATTCCTATAGAGAACATTGATTTACTGCAGGTGGTACGGTAGACATTCCTATAGAGAACATTGATTTACTGCAGGTGGTACGGTAGGCATTCCTATAGAGAATATTGATTTACTGCAGGTGGTACGGTCGACATTTCTATAGAGAAGATTGATTTACTGCAGGTGGTACGGTCGACATTCCTATAGAGAACATTGATTTACTGCAGGTGGTACGGTCGGCATTCCTATAGAGAACATTGATTTACTGCAGGTGGTACGGTAGGCATTCCTATTGAGAACATTGATTTACTTCGTGCCAGTCCTGTGATACATTGCTTTACTGCAGGTGGTACGGTAGACATTCCTATAGAGAACATTGATTTACTGCAGGTGGTACGGTAGGCATTCCTATAGAGAACATTGCTTTACTGCAGGTGGTACGGTAGGCATTCCTATAGAGAATATTGATTTACTGCAGGTGGTACGGTAGGCATTCCTATAGAGAACATTGATTTACTGCAGGTGGTACCGTAGGCATTCCTATAGAGAACATTGATTTACTTCGTGCCAGCCCTGTGATACATTGCTTTACTGCAGGTGGTACGATAAACATTCCTATATAGAACATACCTATACTGCGGGTAGTACAATAGACATCCCTATAGAGAACATTGCTTTACTGCAGGTGGTACGGTAGGCATCCCTATAGAGAACATTGCTTTACTGTAGGTGGTACGGTAGGCATTCCTATAGAGAACATTGATTTACTTCGTGCCAGTCCTGTGATACATTGCTTTACTGCAGGTGGTACGGTAAACATTCCTATATAGAACATACCTATACTGCGGGTAGTACGGTAGACATCCCTATAGAGAACATTGCTTTACTGTAGGTGGTACGGTAGGCATCCCTATAGAGTACATTGCTTTACTGTAGGTGGTACGGTAGTCATTCCAATAGAGAACATTGATTTACTGTAGGTGGTACGGTAGACATCCCTATAGAGAACATTGCTTTACTGTAGGTGGTACGGTAGGCATTCCGATAGAGAACATTGATTTACTGTAGGTGGTACGGTAGACATTCCTATAGAGAACATTGCTTTACTGTAGGTGGTACGGTACCCGGTAGGCATCCCTATAGAGAACATTGCTTTACTGTAGGTGGTACGGTAGGCATCCCTATAGAGAACATTGCTTTACTGTAGGTGGTGGGTAGGCATCCCTATAGAGAACATTGCTTTACTGCAGGTGGTAAGGTAGACAGTCCTATAGAGAACATTGATTTACTGCAGGTGGTACAGTAGACAGTCCTATAGAGAACATTGATTAACTGCAGGTGGTACAGTAGACTTTCCTTTAGAGAACATTGATTTACTGCAGGTGGTACAGTAGACTTTCCTTTAGAGAACATTGATTTACTGCAGGTGGTACGGTAGACATTCCTATGGAGAACATTGCTTTACTGCAGGTGGTACAGTAGGCATTCCTATAGAGAACAGTGCTTTACTGCAGGTGGTACGGTAGGCATTCCTATAGAGAACATTGATTTACTGCAGGTGGTACGGTCGACATTCCTGTAGAGAACATAGATTTACTGCAGGTGGTACGGTAGGCATTCCTATAGAGAACATTGATTTACTGCAGGTGGTACGGTCGACATTGCTATAGAGAACATTGATTTACTGTAGGTGGTACGGTAGGCATTCCTATAGAGAACATTGATTTACTGCAGGTGGTACGGTCGACATTCCTATAGAGAACATTGATTTACTGCAGGTGGTACGGTAGGCATTCCTATAGAGAACATTGATTTACTGCAGGTGGTACGGTAGGCATTCCTATAGAGAACATTGATTTACTGCAGGTGGTACGGTCGACATTCCTATAGAGAACATTGATTTACTGCAGGTGGTACGGTAGACATTCCTATAGAGAACATTGATTTACTGCAGGTGGTACGGTAGGCATTCCTATAGAGAATATTGATTTACTGCAGGTGGTACGGTCGACATTTCTATAGAGAAGATTGATTTACTGCAGGTGGTACGGTCGACATTCCTATAGAGAACATTGATTTACTGCAGGTGGTACGGTCGGCATTCCTATAGAGAACATTGATTTACTGCAGGTGGTACGGTAGGCATTCCTTTTGAGAACATTGATTTACTTCGTGCCAGTCCTGTGATACATTGCTTTACTGCAGGTGGTACGGTAGACATTCCTATAGAGAACATTGATTTACTGCAGGTGGTACCGTAGGCATTCCTATAGAGAACATTGATTTACTTCGTGCCAGCCCTGTGATACATTGCTTTACTGCAGGTGGTACGATAAACATTCCTATATAGAACATACCTATACTGCGGGTAGTACAATAGACATCCCTATAGAGAACATTGCTTTACTGCAGGTGGTACGGTAGGCATCCCTATAGAGAACATTGCTTTACTGTAGGTGGTACGGTAGGCATTCCTATAGAGAACATTGATTTACTTCGTGCCAGTCCTGTGATACATTGCTTTACTGCAGGTGGTACGGTAAACATTCCTATATAGAACATACCTATACTGCGGGTAGTACGGTAGACATCCCTATAGAGAACATTGCTTTACTGTAGGTGGTACGGTAGGCATCCCTATAGAGTACATTGCTTTACTGTAGGTGGTACGGTAGGCATTCCTATAGAGAACATTGATTTACTGTAGGTGGTACGGTAGACATCCCTATAGAGAACATTGCTTTACTGTAGGTGGTACGGTAGGCATTCCGATAGAGAACATTGATTTACTGTAGGTGGTACGGTAGACATTCCTATAGAGAACATTGCTTTACTGTAGGTGGTACGGTACCCGGTAGGCATCCCTATAGAGAACATTGCTTTACTGTAGGTGGTACGGTAGGCATCCCTATAGAGAACATTGCTTTACTGTAGGTGGTGGGTAGGCATCCCTATAGAGAACATTGCTTTACTGCAGGTGGTAAGGTAGACAGTCCTATAGAGAACATTGATTTACTGCAGGTGGTACAGTAGACAGTCCTATAGAGAACATTGATTTACTGCAGGTGGTACAGTAGACTTTCCTTTAGAGAACATTGATTTACTGCAGGTGGTACAGTAGACTTTCCTTTAGAGAACATTGATTTACTGCAGGTGGTACGGTAGACATTCCTATGGAGAACATTGCTTTACTGCAGGTGGTACAGTAGGCATTCCTATAGAGAACAGTGCTTTACTGCAGGTGGTACGGTAGGCATTCCTATAGAGAACATTGCTTTAATGTAGGTGGTACGGTAGACAGTCCTATAGAGAACATTGATTTACTGCAGGTGGTACAGTAGACTTTTCTTTAGAGAACATTGGTTTACTGCAGCTGGTGCGGTAGACATTCCTATAGAGAACATTGATTTACTGCAGGTGGTACAGTAGACTTTTCTTTAGAGAACATTGCTTTACTGCAGGTGGTACGGTAAACATTCCTATATAGAACATACCTATACTGCGGGTAGTACGGTAGACATCCCTATAGAGAACATTGCTTTACTGTAGGTGGTACGGTAGGCATCCCTATAGAGAACATTGCTTTACTGTAGGTGGTACGGTAGGCATTCCTATAGAGAACATTGATTTACTGTAGGTGGTACGGTAGACATCCCTATAGAGAACATTGCTTTACTGTAGGTGGTACGGTAGGCATTCCTATAGAGAACATTGATTTACTGTAGGTGGTGCGGTAGACATTCCTATAGAGAACATTGCTTTACTGTAGGTGGTACGGTACCCGGTAGGCATCCCTATAGAGAACATTGCTTTACTGTAGGTGGTACGGTAGGCATCCCTATAGAGAACATTGCTTACTGTAGGTGGTGGGTAGGCATCCCTATAGAGAACATTGCTTTACTGCAGGTGGTAAGGTAGACAGTCCTATAGAGAACATTGATTTACTGCAGGTGGTACAGTAGACAGTCCTATAGAGAACATTGATTTACTGCAGGTGGTACAGTAGACTTTCCTTTAGAGAACATTGATTTACTGCAGGTGGTACAGTAGGCATTCCTATAGAGAACAGTGCTTTACTGCAGGTGGTACGGTAGGCATTCCTATAGAGAACATTGCTTTAATGTAGGTGGTACGGTAGACAGTCCTATAGAGAACATTGATTTACTGCAGGTGGTACAGTAGACTTTTCTTTAGAGAACATTGGTTTACTGCAGCTGGTGCGGTAGACATTCCTATAGAGAACATTGATTTACTGCAGGTGGTACAGTAGACTTTTCTTTAGAGAACATTGGTTTACTGCAGTTGGTGCGGTAGACATTCCTATAGAGAACATTGATTTACTTCGTGCCAGTCCTATATAGGACATTGGTTCATTGTAGGCTGATGTCATCGTGAGTAGTACCGGCAACGACGGCAATCTGTCGAACGGTTCCGTATCCTACTCGCTGCTGGAGGCGGGAGGACAAGCCATTCAAGAGGAGGTAACTCGGTGCTGTTCAGATGGAAAGCTGCAGACTGGGTCCTTAGTGACCACACGTGGTGGGAACCTGAGGTGTAAGAACATATTCCACGTCGTGTTGTCACAATGGACATGTCTCAACGACGAGTCTGAGGAGGTATGTTACCATAGTAATGTTAGTCCTTCATGAAACAGATCATGGAGTTTGTGGAATTTTTAATACTCCGTCCAAATCCTCTTGTTTCCTTATTGGGCTTCCCCTTTTCCTGATTATTTGTTGAAACAGTTCGGGTTATCAATGTCTCCGTGTGTAACTCTGAATAGAAGGAATAACAGCTGTGGTTGCAGAACGCTGTTCTTAAAACGAATGACTAGTAAAACAATACAGATGCTAGTGTCCATGGTAACCATGTGTCCAGAGGTGATATCCATGTTTCTCTGTATAGCTACTGCTGTCCTTGGTGTCCCTGTGTCTGGAGAATGCAGCCAAGAGGAACTTCACCTCCATTGCCTTTCCTGCCCTGGGAACAGGGTTCAACCGATTCCCGGGCGAGAGAACTGCAGAAATAATATTCACCTCTATAGAAACATATCTGCAGAATAACCCCACCTCCTGCTTGAAGACTGTGAACATTGTCATTCACCCGAGAGATGCTGTTCTTCAAAAGGTACAACATTCTGCAACACTTAATGCAACTCCACACAGAGACACAGTTATGCACGTCTTGCTTTGCGCACTATTCTAGACTATAAGGATGACCAAACTGAATTCTGCAATGACCGTTATCAATGTTCTCGAGACGCCTGTGTATATTATTATAAATTGTTTATTCAGGATTTCGAAGCGAGGCGAGATGGGAGGTCAGCAGCACACGCCAACTTCATCAGCAAGGAAGTGAACTTGATGAAGACATTCACCCAGCAGGCAGGGAGCAGCGAACGTGAGCATTTTTGCTCATTACATCTTCTCCCATAACGACCTGTTTATCTCTTTAACTTTGAATCCCTATTTCTTACACTGCTACAGTGACTGCTGCAGTATGATTGCCATTGTGCTGCTACTATAGTTCACACATAGTCAATTTGCTTACACCCAAGACCTCACAAATGTTACTCCATCTCTCTTCTATTGCTGACCGCCTCCGTGGTCTAGGGGTAGAGCGTCCGCCCGGAGAGCGGAAGGTCGTGGGTTCGATTCCCGGCCGCCTCACACCAAAGGACGTTAAAAGATGGTACTGGCGTTCGGCATTAAGGGGCCAAAACAAGGTCGGATCGGCTCTGAGTCAGTATACTGTGTCTGAGTGGGGTGTTCACTGCGGCATGGTATCTCAGTGAGCAAGCACTATAAATCGCCATTAGTCCGGACTTGTACAAGCCGCCACACACACGTGCATGCACGTCGCTATTTTAATGCAATAATCTTGGACGCGATGTTAAACCCCATTTCACCTCACCTCGGCTAATGCTGCTTCCTGTACTGATCCGCCGGTGACTACCATCACAATCACATTAACTACCACTACTACTTCTATTGTTGCGACTACAACTACTACTACTACTACTGCTAATGCCGTTACTACTACTGCTACTACTACTGCTTTTACCACCACCACTACTACTACTGCTACTGCTACTGCTACTGCTGCTGCTACTGCTACTGCTACTTCCGCTACTACTACTATTACTAGTGATTGTATTGTTTTGCTTCTACTATGTTGGGCTATATATGTAAGCGTCATGGCCATGATATGAAACGATTCGAATAAAAGCATTCATGCTCAGATTAGTGGCAAGCCTGATGATTGTTGTCCATAACACAACTGCACAGGTAGATCGTGTGTGGCAGAATTGTCTGGTCCGGTATCTAACAGCCACCTTACAATTTTACTTCAGCCTGTGCGGTGAAAGTGGTCATTGGCAACCTCGCGAAGCTCCAGGTTGGTATATTTCAATATATATTTAGATACATGACTGCGTTGGTACTGCATTACAACTGTCCTATTTTAACCGCCATCTGCTTATGTTGTGTTAGTTATCAGGACAACCGTTAAGGGGAATTCTGTGGAAGATTATTTAAAAAGTTTTCAATTAAGGCATTTCAGACATAGAGCGATATATACATAAAGAAAAAAATATCGCAACACCCAGATATGTAAGCTGTCAAGTGACCATGTTGACAAATATATATACACAGGCAATCTTGAAATGAAAATTATGGCATGTCCTGTCCTCCATACCAGTCATGATGAGATGCATGTCGAGCACGTGTCCGGTCTACGGCACAAGGAAAGCATGCACCCCTTGCAACGTGAACATCATGTTTTGGAGATCTGTCACTGTATTGAGTAAAGGTTACAAGTCATTGTTTACTCTGTCAGAATTTAGCAATGGGTCCTCGACAACTCAGTACGGAAAAAAGATGTCAAGTTATTGGCATGAGCAATGCCGGTATGTCAATGAGAGAGATTGCAAAGCAATTGGGTCACCATCCTTCAACCATTAGTCGATTGTTACGAAAGTATCATCAGACTAATGATGTCAAGGACCGTCATCGTCCTGGTAGACCTCGCTGTACGTCAGCAAGAGAGGATGCAGCTCTTATGAGGATTGTACGGCGGTTTCCTTTTGCACCAAGCTCTGTTCTGAAAAAGGAGTGGTTACCTCACCGTCGCATATGCCACAGAACTGTCCGTATTCGACTTAAAGATGCTGGATATCGTGCAAGCAGACCTGTCAGAAGACCTCTGTTGTCACGTGAACACAAGGCAGCCCGATTGGCATGGTGTCGAACACGTAATCACTTGAATATTGCATCATGGCGGAAAATCCAATGGTCTGACGAGAGTCGCTTTCATGTCAGATGGTAGAGAACGTGTTTGGCGACGTAATAACATTCTGGAACAAGTTCCATTTGGCGGCGGCTCTGTTATGATCTGTGGTTGCTTGTCATATGACTGCAAGCTGCCACTGGTAACAGTGAGAGGCAACCTTGATGGCCAACGATACCAAACAGTTGTAGTGCCTCATTTTGACAATCATGCTCTAAACACAAGGCCAGTCTTCCTAGATGATATCGAGCAACCACACCGTGCGCGTGCTGTTATGGGTTTTCTGCGTCAAGAGGATGTCACTACCCCACCTTGGCCAGTCCAATATCTGGGACATTCAGTCAGAGGGAGCCACCACTGCAGAATATTGATGAATTGGAACAGGCACTACACGAGGAGTGGAACATTCTCACACAGGAACAGATCAGACGAGTCATAAGGTCAATGAGGAGGAGGATTGAACATGTGATTCAAGCTGGAGGAGGTTACACCAGATATGTTTCACTGTTTTGCAAACTCGATGAACTTTCCGAGGATGACATGACTGGAAATTGTCTTATGAATTCAGATAGACCTGTTTTAGCCATAGTTATTCGCACTGGATATTTTCCATTTCTTGGGTCTTTTTGGTAACTCAACATAAACACATTACGATCTTTACTGACAATTTCATTCCAACGTTTTCTTATTGTTCAATATTTGCTTTACAAAGAACACTGAGACACCATTGGTTTACACACGTAATGTAGCGATCACATAGAATCAAACACCAGCAGTATAATCAAATAGGGCTGTTGTGATACGTTTTTCTCTGTGTATATGTACAATGTGCGCTCAATGCAGGTGAACTGATACTGTCTGCTTTGCTTTCATAATCCACAGTAATCCTATATAAACTTCATCTGTGACGTATTCCAGGCTGATGTTCTTGTGAATACGACCCAGACTGACCTCATCCTGTCTATCGGGGCTGTGTCCTTCTCGCTGCTGGAGGAAGGAGGGATGGCGATACAACAGGAGTGCACCGAGAAGAAGCCTACAGGTTTGAATATTGGCGGAATGGTGGAATCCACAGGAGGAAAGCTACAGTGTAAGAAAATATTCCATGTCGTGCTGCCGGTGTGGAACAATGGGCTGAATGATTCCGAAAAAGTTAGTATTTTCAGTGTTTGATGTTCAATTTCAAAACAAATCCATTCCTTTTCTTCAAGAGTGGATGCGGGCTGCCTACTTGTGGTCTAAGGTGCCCATATCTGCTGTGAAGAGTAATGTTTTATAGGTTACACCAAAGTGATAAACATGCAACTGAAATATTGTCCAAGTCAACGTTAATTAAAGTGTCATAACCCTTTCATAAAATTATGTCCAATGCGGTGTCCATTAAACCATTCCGACCATATGACAAACATGCGTTTATTAATTAATAATGAACAGTGCTGACACCAGGTGTTCTGGAAAGTGAGCGTATCCTGCTCTCGTCACCTCACTTTACTCACTCATACACTCATCTCTTGATACAAAATCGGCCACATTTCACATGAAAGGAACGACCCATGATGAATGTTTCACAACCTTCACCCTCAGGTGTTACAGTCTGTCGTCCTCCACTGCCTTGAAGAGGCATCCAGGCAGAACTTTGTGTCAATCGGCTTCCCTGTCCTTGGCACTGGCTACGTTGAGTATCCAGCAGAGAAGTCCGCAAAGCTGATGCTGACGGCCCTGGTGAGCTTCCTGAACGCCAACCCGGACTCCACGCTCCAGACGGTCTTCATCGTTGTCCATCCCAAAGATGCCACTCTCAGAAAGGTGAGTTTAGTTTCACCGTTGTCCATCTCAAAGATGTCACAATCAGAAAGGTGGGTTCAGCTTCATCTCTGTTGGTCCTAAAGATGCCACAATCAAAAAGGTGGGTTTAGTTTCACCGTTGTCGGTTCTAAAGATGCCACTCTAAGAAAGGTGAGTTGGTCCTTCATCATTGTCCATTCCAAAGATGCCACCTTGTAACACTATCAGAAAGGTGAGATTAGCTTCATCGTTCTCGGTCCTAAAGATGTCACTATGAGGAAGGTGAATTTAGCTTCATTGTTGTCGGTCCTAAAGATGCCACGATGACAAAGGTGAGTTGGTCGTCCATTGCTGTTCATCCTAATGATACCGTTATTAATAGGTGAATATGTCCATGTGTTTGTCCATCTTAAAGATACCACTATCAAAGATTAAAACTTCTTTGCATCATCGTCCCTCCTGAATGCGACTTTGTCTTTGCCCATGTTGTATCTTGCTCAAGTATCATACTGATTTACCATTAATACCGACAAAACACTATTAGAAATGCCTCTTACGATGAGACCTTTAGACATAACAGCTAATAATGAAACATTGTTTTCAAGGTATTGGAATCACAGGTGTCACACGGGATGGAAATAATGAAAGCTGTCTCGTCTGTTGTCATAGCAGGTGAGATTTAAGAGCTGCCTACAAACACGAATGAGTGAGTGAGTGAGCATGATGTCATGCTGCTTTCAACTCACAGCAGTTATATGACGGCATGTCAGATCGATAAAGAAGGAACGCCTACGATGCAGGTCATGGATGTTTAACATTCTGGTGAAACCCACGGGTATGGATCTGCCATATGTGTAGAAACACACTCATTGGTTTCTGATATGGCGAACTGGGCCACCCCTGACCCTTCACAAGCCTGAGTCAGCACCCTACACTCAGACAGTGTTGATTGCATCTGATCCAATATAAGTTTATTAACTTTATATGTGATGAAGAATAACCTGACGAAGAAGATTATGAGATTATACATCCCTTATGTAACATGTTGTATGTGATTTAAGTCATAAAACACAATAAAAACATATGTGACTTGTGTCGAGATCAAAGTAAAGGACAAATAAATATTTTGACGGACACCATTTAGTTATCGCTGTCCAACTGTTCATTTCAGATGGCTCCCAGGTGGAGCTTGGCCCCCACACCCACGTGGTGTCAGGGCAGCTCGTGCAGGAGAAGGTGAGGGCACAGGGGCAGTTGATCACTGGGATAGAAATTCTTGATGTAAGTGAGGGAGGAAATGTAGGGTGTTTTAAGCCGCAGCCTAATTTACTACCGGTCGAGACTGGACCAGAACGACGTCGGCGGACACGAGGACAGTCAGACAGGTCACTTTGACCGAAACCCCATAGTGAGACAATCGTGGGGTGCTGGGGACCTATGCTGGCCTCGAACCCCGAGACGTAAATGAATAAACATTTTTTTATAACGATTTGTGGACTATCATTGAAACATCACTGAGTTAAAGTAACATATGATTGAAGCTTTGCCTTTGGAATGTTTACTTTAATTTCAATACAAGCCCTTGTTTTAAACGTCTTTATAGGATTTGTTCCACGAGTCGTTTCACGTCGCCGGAGAGAGGGAAGCTCTGCTGGGAACACAAGTGATGTACCGGAAGTTCACCTCCGACAATGTCAAGGCCATGACCCCTGAAGACTATCACTACAGAACGGTTGAGGCCCAGTTCTACAAGCGCATGCTGTACGACCCGGAAAACAAGTCAGTAGATGCCAGCGTAAAATTTGAAGAAAGAATGATATATCATTGTCTACGTTATCCGAATTCATACATGTTATATACATACACTAGATGTGTCATCATTGGCACAAACCTTTGGATAAATGACAGTGTATATTAGCATACGTTTTGAATGGATCTTTTTCACATTTCACAGATATGAGGTGACAGCTGTTGAATACGTGGTAAACCCGTCACTGTGTACACATTTCAGGTACATTTTTTACCATCTACAATGTCTGTCTGTCTGTCTGTCTACATTTACTCTTCATTTACTTTCTGTTTACATACTGACTATCTACAGTGAAATCTATTTGGTCCTGATCCCGCTACTACCTGTGTCATTTGGAGCTGTACGGTCCA
Source organism: Haliotis rufescens (assembly GCF_023055435.1). Classification (NCBI taxonomy): domain Eukaryota; kingdom Metazoa; phylum Mollusca; class Gastropoda; order Lepetellida; family Haliotidae; genus Haliotis; species Haliotis rufescens. The sequence goes on along the minus strand of NW_025964201.1, from coordinate 1,080,773 downwards.
GATCCACTGTATTAACCATTTCTGTCTCTGTCTATACTTATCTACTCCACTCACCCATCAACTCACCCGCACTCACTCATCTACTCACCCTCACTCACTCATCCACTCACCGCACTCACTCACCCACTCACCCATCTGGATCGCCATCGTGGTCTTATAATTAGAGCGTTTGTGGTTCGTTCCCCGGCCCCTTCAAACCAAAAGGAGCGCTACACATTAACGGGATAAAACACGGACTGGTCGGCTCGGAGTCAGTTTACTGTGTCTGAGAGGAGAACTCATGTTAAACTTCGGCATGTATCTCAGTTGGCTAGCATTAAAGAACCTGCATACGTCCTGACCAGTACAACCACACGTGCACATATATCGCTTAGAATAATCTTGAACGCGACGTTAAATCCAATTTCACCTCACCTCACCACCATCACGCATTTTTTAGGTTTGTCAGCACCATACCCGTGCTCGTGGGTTTCACCGAAGTGGTAAACGTCTGAGACCTGCATCACTTCGGGCTTTCCTCCCACATTAAGCTGACACGCCATGATATAACTGGAATACTGTTAAAAGCGGTGTTAAACCCAACTCACTCACTCACTCTACTCCCCTCACTCACACATCAACACCCTTGCTTCTCTTGGGGAAGCCTAGTGGTTAAAGCGTTCGCTCCTCATGCCAAAAACAAGGGTTTGATTTCCCACATGGGTACAATGTGTGAAACACATTTCTGTGTTACCCGCCGTGATATTGCTGGAATATTGCTAATGGTGGCGTAAAACATCATTCACTCACTGTATTGTATGTATGCAGGAAGGCCCAGGAGAGGATGCGAGAGACCAAGGCAGGGTACGAGGTCCCAGTGCTGGCGTTCCATGGCACGAAGGATACCAACATCAGAAGCATCTGCGAAGAGGGATTCCGCCAACCAGGTATTGACTTCGTTGGGATATTCTTTAGAAGCTCAGTAATACTATTTCTTTATAAGGACTGGCAGCAAGTGAATGGGGCTGTTATGGTATAGTTCAATGTTAATGGTAGTGATGTTCTCGACAACTGTGGCTTTTTTGCGTTGGGGAGGCCCAGTAATGAATGAACGGTCAGTTCGTGACGATCACAAACGTCTCTATTGATGTTGTTCATATTTGTGCAAAGTCCATTATATTACAGATCCCCCTGATGCTGACTGTCGGATCATTCGATTGACTGGGCTATTTTATCTCAGTAATCACCGGTTGATATCAGGTCTTATTGTGGAGGTTAGCGTCTTCTATGGATGTCAAATAAATGTTTGTCGTCCTTCTGTTTCTGGTCATAAATTGTCAAAATGCAATATATTACAGATCACCCTGAATTTGAGGAAAACACTGATGTAGGCTGGTACGGGAACGGCATCTACTTCAGCGAGTTCCCCTCCTACTCCTCCCAGTACGTGGAGGGTGAGCAGATGCTGCTGCTGTGTAAAGTCCTCCAGGGCAGGGTAGGTTCACAGAGAGTACCTTCATATTCTCAGACACAGAGTCCCCTCCTACTCCTCCAAGACACAGAGAGATTCCTTCATATTCTCAGACACAGAGTCCCCTCCTACTCCTCCAAGACACAGAGAGATTCCTTCATATTCCCAGACACAGAGTCCCCTCCTACTCCTCCAAGACACAGAGAGATTCCTTCATATTCTCAGACACAGAGTCCCCTCCTACTCCTCCAAGACACAGAGAGATTCCTTCATATTCCCAGACACAGAGTCCCCTCCTACTCCTCCAAGACACAGAGAGATTCCTTCATATTCCCAGACACAGAGTCCCCTCCTACTCCTCCAAGACACAGAGAGATTCCTTCATATTCACAGACACAGAGTCCCCTCCTACTCCTCCTACACATAGAGGACCCGTGAAGATTCCGGGGTAGAATAGGTCTTCAGCAACCCATGCTTGCCGTAAAAGGCGACTATGCTTGTCGTAAAAGGCGACTAACGGGATCGGGTGGTCAGGCTCACTGACTTGGTTGATACATGTTATCGGTCCCAATTGCGTGGATGGATGCTCATGATATTAATCACTGGATTGTCTGGTCCAGTCTCGATTATTTACAGACCGCCGTCATATAGCTGGAATATTGCTGAGTGCGGCGTTAAACAACAAACCAACCAACCAACCTAAACATAGAGAATTCACGTCAAAACCAAAGGGAGTTCCTGCATCCTCTTCCTTCCTACCCTTTTAAGACTCAGTGAAATGTCGTGAATATATACGTGGTGTCATATAGATGTCGGGTCAGTATTTGATTGTGTTGCACGTTGTGTCGATTCAGATATTCAAGTGTTCGGCTCAGAAGCTTGGAGCTGGCAAAGAACCTGGGTATGACTCCCATGTAGACCCGCATGGTCTGGAGATCGTCATCTACGACCAAGACTGCATCCTCCCCTGCTACATCGTCCACTACATTCAGATTGCCAGTAACCCTGTCGAGCTATCAGACTAGGCAACATCAGTTTCCAGGACTAGAACGGCTACTAAAGCTGACGAGGACATCAAGATGTGTCCAAGATGGTTGATACTGACCAAATATGAGACCGTATACCGTCAGTAACAGCCATCTTGGATTTTACAACACCCACCTCACATATTTCACATGGAAATTATGGTACCGAAATTCGTTATTTGACACTTTTTTGTGTATTACTATCATGAATTGTGATGTGCAAGGACAATCTGTTTTTTAGATCACGTTCGTGACTTTATTGACAAAAATTATAGTTAACAAGGTTTGGCCTCTAAGGTTTGAAGAGTGGTCTCCCTTTGACCCTTAACGGCAACGTACGGTTGTAAGTGTCAAGTTTTCATTTTGACATGACACGTGCGATATGGATACCAGAGAATGTAAACTTTTCGGCATAATAAATTCGTTATTTATAAAGTGACGCCTTGCCCCAAATTATTCTGCTAACCTTATATGACACCGTATACGGCAACTTAAGATACCATAACTAATAACCTTTTTGGGGATATAAAGCACGTATAGCAACTGTGTATATACTTTGCCATGCAACATTGATTGAATACTCTCGTCAAACTCTCGCATTCTGCGAGAATAAAGAAGTGTGAAATTCAAATAACCAGAATTCAAAATATCTAAACAACGTGACATATAATATTATGTTGAGCCCTATTACCAATTATACATAAACCAAAGTTTATCACATTAACAATAAATTGCAAGTGATTCTATGCCATTTAATTAGCAATCTAAGCATTTCTCTAGTGCTGTCTCAAGGGAGAATGTTGACGATTGACGAACAAATAGGTCATAGAAACAGATACAACAAGAACATTTAGAAAAAGAATGCACACGTTCTATGAGACGTGGTTGTATAATCACGGCTAATTTGCTGTTGACACTTGCGCAACCTTGCGCCAGTGCACTACAAGTAGAGATTGCTGCAGAGCATCAATAGCTCCCCGCGATATAATGTTATGTGCAGAGGAAGGAAGTGTAAGCTATTGGGGGAGAGAATTGGTGTTAAGTACAAATTGGTTGTTATTAATGTACTTATCTTTGGAAAGCACAATAAAAGAAACAGTGTGCCTGTTACTCTAACAATATCTTGAGAACATTTCTCATTGCTCTCTGTTATATATCTGACAAATACTTACGCTCGTACATGTGTTGCTGTCAATATTCACAACATTGAGGCTACGGGCAACGTCGCATGAGACCTTCATATTTCGCGTACCGTATCGCCTCACCGTTGTACATACTGAAATGCATGCATATGATGTAGCCTGCTCGGCGATGCTACAACATAGATATAGGAACGTATACAAAATCTACTTAATTTTCATATTCATACATCAAGGCCAACTCTTTCAGTACCGATCAACAAAGCGACATGGGATGAACAATCAGCTGATCTCACTGCATTGCTTTGAACGCCTATCTAGTGGATAACTATACAATACAATCAGTCGTGGTCATCCCTGATATATCATTAAATCATGGAAAATTTATTTCCGGACATGGCAATAGATAAATCATTGTTTAGGCGAAAAGATATGCTGCCCACACACAAGCGTGACTGTTGCCGACAGAGGTGAAGGTTATACTAGTTAACTGTCTATAGGCGTCATAGTAACATGTAGTGCTCGTTTTGCGCATACCACATGCGCCGTCAGTTTAAGGTTGGACCGTCCGGGTCAGCGCACCTAGCGGGTTAGTGAAGGGAAGATAAATTGAAAAAGATCGCCCATTGGTAAGCACAAAGGTGAGGTGAGGTGAAATTGGGTTTAACGTCGCGTCCAAGATTATTGCACTTATATAGCGACGTGCATGCACGTGTATGTGTGTGTGTGGCTGCTTGTACTAGTCCGGACTGATGCCGATTTATAGTGCTAGCTCACTGAGATACCATGCCGCAGTTTTAACATGAATACCCCACTCAGACACAGTATACTGACTCCGAGCCGACCAGTCCTTGTTTTAGCCCCTTAATGCCGAGCGCCAGACAGGGAAACAACAAGTACAATCTTTTAACGTCTTTTTGTATGACGCGGCCCGGGATCGAACCCTGGACCTTCCGCTCTCCGGGCGGACGCTCTACCACAAGACCACGGAGGCGGTCGGTAAGCACAAAGAAAACCCAGGCAAGAAAACTGGGCCTGTCAGGCAAAACTTGATATATACCCACTAAAACATCTTTGTTGTATAATAATTTCTTACAGTTGTTTACTGGGGCATGGTTGGCCCAGTCGCCGAAGGCGCTGCAATTCGCTATGCAGAGTTGTGTCCCTTGGGCACGCCAGAAACCTATGACAGTGTGTTTGAATCTCGGTTCGCCCCGATTTTGTTGTCAGCACGAAACCCTTGCTCGTTGGTTTCACCAAAGTGGTGAACGTCTAAGACCTGCATCACTTCAGACTTTCCTCCAACATCAAGCTGACACGGAATACTATTCAAGACCGCGTTAAACCCAACTACCCACTCACTCTTGTGTATGGTTCCGTTTGGTTAACTGGGTTTGTGTTGTGATTGCTTCCGGCTTAGATTTGAAATTTGTTTAGAAGAATGTTACTATGTTCAACCTTAACATCGTGAAGATATCATGCAACTGTATTATCTTTTTGGAAAATAATTGCAAACTACAGACCAACCTGTTGATTTCCTATGTATCCAGAAGCTAAGAACATATACGGGTGTATGATCTCTGCTGGAAGTTAAATTTTTTTGGGTCAAAGCAATAAACCATGCAGAAACGTAAACCGCCGCATGAAACGGTATGTACCATACATTACATACAGTGAAGTATTTAAAACAATGCTGTGCTCAACTATGCACAGCAAGCGCCATACATGTGATTATGAAGACATCTAATAAAAAATTTCTCATATCAAACCCGTTGTTTTACATGTGTTGTTTATTGAACAAAGTCATACTTTATAGAAGCCTGTTATTTAATCGTGTTGAACAATATGTTGCAATAGCAGTGTGAAAATTGAGTGCGCGTGACAGGCTTGGCCTAAATTCCTTCCTTGAACGTTTCTCGATGGCTGCCTGAATAACATACGATACATTGCTAAAGGTAGTGCGCAATTGAGCTGTTCGGGTAAGGGAGATAATCACTCACTCTTTAGTGATACAGCTTGAATAAGATACGATGTACAGCAATGCAAGGTCAGTGCGTGATTTATCACTTCTATACTACGCCTGTAGCTAAAGGAGATAATCGCTCAATGCGCAATAGTTTATTCTTACAAAATATAGACCGGTTAACTTTAGCGAAATGGGATCATTTTTAGCTCTTTCAAAAACAAAATGAACAAATTTCATGGGTTATCAGCATTACGAAAAGTGACTGAGTCTCAGAATAGCAAGACGATTTTGAAGTATCTCTTATTGCTGGAAAAGATAAACATCAACATTTCACGCACATTTCACATGATTTGTATGTTTCGTTTCGGTAACTGCGTGGCTTGAAATTTCAAAGAAACCAACATGTCGACTTACATGCCACAAAATTAACCTCTCCCGTATACTTCCCCGCCTTAAGGGCGGGGAAGAATAACAGGACGGCTCACGCATGGATTATTTGATAGAGTTACAAACAACCATGAGAACATTTTGCACCGTGCGTCATCGATTTAGTGCACAAATGCGACATGATAAAAACAAATTCGTTGGCTGTAAACAACCTGAATAAATAACTAATTAGTTCAAGTTTCTGCAGCAATTCCGCCGAAAGACGCGAAAAAGTAGTTGATCCTGTTTTTTTTATAAAATCACGTGACTATACATTGCGGCATTGGTTCTCATGTGGAATACACATGACCTGTGCTCAGCTTCAATCGATAAACAAGTCATGTTGCCCAAGCGTACGAGAGTGCACTTTTACATCATATTAAAGTCACATTTGTTTGAAATGACATTAACTTTAGACCTCTCAAACATCGCTTAACATATTTTGAGCACATCTAAACATTATGTCATTTCATAAGGCAGCTTCTTCATCTTAACGGAGCGGAGTTGCATGGGTTAAGGTACAACCGCAGATTTAAACCTGCTTTAGTGCTCGCTGGAGTAGCGTGGGTTAAGGTACAACCGCAGATTTAAACCTGCTTTAGTGCTCGCTGGAGTTGCGTGGGTTAAGGTACAACCGCAGATTTAAACCTGCTTCAGTGCTCGCTGGAGTTGCGTGGGTTAAGGTACAACCGCAGATTTAAACCTGCTTCAGTGCTCGCTGGAGTTGCGTGGGTTAAGGTGCAACCGCAGATTTAAACCTGCTTCAGTGCTCGCTGGAGTTGCGTGGGTTAAGGTGCAACCGCAGATTTAAACCTGCTTTAGTGCTCGCTGGAGTTGCATGGTGGATGGAGAACATCTAAGTCTTTCTGTATACAGGAAACCCAATCTCGGCCTCTGAGAGGGTAAATGCAAACCGAAATGTTGTTTTCGTTTGTTCCTCTGCCAAAACGTTAGATATATATCGGAAAGCCTCGCTTAAGAAAGTCATTAAGAGTCTCGGGTCAAGGTCCATTGAGGTGTTTACTTCAAGTAAGCTCGTGTGTTATGTTCTCTGTGAATGGCGTTTATCTTCTCTGAACCTGCAAGGCACATGAAGCTGAAACTTTTCAAAATGCTCCCAGCCATGGTTCTAAATGCTTTCTCACAGAAATCCGAAGTTTAAAATGCCATTTGTGCCCGTTGCAGTAACATTTCTACATGTATCAGTAAGTCACACGACGCTTGGGTGTTTATCAATTTATTCAGGTTCATGGTCCAATTGTTCCAGAGGGGAAGATGTTTACATACGACCTTGTGGTGCTTGGCTATCTCGGGCATATACATCTCCTTTAAAACCCACAAACATAAATGTGATATATCATGTCAAGAGTCAAGGTCATTCGCCGGTCTTAGCCGAAAACCCTCATGAGTTTACTTAAGAAGGCTTCACTGTGTGTCAAAGAAACTTGGTACGTGCCATCCTTTGTGCGGGGCACAGGTCGAGAGTGACCAATGTTCATAGTCAACGTCACAATGAAGGTGATTCGTAAAGTATATTTGCCAGTAAATGCCTTTCTGGAATGGTATTTCGTTGGGTAGTTTTGCTTCCTTGTTCACTGAACCCTCTCTGTTAGTATCAGGTGTTTGTAAGAGCTGGTGTTGAGGTTTTCACCCTGAAATTATCAAATAGGTGATTAGTTGAAATTGATAGCCAACGTGTTTCCGATAGCCCTCCGACCCATCATTTCACGAGTTTTTATTACATGTGTAACCTATCGTGTGGGAATTCGTTTTTGAGCTTCGGAATGAAACCGGAAATTTCCGTCGGTGTCACTACCGAAATCAAGGTCTGAGGTGATTAAAATTCCTCGCAGGGTCCCCGATATGTTTTCCATTAAAAATGGTGTACCCCATAGCACAGGCTTGTTCGTGACTTTTTATCGTTTCTCTTCAGTCTGACAGCTGCATAATCTGATATATTATGGAGACTCTTGGCAAGATGTTCTCAAATGTCATCTTAAACTATTTGGTCATTTCATATTCGATTGCATTTATTTGAGTGTAAAATGTATGTCATTTGATGGAGTCAAACTCATTTTTCGTTCATCCAGTGTGTTGACATTGTTTTTATTGGTATTAAATGGTGTTAACTTTGACATAACATTGGTTGAAACAGATTGTTCTTTAATTCAGTTGCTCTTAGCATTTAATTCTTCAGTTATATCATACCATTAAGCTTCATTTGGGACGACTGCTAAAATGATCATACAACTGTAAAAAACACTCGCTGATAACATGGAAGCATATAATTCATTGTGAGTGACAGGCAAAATAGCCAAATTATGTGAAATGATCATTGAAAATCAGTGATGACACCAGGTGTACGCGACAATGGTAACTTATTAGGTTGGATCCCTGAAGATCGGTTATGACACAGACGTTCGTGAACAAACAAGGATAACAAATTCCGATGTCACTATTGGTTCGAACAAACGTGCCGAGTTTCAGCTTCATTGGTACGACGCTTGACAAGGTCAGGGAGTGAGTCCACTTCATTTTCAGTCAGGACAGCTCAGTCAGGACAGCTCAGACAGGTGTAATTATGTACGACGGGCAATTGTGATGTACATGAACGTAACATAACTTCATTTATATTCAACATCGCCTATCAGTCAAATAGCAAGTATGTACCGCGAAAAGAATTAGGAAGTTTGAAAAAATCGAAAACAAACAGTTACTGTGCCATGTAACAGCTGTTCGAAGTTTATTATGGCCATAGAAATATCTTCTGTCATCTAAATCTCGATATATTTAGTTACAGTATGATTTATGACTATATTGTAAGTGTAATTGAACAATGTGGTACGTCCTTCGTGGTTATATAAGAGGTATTATATTCACATTCAACTATTCAACACATTTGTCAAATGATAGTGTAAATACGTTACATTTTGGAAGTGTTATTACAGGTATTCTAAATCACGATAGATAAACAAGAATAGTGCCTTGGCAGTGTTGCTCATCTGAATATGTTGTCAACATTAATAAATTTCACAAAACCACAGCATTGGCTGTCATAATTTATATTTCATTATTATCTGCATAATACCGAAGACAAACGTGCAAAAAACATTAAACGACTAAATGTTCACAATGTTTCGAAATCTGCAAGAATGAATGTACTATTGAATAAGATTATTGCAATGCAAGTTAACATTTACTTTTCAAGGAGCTCTGAGCTTTATCTAACTTCCAAGGAGAATACTATTTTTAATGTCATACAATTTTCCCAACTGTTTCACCAAAATTTCAGAGAAGGTGTTTAGAGAGCTAATATTGTATTTTGCGGTGATGTGAGGCGAAATGGGGTTAAACGTCGCGTCCAAGATTATTGCACTTATAGCGACGTGCATGCACGTGTGCACGACTGCTTACTAGTCCGGACTAATGCCGATTTTATAGTGCAAGCCCACTGAGATACCAGTTTAACATGAGTACCTCACTTAGACACAGTATACTGACTGATCTGAGCTGTCCTTGTTTTAGCCCCTGAATGCCTAGCGCTAGACATGGTAACAACAAATACTATCTTCTAACTTCTTTGGTATGACACGACCGGGAAACGGACCCACAACCATTCGTTCTCAGGGAAAACCACGGAGGCGGCATTTCGAGAGAATTTGACCAGGACTGGCTGAGACTTGTCAGTATAGCTCAGGTGGGGGCCATATTGAAAATCTGATTTGATCCTCTTGAGCACATTCAGGTTTCATTATTGTGAGGGCAAGCATGAGGATTCTCAGCTCCATCTGTTCACTGGTTTGTGAAGAGAAAACATTTACAGAGCCCACAACACATTTTAAGATAATTTAGGAGCCTGGTCAAGGTCACAATTTAATATATTACCGAACACGGAACATACATGCTGACGCCCACTTCTGACTTCCAAGATACCAAATTTCATTACAGTTTGAACAAACATGATTGAATAAGGGTGTAATAACTTGAAGTCTTTCTTTCTCAAATGATGATTTCTTTATTCTTTCATGTTTTGCATTCTTTCTTTTCTTTACATTCTTTTTGTTTCCATTTAGATAAATGTCTTTCTTTTCTTAACTAGAATCTCAGTATTTTTAGATTGACTGAAATACAAATAAATAAACAATAATTACTATTTTGATCAAATGATGCATTAATGCAAATAATCATAATGACATTATAATTGAATTAACCTAATAAAATTGACTACCTTTCAGTGACATGAAATACTATGCAATTTTATTAGGTTAATTCAATTATAATGTCATTATGATTATTTGCATTAATGCATCATTTGATCAAAATAGTAATTATTGTTTATTTATTTGTATTTCAGTCAATCTAAAAATAATGAGATTCTAGTTAAGAAAAGAAAGACATTTATCTAAATGGAAACAAAAAGAATGTAAAGAAAAGAAAGAATGCCAAACATGAAAGAATAAAGAAATCATCATTTGAGAAAGAAAGACTTCAAGTTATTACAGCATTGACATTGTTTTTAGACTCTTTTATCCTTAAAACCTTTTCTCATTTCTTTCATTCTCACATGCATGCTGCATGCTTTTAGGGCCACATGGAAGATAATACACGATACTAAGCAGTTATGCCCCTTGGCATATTATGATGAGTAAACATAAATTTGAATGGAGAAGAAATGAAATATGAATTAATACTTGCCAAAAACGAAATATGATTTATATTTTAATACTTTGATAACAAACAAAGGAAATATGATTCTGAACTTTGCAAATAATAACTTAACAATTTTGACACTTACACACCGGCCTCCTAATTGTAGGATGAAATGAAACAATTATCTTAACTAAGAAACAATAACCCACAAACACTCCTAAATAAACACTTAATTGTCAATATTCATGTGTTTACACTTTTACTTAGCACATCCCTTTGAAAGTTCTGTTATGTTTGTATACAGCTCTACTAATTGTCTTCCATAACGAGACACAGTTTGTCAACAGGTCGCACAAATTCTGAAGAAGCAGTTTTCACTTTTACAGTTCGCACAAGGTTTTTTCTGTCGTGATAGAGTTCTGTTACTCTTGCAAGAGCCCACGCATTACGTGGTGTATTGTCCATAATTAGCACAATGTCTCCAATCTGAAGGTTTCTTTTGATCTGATTCCATTTTTGTTTTTGCTGCAGGAGAGGTAGATATTCTTTCTTCCATCTTTTCCAGAAGATGTCTGCGAGGTATTGTACTTGCTTCCATCGTCGACGGCTATAGATGTCCTCTTTCTTGAATGTTCCGGGAGGCATCTTTTCACCAGAACGTAGGTATAACAGATGGTTAGGAGTGAGCACAGATAGATCATGCACATCATATGACAGATCAGTGATAGGACGTCCATTGATGATAGATTCCACTTCGCAAAACAAAGTGTTCAACGCCTCATCATCCAGCTTAATGTTCTGCTCTTGTAGTAAACAATGAAGCACTTTCCGTACAGTCCTAATCATCCGCTCCCAGAATCCACCATAATGGGAGGCTGCAGGTGGATTGAAGCTCCATTCAATCCCTTTGTCAACGAAGGCAGAGTGAATCTTTGATTCTTTTAAGTTCTTTAATGCTTCACATAGCTCTCGCTGACATCCGACAAGGTTAGTACCATTGTCAGATTTGATGAACTTGGGTGGTCCACGTCGTGCGACAAATCTTCTGATGGCATGGATACAGGAGTCTGTGTCTAGGGTGGCAGCCGCTTCCAGATGTATAGCACGAAGATTCATGCAAGTGAATACAACTCCATATCGTTTTACTGAGGTACGTCCACGTATCACTTTGAAAGGACCAAAGAAGTCCATACCTACATTGGTGAAAGGTGGTAGGTCAGGAGTTATCCGTTCATCTGGGAGATCAGACATCTTTTGTTGTCCTGGAGAGGAGTGATATTTACGACATGTGACACACTTTGAAACTATTGTCTTCACCAGTGAGCCTGCTCCAATCACCCAGTACCATTGTCTGAGATGTGACAAGATGGAGTTCTTTCCTAGATGTCCAACAATCTTATGAGTCTCTTCAATGATCAAGCATGTTACACGAGATTTCTTGGGAAGAATGATTGGGTGCTTTTCGCTGAAGGAGATCTCTGCATTCTTGAGGCGTCCTCCAACATGAATGACGTTATCTTGAAGAAATGGATCCAACTTGTAGAGAGGGCTTGATTTATCAACTGTTGCAGAAGATTGCTTGAGACATCGTTGTTCTTTCGAGAAATGTTGTGTCTGACAGTGTTGGACTAGGAGCTTTTCTGCATCTTCAAGGACTTGAACATTCATGGTGTAGTTCACTTTCTTGGTGGATTGAGACTTGTTGACTCTCTGGCGCAAACATCTGATAGTTAACATGATCCATGCTACTGCTCTTCTTAACTTTGTCCAACTTGAGAAGTGGTTAATTAGAAAGTCTAGGAAGCTATCCTTCTCCATGATGGTTGCATGAACACATTCCTTAAGTTCAAGATCATCTTCTTGAGGTTCTTGGTTGCTGTATTGCTTCGGCCAGTACTTGTGGTGCTGCCATAGGAATCTTGGTCCTCCCGTCCAATGCTGAATATGGTGCTCATTATCAAGCTTGATGCCTCTTGAAGCATAGTCTGCTGGGTTCTCTTTAGATGACACATACCTCCATTGATCAATATCAGAACAGTCTCTTATCACAGCAATCCGGTTTGCTACAAAGGTTTTGAACCTGGCATTGGTGTTAAAGATACATCTCAACACTGACATGCTGTCCGTCCAGAAGAAAGTTGTGTCTACTTTGACCTGAAGTTCTTGAAGAATAAGGGATGACATGCGTACAGCTAGAGTAGCAGCAGTGAGTTCCATGCGTGGTATGGTTATTTTCTTTAAGGGAGCAACCCTTGATTTAGACATTACCAGAGCACAATGGATCTCCTCATCTTCATTCACAAATCTGATGTAACCGACGACTCCATATCCTACATTGCTCGCGTCTGCAAAAAGGTGAAGTTGACATGATGTTACAAGTCCAAACTCCATAGGCTTGTAGCATCTTGGAATGTGGATATCTTCTAACAAGGTAAGATCTTTCAGCCATTGATGCCATATCTTCTGTGTCTTTGAATCAACATCTTCATCCCAATCTTTCTGTTCTTTATGCAGGTTTTGGAGCAGCTGTTTTGAAATGAGTATGAAAGGAGCCATGAGTCCAAGAGGGTCATACACACTGCTAACCACAGACAGGATGCCACGTTTAGTGTCTGGTTTCATCTTGCTCTTTATCTTGAATCCAAGGGTGTCTGATTGCACAAACCAGTAGACACCTAACGCTCTTTCAGATGGAAGGTCTTCACAGTCCAAGTTCAAGTCTTTAACATCCTTTGCTCTTTCTTGAGGTGGGATTGATTTCATTACTGTAGAGCTGTTGGAGATCCACTTGGTAAGCCTGAAGCTGCCTTCACTGCACAAACTGGTAAGTTCTTTTACAGTTGATACTGCCTTTTCTTCATTCAATTCGGATGCCAGACAATCATCTACATAGACGTTGTCAGTCAACTTTTCTATAATTTCTGGGACAAACTTATCCTGACTGTCCCTTGCTGTTTGTTGTAAGGCAAAGGATGCACATGAAGCAGAAGATACAGCTCCAAAGATATGGACTAACATCCGATACACTTTAGGTTCTTTTCTACAATCTCCGTCCGGCCACCAGTAGAAGCGAAGGAAGTCATTGTCTTCTTTTGGCACTCTGACTCGATAGTACATGGATTCGATATCACCCATGAAGGCAATGTTCTCCTGTCTATATCTCATTAGAACACCGAGGAGGCTGTTGCATAGATTGGGTCCTTGAAGCAAACTACTATTTAGGGAAACACCTTGGAATGTTGCTGAACAGTCAAAGACAACTCTTATTTTCCCTTGCTTGCGTGGATGGTACACCCCGTGGTGTGGGATAAACCATACTTTGCCTGGTTTACCTTTCAGTTCATCTTGAGGAACAATTTCAGCATATTCTTTGCTAAGGATGTCTTCCATGAACTTCTTATAGTCTTTATGTATTTGAGGGTTCATTGTAAATTTCTTCTTGAGTCCTCTCAAACGCTGTAAGGCTTGTTCACTGTTGTCAGGCATGATGACATCCTTGTCTCGAAAGGGCAGATTGACAACATAGTGTCCATCTTCTTTATGAATAGAGTTTGTCACAATCTTCATAAATTCTTTGTCCTCTTGTGACATTTCTTTTCTTTCTTCTGCTGCTTTCTCTGGAAAGTCATAGTTCATGCTGTTTTTCATCATAGTATTAATGTTCTGTAGATCTTCCATTGCTTTTATTGTTATGTCTGTTCTCATTGATGGAAATCTGTTTTCTTTTGCAAGTCTGAGGACATTCCAAAGTATCCATCCAAGCTTGGTTCTTGTTGCATGAGGACTTCCATCAGGACCGGTACGAATCTCTAGTGGTGCATAGGAGTCTGGTACATTTCCCCCGATGAGGATATCTACACTTGCATCAATCTCAGGCAGATATATATCATTAAGGTGAGGCCATTTTTGAACGTCAGATGAAACAGGTATGTGTTTCTTCAAAACTGGTATGTGTTCCTTGGAGTAAACGGTAGGTAGTGCGATCGTGTTCCTGAGGTCAAGGTCGTGCACTTGTAAGCCATTCACTGTTTGCACTGAAGTGGTGTAGGGCTTCCCCATTGTATCAATAGTAATATCCATACTTTTCCCACTGCATCCAAGTTTCTTCAAAAGCGATTCGGAACAAAATGAGACAGTACTGCCTGGATCAAGGAAGGCATATGTTGACTCAACCTTGACTCCGTTACTGTATGACACTTTCACGGGAATAATAGCAAGAGTACATTCCATGGCCCCGGCCTCCATAGCTTCACATGTTCCATCTTGTTCGGTACATGCACCAACCAGCTTTCTTTCAGTTTCATACACAACATGCAGGATTCCCTGATGATTTCTGTTACATCTGAAGCAGGTTACTGTCTTCTCACAGGACTTGCTCAAGTGACCATAACACAAACATCGAAAACACAATCCCCTTTTCTGAAGAAATGCCAGTCTATCCTTCAAAGTCTTCTTAACAATCTGATCACAAATCTGCAACTTATGAGAATTGCTGTTACAGTATATACACAAGATCTGCTGACCTTCAGGTTTGCTTGACTGGGTGTTCTGAGTTGTATTCTCTACCATGTCTGTGCTGAAGGAAGGCTTGAATGATGATTGTGAAGCAATTCCTGCGTTTCTCTTTGGCTGTGTCTTTGTTCTGTCATCATTCCTCAGAGCATCTTTTCCATACATTGGATCTGTTGCTTTTCTTGCTTCTCTCTTCACAAACTTGACCAGGTTATGGAATGCTACAGTTCCTCCTGAATCCCTGATAGATATGACAATATTCCTCCACTTCTCATGGCAATGGAAAGGGAGTTTCATAACGAGCCTTCTGATGTTGTCAGGATACTCCAGGATCTTTACTGCTGTGATGGAGCTTACTGCATTCTCACATTCTTGTAGGAAGATGGCATATTCATCCATGGATTTAGGGTTGTCTACTTTTACATTAGGCCATCCCAATGCTTTCTTGACGATAGCAGATGCAATAGCGTCTTCATTGCCGTATCGTTCATCAAGTTCCTGCCATGCCTTTTGATACCCTTGACTGGCCTCCAGGTAACTATATCCCTTGACAATTTTCAGCACTTCATCTAATGTGAACTGTTCTAGATATGACATCTTCTCATCTTCTGTTTCTGAGTTGACAACAATCTTCACCTTGAACTGACGCTTGAATCTTTGATATTCAATAGGATCCCCAGAGAACTTCATGATTTCAGGAGGCGGCTTTCGGAGCTGTTGCACAACACACTGAATAAGATTCTCACCGCTTGCTGCAGTAGTTTGTGGAGACAAGTGTTGATTGAAGTCTTCTTGAAGAGGTAAGTTTATGTTATCAGGTAAGTACCGTTTACGTTCAGTGTTGAAATGTTCATTTACATCTTCATTCACAGGAACAGGGACATATGGATCGTGCGGTTGTAGTGAACGTTCTGATTTCACACTACCTCTGTCAGAGAAATAATCTTGAAGCACTTTAGACTTTGCTTGAGAAATCTCCATTTCTGTTTTCAGTTCTAACTCTTCTTCCTTCATTTTCAATTCCATCTTTGCTAAGTCTATTTTCTGTTTCTCTTTCAATGCTTTCATGTCTCTAATTCAACTTGCTTTTGTTTTTCTTTCAGATGGGCTGATGAAACACGACTTGTTAGTGATGAATGACTGCCTTTAGAGGAGGCTGATTCTTCTTTAAATATACAAGCACTTTTCAGGCTGACTGAACCTTGTCTACTTATATCTTTCTTATCAGTTTGTTTAACTTCTGGTTTCTGTTCATCTTCACTTTTGTCATTCAGTGAATCTTTAACATTCTTTTTCTCTGTTTCACTTGGATCACGGATGTGTTTGAGAAAGAATGCTTCTAACTTTGATTTACATGTCAGCAGAACAGAGTCTTGTGATTCACATTCTTCAATAAAAGGACTAAGTTCAATTTCATCCAACAGTGATGCAAAGTCTTTGCGGAGATCTAACAGTGTTTCGTAGAATTTCAACCAGCTTCCATGACTACATCTAATCTCCTCTATCTCTTCAGAAGTGAAAGTTTCAACATGAGATTTGGCATAAAGTTTATCAAAATCATCCAACAATTGTTTATATAAACTCTTAATTTTCTTATATTTAGTTTGCTTAGCATACTGCAAACCCTTTTCTGTCATCTTCCTTAGTCTTTGTTTCAAAACATTATCCTTTTCTTTTCCTTCCATACCTTTGTCTAAACAATGTCAATGCTGTAATAACTTGAAGTCTCTCTTTCTCAAATGATGATTTCTTTATTCTTTCATGTTTTGCATTCTTTCTTTTCTTTACATTCTTTTTGTTTCCATTTAGATAAATGTCTTTCTTTTCTTAACTAGAATCTCATTATTTGTATTTCAGTCAATCTAAAAATACTGAGATTCTAGTTAAGAAAAGAAAGACATTTATCTAAATGGAAACAAAAAGAATGTAAAGAAAAGAAAGAATGCAAAACATGAAAGAATAAAGAAATCATCATTTTAGAAAGAAAGACTTCAAACTATTACAGCATTGACATTGTTTTTAGACTCTTTTATCCTTAAAACCTTTTCTCATTTCTTTCATTCTCACATGCATGCTGCATGCTCTTAGGGCCACATGGAAGATAATACACGATACTAAGCAGTTATGCCCCTTGGCATATTATGATGAGTAAACATAAATTTGAATGGAGAAGAAATGAAATATGAATTAATACTTGCCAAAAACGAAATATGATTTATATTTTAATACTTTGATAACAAACAAAGGAAATATGATTCTGAACTTTGCAAATAATAACTTAACAATTTTGACACTTACAAAGGGCATAACTATTTTTTGTTCAATATGACTGTTGTGGAGGCTACACTGAAAATCCGATTCCAACCTATTTAACAAATTATAAGTTGACAGTATTGGTCTAATTAACAATGCTTCATTGGTCCAGTGGCTTCTGTGTAGATGGTGTTTACAGAGGAAATGCATTTAAGGTAATTTAGTGGCATGGTCAAATGGCAAAATCAAATCATTGTCAACTTTAAGATAGCGCCAAAAACGAACATATATCCTCTGCAAAAGATGAAACACAAAAGTAGTAAAATCGTAAATATCTGACAGTGCGTTGCCGATATATAAAAGTAATACTAAAGTGGAATTGGTCATATCTGCATGGATTGGGATTGATTAGTGTGGCAAGAATAAGGAACTGCAGAAATTTGGTGAGTACTTGGCGCCGAATGACACCAACCTGAAATGCACGTGCAACATCACTTTGGGGTATAAAAACGTCGTGTTTTCATTTGCAAGCCATCACAATCTCAACATGCCACGACTGACGGAAGCCCAACGCCATCGGCCGACTGCAAACAGGAGAATTATCTTCAGCTGTAACACGACTGTATTATCAAACACACGGGACCACGTGGCCTTCCCAGATCCGATCGACCACGTATCATTACTTAAGCACAGGGCAGATTCAATACGGCTACGTCACCTACGTGGAAGAATATCAGCCCAGACAGTGAGGAACCTTTTACACACTGGACGACCACGTATCATTACTTGAGCACAGGGAAGATTCAATACGACTACGTCACCTACGTGAAAGAATATCAGCCCAGACAGTGAGGAACCGTTCACACGCTGTACGCTGGAAGACCAGTTCGAGGTGTCATTTTGACGGACCTGCAACGTCGGCTGCGACATCAACGGTGTCAAGGTTACCCGACCTGTAAATGGATGTCTTCAGATCTTTGATTAGCGGTAGCAAGATTTGATTTTAATGACACTGCTTGAACACAACACGCCAACGCTCGATATCAACCCGTCTCGGTCATCCCCCGTGTTTTCAGATAGATAATGTTTGCAATAAGAGGAAGTGTATTTTGAGAGAATTTAGGAGAATGGTAAAACTGCTAAGGTCAACTAAAGGTCAAAATGCAAATAATGTCCATAAGACGTTTTCGCTTCCAATGTGGCCGATGTACCGAAATCAAGGTATAAGTTAAATATAACGAATCCAACATATGTATTGAGCCCCTCTACTACCATACACATATACCAACGTTCATTACATTGTAAACACTGATGATTGAGTAATGTCCATAAAAAGATTTTGTTTTCAATGCGGCGGCCTCTTGAACGAATTCCGGTGACTAGCTTCCGGCGAATGTCAGCTTTATTGGTCTGGTAGGTTTTCTGGGAATGTTTACAGACCCATGACATAAGCTGACTTGTCTTTCAGGCAGGTGAGCTACAGCTTTAGTGTGGTGACTTACAACGTATGTATGTCTATCTAAACACATATTTTATCATATTGATCTGGTAATGCTAAAGCTTTAGTGCATGCAGATGTTATTGCTTAATGTCCATAAACGTCAAACGTTTCATGATATATATATGTCTTGTGTTATAAACACAGTTCACACGTGAGCGCTTTTTTAACTGAAAGAGTCACGGGCATTGGATAAACACAATTCTTCTGCAGAATGTTACGGGCATTTATATTGAAATATTAATCAAGTACTTACTGTGTAGTTGTATAGACTACTCCAGGAAACGAGCACAGCATGTTTCTCATACTGTTTTTGATTGGGAGTTGCTTCTGCAAAGGTAGGCAATATGTTTTATTGTGTTCTGTGTGCTTGCAGCGTGGGCACTGGCGGCGAATGTTATGTAGGTGATACGCTTTGGCCATTGACACATAATCCAGTACACTGTCTTGAATGGTTTATTTTATAACTTCAGCATAGATTGATGAATACATTTTGATTCACTCTTGAATCATTGACAGATATTTTGTATTATGTCTTTCCTTCAAATTCCTTTACTGGCCCTTTAATTGTAAGGCCTATTGTTGACAGGTACAAGCTATAATAAAAACAAATGGGAAATATTACAACTTGTAACTAAGGTAGTAAGTACATGTTATGTTATTTTCAACATTATTTTCCGGATTTTAAACGAAACATCTGTGATACACACTTCAACCTTCTCAACATGCAATTTACCCTTTTACACCATTTACATTTGTTATAGCATTGCTAGTTATGATTTACATGTTGTTCCTTATATATATTGTTAATACTTACAAATTTTATGGGCCATTTACACCCTACACAAGTTCATGTCATTCTGCTTACGTCCACGTGCTTGTCCATGCACTGACTATAACCCGGATGATTAACCAGGACAAACCAAAAAATTAGAGAACTTAAATGAAGCTCTCATAAAAGAACTAAAATGACTTATCCTCACAAGTGGTAGCCTACATTCCCGGCCCCTTAAATGTGAAACATTTAACATTATAACTCAATATTGAGGTCATATCAGTCCTTCACATTCAATGTTCAACTGCTCAGGTTTTCATTTCCATCTCATATCGTGGTCTTTTGTTTCATCACTTTCATGCATCATAAACTGATTCAAGTAGACACACTTTGCTTATTGGCCTTATTAACACAGAGTCTTTAGTTTTCACTTCAATCGATCACACTAGACCATCGTTGTCCGGGAACACATTTGTGATTCTCGCGAGAGGCCGCACACATCTTGGAGAATTTTCATTTACAAGTAGCACTATGTAACCCACTTTGAGATTCACTGTAGATTGTAGCCACTTTTGACGGAGCTGTAAGCCTGGTAAGTATTCCTTGAGCCATCGTTTCCAGAACTGGTCCGCAAGGAACTGAACATGCTTCCAGCGCCTGCGGTAAGTGTCATGTACTGAAAACCTTCCTGGAGGTGAGGAATTTCCTGATCTCAGCAACAAGATATGATTTGGTGTAAGTGGCTCCATATCACTGGGACTGTCAGATACGATGGTTATTGGCCTACTGTTGACAATTGCCTCCACTTCACAGAACAATGTTGACAATCCTTCATCATGCAGGCCATACTGTTGATACAATAATGCATTCAGTACTTTCCTCACAGTCCTAATCTGTCTCTCCCAAACTCCTCCCATGTGAGAGGCAGATGGGGGATTAAACATCCACTGAATTTCTTTCTGTAGCATGTGTTCCTGGATTTCATGGTGATTCCATGCACGAATTGCTTCTCTTAATTCTTTCTGAGCTCCTCGAAAGTTGGTTCCATTATCAGAACGTACTATATCTGGGACGCCTCTTCGTGCTTCAAACCGTCTCAAAGCATTTATGAAGGAATCCGTGTCCTTGCTGTCTAGCTTCTCAAGGTGAATAGCTCTTGTTGTTAAACAGGTAAAGATACAACCATATCGCTTAACTTCGCTTCTCCCACGTTTGATCAGAAACGGTCCAAAACAATCCACACCTGTGTGAGCAAATGGTGGTTTTCCAGGTGTGACTCGGTCTTCTGGTAGATTTGCCATTTTCTGATGGGAGCGTTTTCCTTGTAATCGTTTGCATTTGACACAGTCTTTCAGTACTTTTCTGATTGTTCTGCGAGCACTGATGACCCAGAACCTTTGTTTTACATGTGACAGAACATGCTCAGTCCCTGAATGACCTAATTGTTCATGATAACAACGAACAATCAACGTGACAATATCATGTCCTTTTGGTAGGATCATCTGATGTTTAGATTCTTCAGATATTGGAGCATTATTCAAACGCCCTCCTACACATAGTATTCCATCTCGATTCAAGAATGGTTCAAGTAAGTAAATTGGGCTTGATTTTGTGATGGAGCGGTCATTTAGAAGACATTCCACTTCAAGCCGAAATGCAAGATTCTGAGTGTACCTAACAATTTCAGTTTCAGCTTGTTTCATCTCGGAAACAACAAGAGGTTCCATGGAAATCCTTTCTTCAGAATTTCCCTCTCGGACATGTTTTAACAAGCAGTGCTTTAGTCTCAGTATCCAAGCAACCATTTTCTTGAGGTGGTACCAAGAGGAATATCGGCTAAGGAGTCGATCTGTAGTGGATGGTTCAACCTTATCAGAACTTGCAAAGTTGACCTTCACTTTCTTAACTTCCAAATCCTCTCCTGACACAGGAAGTACTGTTGGTGTATTTTGCCAAGTATCTTTATTCTCCCACAGGAAGCTCGGTCCCTGCAACCAGTTTTCCTTTGCAAGTAGTTCATCAGCATCAAGTCCACGAGATGCATCATCAGCAGGATTGAGTGATGATGGGACATATCTCCAACTTTGTGGTGAAGAACCTTCACGAATTTGTGTCACTCTGTTGGCGACAAACGTTTGGTATCTTTGAAAGTCATTTTTGATATAGTGTAGTACTATCATGCTGTCTGTCCAAAATGTAGATTGTTCGGTTTCCATTCTCAGTTCTTTGCATAACATTTCATCAAGTTTTACACTCAGCACAGCCGCACAGAGTTCAAGCCTTGGTATTGTGATACTTTTGATTGGCGCTAATCTCGACTTCGCCATCAGAAAGGAGCAATGGATTCTTCCACATGAATCAACGATCCTGACATACGATACAGCACCATATCCTGCTATTGAAGCATCCGCAAAATGGTGTAATTCAGCAGACATCATTTCACAAAAGTCATCCGGAATCACACATCTTGGGACAGTGAAGTCTTCAATATGACACAGCTTAGACAGCCAGTTTGACCACCTTTCATTGCTGATTGATTCCAAAGCGGTGTCCCATCCTTTTCGGAGTCGACATTCATCCTGAAATATCATCTTTGCCTTTAAGATCAGTGGTGACAAGAATCCTATTGGATCATAGACAGAGGTAAGTATACTGAGGAGACCTCTCTTGGTTGCAGGCCTCTTCTTTGGTTGGAATTTGAAACCAAGCTGATCAGTTTCAGTGTCCCATTTCACGCCAAGAGCCTTCTCTTGAGGGAGCTCATCATCGCACAGATTGATGTCTTTCAACTCTTTGGCTCTTTCCTTAACTGGGATACTCTGGAGTACTGTTCTACTATTACTGGTCCATTTTGTGAGCCTAAAACCTCCTCTCTGTAGGAGATCACACACATTCTGAACCAACTTGATACCTTTCTCCTTGGAATCAACAGATTTCAGACAATCATCTACATAAAAATTGTCAGTAACAGTCTGAATTGTATCTTCCACATTGTCTGCTGCAGCTTTCCTCAGTGCATAATTGGCACAACTGGAGCTCCATATGCCACCAAATAGATATGATGTCATCCTATAGACCTCTTTATCTCCACCTAGTTCACCATTCTTCCACCAAAGGAACCTCAAAGCATTGCGATGTTGATCAGCGACCTTTACTCTGTGATACATTGATTCAATATCACCGGCGATGGCAATCCTTTTCTCACGGAAGCGCAACAGTACACCCATCAAAGTATTGGTTAAATCTGGACCTTGATGAACTGATTCATTTAAGCTGATTCCACCAAACTTGGCTGAACAGTCAAACACAATTCTGAATTTCCCTGGCTTCTTGTCACTGGTGACTACATGATGAGGGAGGTACCAGACTGATCCATCATCAATACATACTTCATCATCAGGAACCTTCTCTGCGTAGCCTTTGTACACCATGTCATCAATACCTGCTTTGTAATGCTCATACATATCATCATTCCTAGACAGCTTCTTGGTTAATGATACTAGGCGGGTTTCAGCCATGCAGAAATTGTTAGGCAAATTAGGGGGATTTACTTTGAAAGGTATAGGTAACTTGTAATGCCTCTTCTCCCTCTCAACAGTATTGTCCCATAATTGAATGACCTGCTTGTCATGGAATGAAAGTTGTGATCTTCCATCACTCACATTGTCCAGATGCCAGAACTTCTCGACTTGTGATTCTAAGTTAGCTTCAACTTGCACAAAGTTGGACGTCATGTCTTGCTGAATGCCTCTGTGTAAAGGTCCATTGATGGCCCATCCGAATATTGTTTTTGTGGCATAGGGCTCATCAGCTTTCCCTGATCGCACCTCAAGTGGGGTTAAAACTAACGGATTGTCTTGACCTATCAGCACTGTCACTTTGGCAAATTTGCCTTCAACTGTGGGTAGATCAATCCCTTGAAAGTGTTTCCATTTGTCAACATCACACTGTGATACAGCGCTGCCTTCTAACACAGGCATCTGAGAGAGCACAAATACATTTGACATGTTTGTAACATGTCTTCCATTGATGTCTGTTAAGCTAAGGGAGACAACCTCTGTCTGAGACTCATAGCTTTTGTCAGTAAGAGTATTTAAAGAAAGCATAGCACCACTGCCATCCAACTTCAAAGTATTTGCCAAGTCTTTGGAACAAAAGGTACTTGGGCTTCCTGGATCTAACAAAGCATAAGTCTGAATTACTTCATGTTCACTACATCCTTTCACACAGACAGGAACTATGGGGAGAGCTATTCTTGTTCCTCCGGCCCCATTGACTCCATACACTGAACTTGACTGAATCTTGTTCTCTGCATGCTCTCTGCAACTTGGAGAATGTAACGTGGGATTCATATCCTTGCTGTCTGGAATCGGCTCTTTAACAGATTTCAAAGATGTCCTTGAACTGTCATGAAGCAAACTGGAATGCTTCCAGTTATGTTGTTTACAACTGCTATTGTCACACATGCTGTCCTTCATACATCGAGATGACAAATGCCTTGATGAGAAACAATTAAAGCACAACTTCTGTCTTATTGTAAACTCCAGTCTCTTCTGTAAAGTCATCTTCTTGAAAGTAGGACACTGGTAAAGAGGATGACTGCCAGTACAACATTTACAAGCTCTCTGTGGCTGTTCATGAAGGCTTCTGTTTTCCTGAGTAATGTTCCCTTGTGCAATAAAATTGGAAGCTGACTTACACTTGAAGCTTGTCCTTTGTGGAGGTGGTTTCTCTGTAGAATCCTTTACACTGATTCCAAACACCGGGTCATCCAGTTCTTCAGCAACAATTTCTATAAATTCAGCAAGATGCCCAATTCCTGGATACTGACCATTGCGCTTTAAAACATTTACAGCTTCTTTTCTCCATCTACCTTGAATGAAGAAGGGAAGCTTCTCTACAATCTTTCTCATTCTCAATTGATTGTCGATTTCACCCAGTCTGCTCATTGCTGTAAGTGAAACCACACAGCTTCTAACAGAATCCGCATATCTTCTCAGTCCAGCACTGTCATTAGGTTTCAAGTTGGGGACTTCTGTCACCTTATCCACCCATGCTTTAGCGATGACATATTGATTGCCAAATCTCTCCAACAGTAACTTTCTGGCTTGAGAGTAACCAATCTCTGGATTCATGATTACACAGCACTCTATAACCTCTTGAGCATGCCCAGTGCAGTACTGCAAAAGCCTATTCAGTTTAGCACTATTGCTGATTGATGTTTCCCCTATACTTATGTCAAAAGACCTGATGAATGCCCAGTATTGCAGAGGATTTCCATCAAATTTCATGATTTCAACTTTTGGCAACTGAAGCAAATGTAACATTTCATACTGCGTATTACCTGGCTGTGGTGGTTGAACAGTATCATTATGGCTTGTCCAAGACACTGCATTTGGATTGAGTTGCTGATCACTCACTCTGTCTGTGGGTATCGGGTTACTTGACACTAAATGCACTGTTTTGGGATTTGTGCCCATTATACCATCATCTTTAACAGAAGGGGGTCCATCGATTTCATTGATTGCCTTTATTTCAGCTTCAGCGGCTGCAAGCTCAGTCTCCATTTGAAGAGTCTCTTCTTGTAATTCAAGTTCATATTTCTTTAACTTCAGTTCCTGACTCTTCTTCAGAGCAGATTGTTTGACTTTCAGTGCAGCTCTCCTTGCTGCAATCTTCGATCTCGTGCTTCCACTACTTGCATGGCTTCCTACCTGACTCGCTGAATCACTTGGTTTTACTGTATCATGATGCCACATCTGTACACTAGACATCACTGTTTTCAGTCTATCTGACATCTTATTCATGTACATGTCCAGTTTACTAATCTCTTCTGCATCATCTTGCACTATCTCCTTCAGCTGATTTACTTTCTGTGTCAAACTGTCAAAGATTTTCTCAATTGATTTCACTGATCCTTCAACATGTTCAATGTCTGTAGGACTAGCATTCTTATTTACAATGAGACCATTTATCTGATTTTCAGTTCTGGTGAATGCAGATTGGATACCCGCTCTTTCTTTATTCAGTTGAATTATCCTTTCACTCTGAACTTCATCTTTATTTATTGTTACATTAGACATTCTGTCTCTAGCAATCCAGCTGTCTGTGTCACTTCTAATGTCTGATGATAACATTCTTTGTTATGTATAAAAATTTCTTGTACTTTTATGTAGGTGATACGCTTTGGCCATTGACACATAATCCAGTACACTGTCTTGAATGGTTTATTTTATAACTTCAGCATAGATTGATGAATACATTTTCATTCAGTCTTGAATCATTGACAGATATTTTGTATTATGTCTTTCCTTCAAATTCATTTACTGGCCCTTTAATTGTAAGGCCTATTGTTGACAGGTACAAGCTATAATAAAAACAAATGGGAAATATTACAACTTGTAACTAAGGTAGTAAGTACATGTTATGTTATTTTCAACATTATTTTCCGGATTTTAAACGAAACATCTGTGATACACACTTCAACCTTCTCAACATGCAATTTACCCTTTTACATTTGTTATAGCATTGCTAGTTATGATTTACATGTTGTTCCTTATATATATTGTTAATACTTACAAATTTTATGGGCCATTTACACCCTACACAAGTTCATGTCATTCTGCTTACGTCCGCGATCTGTAAATAGTCGAGTCTGGACCAGACAATCCAGTGATTGACTTCGTGAGCATCGATCCACGCAATTGGGATACGATGACCTGCATCAACCAAGTCAGCAAGCCTGACCACCCGATCCCTTTAGTCGCCTTTTACGACAAGCATAGTCGCCTTTGACGGCAAGCATGGGTTGCTGAAGACCTATTCTACTCCGGAATCTTCACGGGTCCTACTGCTTTGTGCTCGTGGTTAACTGAACGAAGTAATACCTATACATGTTGTAGTTGGTGGTCCTTGGAGAGGACGCCAAAATAGTGTAAAATCCATCTCCGACGGAGTTAGTCACTGTCGCCAAGCAGATGGCAACTGATCGGTTACTGGTTCCCCTCTGACATCCGATATAACCAACCCACTTGTGGTCAAGATGCATGTGTCGTATGTTCAGTTAGGCCAGCGTGCCACAATGTTGATGATGCGCTCGTCTCTGTCAAACACCATCTGTGTACTTACACTGGGCTAATAATGCCCCTTTACGAATTCATTCTTGTTAACCAATGGGTCTGAATGTGTGTGTCGTCAATTACTTCAATATCGGTGAAGTTGGCATACTGATGAAAACGACGTGATTGCGTCGTAATTCTTGGGGGTGTACAGGGAAGCTGACAATTCGGGATACTTGCGTCAAGCGTTTTGGAGATAACCCTAGAGAAAGTGGGATGGTTCAGACCATGGTCATCACCATTACACATTTGAATTTTACCAGTTGCTAGATATAAATGACAAGCACCTTGGTAATGCATAGCTTGCTCAAGTATACCACAAATATAAACAATACTGTTCCTGTCAAATCTGGAGTCAAGTCTGGGTTGTCATCGAGGAATTTCATCAAGGCATTCATCATGAGTTTGGCTGTCTCCTCTGCTGGGTACTCGACATAACCCGTGCCAAGGACCGGGTGTTTCGAGGCCTGTTGTAGACACTTGACCACCACTGCTTGAAACACCTGAAGTAAACATGATTGTGTGCGTAAGGCTTCACGCCGCTAAACGATATATTCCAGCAATATCACAGCAAGGGATTCCAGAAGCGGGCTTCGTGTATTAACCGATGTAATTATTCGAAACTGGGCCTTCAGCGTGACAGAGTGCTTTCACCAATACACTATCCCACTACCTCTGAAGTATGTATCGGCATAACTTTACTATGTATTACAAAGAAACACTTATAACCAGTGTACCCCACTGACAACGGATCCTGACAGGCGACGAAACAAAACTCTTCACGGCGATAAAGGCACCCAAGACAACAAGTGGGCAGTCCGTGTTCCCCTCTCACTGTTAAACACGCCTGTTAATTCACACAGTTGATCGACGGGGACAACGGAGCTGGATGAAGTATAACCAGACGTGTGTGTTGTGACACCTGACATGGATCTACGAAGATCAGGTGTAGAATAGGTCTTCAGCAACTCATTCTTGCCGTAAAAGGCGATTATGCTTGAGGTAGGAGGCGACTAACGGGATCGGGTGGTCAGGCTCGCTGACTTGGTTGATGCATGTCAGCGTATCCCAACTGCTTGGATCGATGCTCATGATGTCAATCACTGGATTGTCTGGTCCAGACTAGATTATTTACAGACCGCTGTCATATAGCTGGAATATTGCTGAGTGCAGCGTTAAACAACAAACAAACAAAGTTAGAAACATAACACTTGCGCTTGTATATCCACTGATGCGTGTGTACAAGAATAATGTTCCTTATTTTAGGCAAATGTCCAAAGCTTAATTAAGCTTACTTATGTTTCACTTGTATCTGAAGAGCAGGCGTACACCCACAACACCTAATTGTCCTGCTCAGTTGAAGCTCCAATCACCTTATCACGAAAGAGCCAAGATCAGTTAATATCTGTGACCACAGTTCCTCACTAGAATCGTCCAATTAATTAAACAGGGGTGCTCTCGGATAATTTCTAAAACTGGAGTAAAACCAAACTCACAATCGCATTTACGTCATGCATCCAGGTGTATCACGTGTCTACAACATGCCTCAAAACATAACTTCATCTCGATCGGTTTCCCGGCCCCGTGTTATGTTGAGTACTCGGCAGAGAAGTCAGCAAAACTCATGATGAATGCCCTAATGACATTCCTCGATAACAACCCCGAATCAACACTTCAGACTGTGTTAATTGGAGTCCATCAGAAAGATACTGCCATCAGAAAGGTGCGCTGTTTACAAGCTTAACATAGTCAATCAACTCTCGTGATGTAGTAATTTTGATTCTCTGTATGAAATGGGAATTTGTTTTGTTTTAAAAACCTTCTATTCGATCCAAAATTAACCAAACTTAATAACTGGTGTTCCATTTAGAAATGATATTATGCTATTTGTTTCATATACTCCATAATAGTGTTAATGATTCCATTAATGATATTGTGTACCCCATGATTACCAGATTGTGGAACTGCAAGGAGAGGATGTCATGAACGCTGCCACGTCAGTTGTGAAAGCAGGTGCGTGTGGCATATAATGTACATGGTATTGTCCTGACATATTACGACAAATCCAGTGAATCCTGCCCAGTAGATGGATGACAATGTGGTTGTTAACCAGCCAGCGACTCAGAGGCTGCACGGAAAAAAACGCTATTATTATTATATTTTACAGATTAGAATTAAAATACATCAAAGAGAGTTTGGGTGATCCTGGCACAGTCAGGCTGGTAAGACTCGTCATCAGCTCAGGGCCCTTGTCCCCTCTAAATGCAGCGAAGACAGCGAATGGGACTTCTCCCAGGAAGCGTTGCCTAGTCAACTTTTCGGAGAATGTGAAGACTCCCAAACACTGCAGCCTTCTGCATTACCCAGATTGTCAGAAGGGCTGTATTCCTGGTAGAAAACCCGGGTACTCTCCCAATGTCAGTCAACAGATTGGGAGGTACCAAACCTAAGGTACCGAGAACAATTGGGAGTCGGACAACTTGGTATATGGGAAGAAAGCGTGACATACCGAAAGCGAGGTCTGCATATTTGTCATGTTTTTCCTGAATCTTGTAAATCCCATTACTGTCAAAGGGGACAGAAAATTCAATGGTATAAATGATTTCATTGGATTTATTTAAAAGGACAAGATCAGGTTTTGTTGGCCTGGATACGTCTGAGGCTATATACGGGCCTATTCCAAAGAATTTTGTATTTCTCATTTTCCATGACGCCCTCTACATATTCTGGGTCGTACCATGGATGGACCTCTGTGTCAAAACCACAAGCATTGTGAAAACGGTAATGAAATGATTTAGCCACTCTATCATGTCGCTTAAGATACCGTGTTTGTGCCAAAGCAGGGCATCCGCTGACAATGTGTTGGGCAGTCTCATTAAATTCCTTGCATAATCTACATTTCATATTTATATTTTGATGCCAAACCACACATTGATGGTTTCGAGTGGGAAGTGACTGGTCCTGAGCAGCAAACAAAAAGCCTTCTGTTTCACTTTTCAGGCCAGACGACTTCATCCAAGCGGAGGACTCTGCGGGGTTGCTGAACCTCTCAACACTGCACATAAACTCGATAGCCTCTCCTTGAAAATCTGAGTCTGGGTCGATTTGATATGGCACTTTGCTTGGTTGACACTCTTCTCTGTGCCGTCCAGCAGTACAGAACCATCAAGAAAATCAACACTGACATTGAGATTATCATTATACTGAACCGCAAAAGAAACGTCACCCCAAATAACATTGCATGAAAACTTGTCATTTAAATATCTGGGTAATTTTTGTCATTACCTCGTCCGGAAAAATGAAATTTGATGATAAAAAAAGCAGCAGATGACAATAAAATCGATCGCCCAAACGCATCACGGCAACGGCCATGGTAACCCGATGCACGTGCTACCACATGCCAAGATTGACAAGAAATCAGCGACACCAAGCACTTGGACGATTGCAAGCTGGACAAACCGCCCGGCAGGTAGCCAATGTATTTAAAGTACACGTAAGGACCATATACAGGCTCCAGCAACGGTACCAGATCACCAACACTACACATGACCGACCACGTAGTGGAAGACCAAGGGTCACCACCCGACGTCAGGATCGTCAGATTGTGCAACAGCATCTTCAAGATTGCTTTGTAATTACTGCTGCGGAAACTGCTTGACAAACCATGGGGACACACCAGTGACACATTAGTGCGGACATCTTGCGTCGACGATTGACGAGCAGACACCTCCACTGTCACAGGCCACATCGAGGACCCATTCTGACACCACGTCATCGCCGGGACCGTCTTCAGTGGGGAACACAGCACCAGCATTGGTGCCACCAGCTGTGGAGAAGAGTCCTCTCCTCAGACGAGAGCAGAGAGAGAGAGAGAGAGAGAGAGAGAGAGAGAGAGAGAGAGAGAGAGAGAGAGAGAGAGAGAGAGAGAGAGAGAGTCTGGCGACGCCGCGGGAAACGTTATTTGGATGTGTTGTTGAGAGAGACTCGTGGGGTGGTCCGAGCATCATGGTGTGGGGTGGAATTGTTCTTGCACAGAGGATCGACCCTGTGGTCTTCCAGAAAAAACGGTCCAGGGAGAGGCAATGGTGTCACAGCAGGTCGGTACATTGATCAAGTCTTGCGACCACACGCCATACCTGATTTGGCACGTCGCCGCAACCACGAGTTTCAGCACGAAAACGCCCGTGCCGGCACTGCGTGAGCAACAAGAGACTTCCTCCAGCAGAATGGCATCAGAGTCATGAAGTGGGCTCCCCTCAGTCCCAATTTAAATCCCATTGCGCACCTGTGGGACGAGATTCAAAGATGGCTGAATGACGTCCGACCAAGGCCGACAACTGCAGCTGAACTGCGTTAGGCGTTTCTCAGAGAGAGGGCTATGGCCTTCATCAACCGCCTCATTCATTCCATGTATCGACGTTGCACGGCAGTCATCATGTGGCGGACACACGAGATACTGACTTTTGATGCCATTTTCCCAGAGACTAGTGTCGTGCTTCACTTTAAGGACATTTGACACTTTGTCAACCTTGATGATCAGTTTTGCCAAGATTCATCTTTTAATATGTCTCAAGGTATGTTTACAGTGTTTGGACAATTAAGGTTTCTCATATATCTATCCGTGGTGACGTTTCTTTTGCGGTTTAGTATATTATTATTATTGAAACAATATATTCCAATATACTGCAACGAAAGTAGTACATTTTCTAAAACATTACAGATGGGTCACAGATCGACTTAGGACAACAAACACACGTGGTAGCCGGACAACTAGTTGAGGGAAGGTAAAATGGGGTCAGTACTTTAGTGTTAGGGACACGGGTGGTCCGAGTCGCTGGGAAGAATTGTTTCCCATATTCACCCCGATTATGCTTCTATGCTTGTCAGCACCATAGCCTACTGACGGGTTTCATCAAAGTTGTAAATGTCTTAGCCCTGCATCACTTCGTGCTTTCCTGTCACATCAAGCTGACACGATGGGGGGTGTGTGGAAACCTTCACCCTCAATAAAACAAATGGATATGATCTTGGTATCATGCCATGAGTTTATGTGGGGTTGTGGTTCTTCTCGCTGTCGTCACTGATTCTCAGTGGCCCATTGATGCAATATTCATCACTATATCGGCAGATCCTCGAGACTGATTATTCTCTGGGCTGACGTTGCATATTTATAAAATGTGTGAACTTGTGTACAGACCAATAAGAGTGACATCGGAGAAATGCAAGCACAACTCACCCTTCAATCTGCATCCATGACATGATGACACATACTTTCTTCAAAATCGCTTTAGAAAAGTGGGGAAAGGTTAGTAATTTGTAATAAAGTAATTCAATAACAATGTAAACCATAGTGACATCTCACCTTCTTTGTGTCAAATCCAAACTGCCAACTGTCAACAAAAGTTGATTTTACAGTAATATTGTGTTCTTCCAGCGTGGTTACATAGGTGATTATGTTTACAATGTCTGAACGTCTGAATACTTGACCACGCACTAGAGACAATACTCCATGGCATCAGCTATCAAACGTTGTCTTCGTCTTGTAGGATTGATTTAATAAGTCATTTAATGTTGCTGGAGAGAGAGACACAATGAACGGAACATAGGTAAAATATTTGAAGCTGACGCCCGCGACTGTTCGGCCGATGTCAGCAGGGGACGATCACTACAGGACAGCTGAGTCTCAGCTTTACAAGCGTATGTTGTACGACCCCGAGAACAAGTGGGAGGACATTCAGTCATCTCTGTTTGTTGTTTAACACCGCACTAATCATTCAAGCTATTGGTGGGTTGCGGTGGCCACATGAACGTGAAAAACGTTACTCCTGGAAACCTATGCCTTTTCGCTGAAGCCCAACCAAAGAACACATGTACATCGCCAAGATCTGAAACTATGCCACCTACCTAGCAACTGAGTAGGAAAAAACCTCACTTAAAAAATCATATGTGCACTAAACGGTCATTTGCGCTACATTGGCGATATTACGTAGATTTACACACCGGTTTTTACCCTTTGCCCTCATAACGCATTTAAGGGCTTTTGATAAACAAGCTATATCAGCAGCGTATTGGCTTTGATCCAATGCGTTGACTCATGAATCCATGTCATCGTACATTGAGGTTTGCTGGAAGATTGATGATCCCCACCTACGTGAAACAAGACGGACGAAACATTTAACAAGGTGCAGTGATGTATATTAACAAACTCTTTTCCTAGAGCATTACGCTACCTTGGGATATTATTGCTTCAATGTACAAGCCAATTAAACAATGTTGAAACAATCCCATACATGATATTCATACCATAATGGTTGCGTGATATTCGTTCATTATACACTGAAGGGCTCTTTTTACAGTATTCATAATTCAAGGCAGTGCATTTCATTTTTTAAATTTAAAATCACATTAGTACAAGTACACTTTGTTTTAATTATGGTATCCTTACACCTACAACACGCACGCATGCACGCACACACACCTCCTCCCAAATAGGTAGATGATCCATTTTACTTTCCTTTGTATCCAACTTTCTATGACATGGCTCTTTGGCTGAAATAAAGCGACCTTAAAGTGTAACACGCTCACTGTATCTATTGGTCTACTCAAGTGTTGGAGCGAACTAGGGGTATTGTTACCTGGATTTGATATATGTGGGCACATACCTGCACTGTTACCCTTGTTCCACGCCATTACACAATGACGTCAGAGGCTGTATTACGGGTATATATAAATATCACAGTCAAAGAGAAAATAGGATTTTAGTGAATACAACTTTGAGAAGAAAGAGAGGGCGGCCATTTTGTTGCAAAGAATGACAGCAGTGTGAAACATATTTCAGCATACAACAGTTTATCATCGCCAGTAGGTAAGATCATTGTGTTATTTTGACTATGTAGACTTGTGACATAGGCAGAGGAATGGACGAAGTGACTAATGCACTCGTTATTCACGTATGGGTTCCGAGAAAACAATGTGCCTGTGTTATAAGATGTGTAAACCATATCATTGGATCCTAC
The DNA here is from genome assembly GCF_023055435.1 of Haliotis rufescens. Lineage (NCBI taxonomy): Eukaryota > Metazoa > Mollusca > Gastropoda > Lepetellida > Haliotidae > Haliotis > Haliotis rufescens. The sequence continues at coordinate 1,046,945 of NW_025964201.1, read as the reverse complement.
TTAGTGTGTCTCTCACATCTTAAGTAATTTCTTTTGCTTCAAGATCACTTGGTATTTGACGTCGTAAAAAAAACAATTAAAAAGTGTGTAATGTCGATAACTTAAAACGTATGAGGACATGTTTTCAATCATAAATTACATTTTATGAATAAAACTTTATATCTTTTACACATGACCCCGTGACATGATATTAGTTTTAGCATTTGACTAATGTTGCAGATTTCCTATTTTCGTTTTGCCACGCTCAAGCCGGAAGTAATAAATCGATCGTGTAATATCGGAAACAGCCGAAATGTATGTTTGAAAGCCTGAGTCGGCGATTTTGTGTGCCCAGAGGAGACAACAAATATGGAATTAACCAACACGTTTTGTCTTTCTACATAGTGTTACGTGTCGATTCCCAAATGTCTAACCCGAAATCTGTATGTAAAATAACCTAGTGTGAAACCAACAAACAACCAACAAGTCGTATACTGATGATAGGGAAAGGGGTGTTCTGCCCCAGGTGCCCAGGTCCAACGTTAAAAATAGCTCGCCAGCTATCGGCTGTGTAAACACATGATTCTGAATGACTTAACCATATACAAACACTTATAACATGTTCAGGGCATGTCCACTATATCAGGTGTCGATGTACTCTCGTCAGACACAAAAAGTTATATACGAACTTACTATATAAAAAACAAACAAACATTACAAATAATCACTTCGGTAGCAAGATGTTTTGTATGAACTTAAATCTAAACTTTTTAATAAACGTGAAACAGTTATATAAGCCTTGTCAAAGCCTTGTGGCTGGTGACCTTATCAGTATGGTATGCGTGTATAGCCTTTACGCTTCACCACTGCTATCACAAAATGGCCATATATGATTGCAAGATGTGTTTGAATCGTTTGAAACTGCAGAAGAGTGCATGGGTTATATTTGAATCACTGCGTTTTGTAACCGGTTTGAACTGACCCTACTACAGGCTACATAAAGATACAGATCTTGAGGCCGTGTCATTTCCTTTTGACATTTCTTAGCGATTGAAGACCGAGACTGAAGTCTCTCAATAGCACTTCGTTTGATTCATTTTGGAAAACACAACGTTCTAACATATCAAGGTAAAATTATTTTTAATAAGAATTGTAAGTAACATTGTAGAATTCTTTTTTTCATAATTCTATGTGAAGTCATGAGGCAGATATAAATTATTTGTTGAATCTCGTTTGGTCAAGTCAGAGACCATTTTATTGTTGAACCATTCAGTCGCGTTTTGACTGTTGTGTACTCCATTAACTACTTGAAAGTAAGATAATAATAAGGTGTGTTTTAAAAAAAATAATATCTACGATCATACAAATTATTTTGTAGGCGTAAAAGATAAAGTTATTCTCTCACATAGTGTTTTTAAAAAAAAATCTTTCTTATTACATAGAATGACAAGCAAGAAAGTATTTCTCAACACAGGCCAGGTATATATACACAGTTGCTATATAAAGTGCTTATCAATCCCAGGCCAGGAATATATACACAGTTGCTATATAACGTGCTTATCAATCCCAGGCCAGGAATATATACACAGTTGCTATATAACGTGCTTATCAATCCCAGGCCAGGAATATATACACAGTTGCTATATAACGTGCTTATCAATCCCAGGCCAGGAATAAAAACACATTTGCTATGTAACGTGCTTATTAATCCCAGGCCAGGAATATATACACAGTTGCTATATAACGTGCTTATCAATCCCAGGCCAGGAATATATACACAGTTGCTATATAACGTGCTAATCAATCCCAGGCCAGGAATAAAAACACATTTGCTACGTAACGTGCTTATCAATCCCAGGCCAGGAATATATACACAGTTGCTATATAACGTGCTTATCAATCCCAGGCCAGGAATAAAAACACATTTGCTATGTAACGTGCTTATCAATCCCAGGCCAGGAATTTATACACAGTTGCTACATAACGTGCTTATCAATCCCAGGCCAGGAATATATACACAGTTGCTATATAACGTGCTTATCAATCCCAGGCCAGGAATATATACACAGTTGCTATATAACGTGCTTATCAATCCCAGGCCAGGAATAAAAACACATTTGCTATGTAACGTGCTTATCAATCCCAGGCCAGGAATTTATACACAGTTGCTACATAACGTGCTTATCAATCCCAGGCCAGGAATAAAAACACATTTGCTATGTAACGTGCTTATCAATCCCAGGCCAGGAATATATACACAGTTGCTATATAACGTGCTTATCAATCCCAGGCCAGGAATAAAAACACATTTGCTATGTAACGTGCTTATCAATCCAAGGCCAGGAATTTATACACAGTTGCTACATAACGTGCTTATCAATCCCAGGCCAGGAATATAAACACAGTTGCTATATAACGTGCTTATCAATCCAAGGCCATGAATAAATACACAGTTGCTATATAACGTGCTTATCAATCCCAGGCCAGGAATATAAACACAGTTGCTATATATCGTGCTTATCAATCCCAGGCCAGGAATATAAACACAGTTGCTATATATCGTGCTTATCAATCCCAGGCCAGGAATATAAACACAGTTGCTATATAACGTGCTTATCAATCCCAGGCCAGGAACATATACACAGTTGCTATATAACGTGCTTATCAATCACAGGCCAGGAATTTATACACAGTTGCTATATAACGTGCTTATCAATCCCAGGCCAGGAATAAAAACACATTTGCTATGTAACGTGCTTATCAATCCCAGGCCAGGAATATATACACAGTTGCTATATAACGTGCTTATCAATCCCAGGCCAGGAATAAAAACACATTTGCTATGTAACGTGCTTATCAGTCCCGACCAGGAATTTATACACAGTTGCTACATAACGTGCTTATCAATCCCAGGCCAGGAATATAAACACAGTTGCTATATAACGTGCTTATCAATCCCAGGCCATGAATAAAAACACAGTTGCTATATAACGTGCTTATCAATCCCAGGCCAGGAATATAAACACAGTTGCTATATATCGTGCTTATCAATCCCAGGCCAGGAATATAAACACAGTTGCTATATAACGTGCTTATCAATCCCAGGCCAGGAACATATACACAGTTGCTATGTAACGTGCTTATCAATCCCAGGCCAGGAATATATACACAGTTGCTATATAACGTGCTTATCAATCCCAGGCCAGGAATATATACACAGTTGCTATATAACGTGCTTATCAATCCCAGGCCAGGAATATATACACAGTTGCTATATAACGTGCTTATCAATCCCAGGCCAGGAATATATACACAGTTGCCATATAACGTGCTTATCAATCCCAGGCCAGGAATATAAACACAGTTGCTATATATCGTGCTTATCAATCCCAGGCCAGGAATATAAACACAGTTGCTATGTAACGTGCTTATCAACCCCAGGCCAGGAATAGCACGAGGAGCAGGAGGGGTGCTCTCCGTGTCTAGGAGGAATAGGAGGGGGTGCTCTCTGTGTCTGGGAGGAATCCCCACCTGTAGACCAGCATAGGTTACTGGAAACCAGGTCTCAACTGGAATCCCCACAATGTAGACCAGCACAGGTTACTGGCGGCCAATTCTACCCTGGAATCCCCACCTGTAGACCAGCATAGGTCACTGGTGACAAATTCTCACCCGACATCCCCACCTGTAGACCAGCATAGGTTACTGGGGACCAATCCTAACCCATAATCCCCACAATGTAGACCAGCATCGGCTACGGGGGACCAGTTCTAACCCGGAATCCCCACCTGCAGACCAGCATGGGTTACTAGGGACCAATTCTAACCTGGAACCCCAACCTGCAGACCAGCATAGGTTACTGGGGACCAGTTCTAACCCGGATTCCCCAAAATGTAGACCAGCATAGGTTACTGGGGACCAATTCTAACTTGGCATCCCCACCTGTAGACCAACATAGGTTGCTGGGGATCAGTTCCAACCCGGAATCCCCACAATGTAGACCAACATAGGTTGCGGGGGACCAATTCTCACCCAGAATCTCCACCTGTAGACCAGCTTAGGTTTCGGGGAACCGAGATTACAATGTTATTTAGTTATATTTATATGACCAGATTAATGGTAAACATTGACCTGAAGACAACGATGGAACGAACACAGATGTATAAGCAGACTCAAACCATGCTAGACACGGACTTCACTCACTCACCTGTATAGAAGAAGCCTGCCTCTGCAATCACATGTCTGTCCTGTAGTACGCTCCCTGGCAGTCTAGTAACGGACTCACTCACTCACTCACCTGTATGGAAGAAGCCTGTCTCTGCAATCACCTGTCTGTCCTGTAATACACTCCCTGGCAGTCTGGACACGGACTCACTCACTCACTCACCTGTATAGAAGAAGCCTGTCTCTGTAATCCCCTGTCTGTCCTGTAATACACTCCCTGGCAGTCTAGACACGGACTCGCACACTCACTCACTCACCTGTATAGAAGAAGCCTGTCTCTGCAATCACCTGTCTGTCCTGTAATACACTCCCTGGCAGTCTAGACACGGACTCGCACACTCACTCACTCACCTGTATAGAGGAAGCCTGTCTCTGCAATCACCTGTCTGTCCTGTAATACACTCCCTGGCAGTCTAGACACGGACTCGCACACTCACTCACTCACCTGTATAGAAGAAGCCTGTCTCTGCAATCACCTGTCTGTCCTGTAATACACTCCCTGGCAGTCTAGACACGGACTCGCACACTCACTCACTCACCTGTATAGAAGAAGCCTGTCTCTGCAATCACCTGTCTGTCCTGTAATACACTCCCTGGCAGTCTAGACACGGACTCACTCACTCACTCACCTGTATAGAAGAAGCCTGCCTCTGCAATCACCTGTCTGTCCTGCAGTACATTCCCTGGCAGTCTAGACACGGACTCACTCACTCACTCACTCACCTGTATAGAAGAAGCCTGCCTCTGCAATCACCTGTCTGTCCTGCAATACACTCCCTGGCAGTCTAGACACGGACTCACTCACTCACTCACTCACTCACCTGTATAGAAGAAGCCTGTCTCTGCAATCACCTGTCTGTCCTGTAATACACTCCCTGGCAGTCTAGACACGGACTCACTCACTCACTCACTCACTCACCTGTATAGAAGAAGCCTGTCTCTGTAATCACCTGTCTGTCCTGTAATACACTCCCTGGCAGTCTAGACACGGACTCACTCACTCACTCACCTGTATGGAAGACGCCTGTCTCTGTAATCACCTGTCTGTCCTGTAGTACATTCCCTGGCAGTCTAGACACGGACTCACTCACTCACTCACCTGTATAGAAGAAGCCTGTCTCTGCAATCACCTGTCTGTCCTGTAGTACATTCCCTGGCAGTCTAGACACGGACTCACTCACTCACTCACCTGTATAGAAGAAGCCTGCCTCTGCAATCACCTGTCTGTTCTGCAGTACACTCTCTGGCAGTCTAGACACGGACTTCTCATACGCCGGAAACCGAACGCTCTCCATGTGAACAAGCGACCTTGGTCTTGCCACCTGCCGTGTTGCCATGGGAACATTTCCTACCTCCCTACCCAGCAGGAATGGGCAGTCGGGGAAGTGGGTTCTGTGTTCTGTTTCTGGGTCATCATTAGGGAGCCAACCCTTGAGGATTCCGTTACAAAAGACGCACCTCACTCTGTCACTCGGTCCGACATAATAAAACCCCGTCTTGGCGAGTCGCTGGGGGTTGACTGCGGAGGCTAGGGGCGTACGAATGTCTGGAGTCGAGCTGCTTCTGAGTGCAGTTGTTTAATGTCTGAAAAGTTCATCTTTTCATCTTTTCAAACTTCCCCCTCATGAGGATCTTTGGGCTAGCTGTACATGATGTAAAATGTTCTTCTATCTGCAATAAAACATGAAAAATGGTAGGAAGATTATCAGTGACATCTTTGATCAATTTCCTTGCAATAAATAAAAGTTGTAACTAGAAACTAGGAACATTTACAGTTCAAAACCACAACATATGCTTTTGCTGGGGCATTAAACGACAAGTAATATACTTTAGTAAGTTATCGTCTTGTAATGATCCAGAAGAAAACGTATCGTGTATCGTATCGTCGTATGAAAACTAACGATGCACCAGTGTACCGATTTATCGTTTCACCCCTAATAACGTCCTCTGTACAAACATTAACAACTGGAGGGAGTGCAAATTCCAAGAAGCTATCAACATGAGACGAGCCAAGCCATCAGTCAGTCGAGACTACATGGGACATTCCATTCATACACTCATACATATACCCCAGAAGCAACATGGCTGTTAGCTGGGCGTTGTGCTTCTATTCCACTCAGAAACAACATGGCTGATAGCTGGGTGTTATGCAACTATTCCACCCCAGAAACAACATGGTTGACAGCTTGGTGTTGTGCATCTTTTCCACCCCAGAAACAGAACGACTGATAGCTGGGTGTTGTGCATCTATTCCACTCAGAAACAACATCGCTGTTAGCTGGGCGTTGTGCATCCATTCAATCCCAGAAACAACAATGCTGATAGCTGGGGGTTGTGCCTCTATTCCACTCAGAAACAATATGGCTGGGCGTTGTGCATCCATTCAATCCCAGAAACAACAATGCTGATAGCTGGGGGTTGTGCCTCTATTCCAACCCAGTAACAACATGGCTGGGCGTTGTGCATCCATTCAATCCCAGAAACAACAATGCTGATAGCTGGGGGTTGTGCCTCTATTCCAACCCAGTAACAACATGGCTGGGTGTTGTGCATCCATTCAATCCCAGAAACAACAATGCTGATAGCTGGGGGTTGTGCCTCTATTCCAACCCAGTAACACCATGGCTGGGTGTTGTGCATCCATTCCACCCCAAATACAATATGACTGACAGCTGGGCCTTGTGCATCCATTCCAACCCAGATCAAAATATGACTGACAGCTGGGTGTTGTGCATCCACTCCACCCAAGAAACAACATGGCTGACAGCTGGCGTTGTGCACCCATTCCATCCGAGAAACAACATGGCTGGGTGTTGTACATCTATTCTACCCCAGAAACAACTTGGCTTGGTGCTTCGCATCCATTCCACCCCAGAAACAACATGGCTGACAGCTGGGCCTTGTTCATCCATTTCATCCCAGAAACAACATGGCTGGGCCTTGTGCATCAATTCTACCCCAGAAACAACTTGGCTTGGTGCGTCGCATCCATTCCACCCCAGAAACAACATGGCTAGGTGTTGTGCATCCATTCCACCCCAGAAACAACACGGCTGGGTGTTGTGCATCCATTCCACCCCAGAAACAACATGGCTGGGGGTTGTGCCTCTATTCCAACCCAGAAACAACATGGCTGGGTGTTGTGCATCCAATCCACCCCAGAAACAACATGGCTGGGCCTTGTGCATCCATTCCACCCCAGATACAATATGACTGACAGCTGGGCCTTGTGCATCCATTCCACCCCAGAAACACTATGGCTTGGTGTTGTGCATCCATTCCACCCCAGATACAATATGACTGACAGCTGGGCCTTGTGCATCCATTCCACCCCAGAAACAACATGGCTAAGTGTTGTGCATCCATTCCGACCCAGAAACAACACGGCTGGGTTTTGTGCTTCCATTCCACCCCAGATACAATATGACTGACAGCTGGTCCTTGTGCATCCATTCACCACGTAACAACATGGCTGGGTGTTGTGCATCCATTCCACCCCAGAAATAACACGGCTTGGTTTTGTGCATCCATTCACCCCAGAAACAACATGGTTGGGTGTTGTGCATCCATTCCACCCCAAAAACAACACGGCTGGGTACTGTGCATCCATTCAACCCCAGAAACAATATGACTGACAGCTGGGCCTTGTGCATCCATTCCACCCCAATAACAACACGGCTGGGTGTTGTGCATCCATTCCACCCCAGATACAATATGACTGACAGCTGGGCCTTGTGCATCCATTCCACCCCAGATACAATATGACTGACAGCTGGGCGTTGTGCATCCATTCCAACCCAGATACAATATGACTGACAGCTGGGTGTTGTGCATCTATTTCACCCCAGAAACAACATCGCCGATAGCTGGGTGTTGTGCATCTATTCCACCCCAGAAACAAACGTCTCATTCCGTGACAAGCAGCCTTGCAGCGGATTAAGCCGAGTAGACTGAGCTCCTTTCTACTTAAATGCGCAGGCGTCGTCAACATGGCCAAGCCTATATTGTGGTATGAGAGACGCGGCCGAACTTAATACTGAAAGCGCTCGGTTTGCGTCGCGTAAACAGTGGAACCAGTTTATGAACCGAGTTGATCCTAAGCTGGTTCCCGGCTCCTTATGCACGTCGTCAACTTGCGCAAATTGACAGACGGGACGGTCACGGGACCCAGGTACAGCTTAGGGTCTCAACTCCAGACCTCGGTTAAATGTAGCATGTAATGTCGAGGAATTTAAATGATTGTTCATCAACTGAACTGGTTCAACTTTTCAATTTGGTTTGCGCAACAAGCCGAGCGCTTAAATAGCCTCTTCATTTTGATTTACGGTCACTCATATCATCCCAGTGCAAAATCAGATCTCAGTGCTCACAACCGCTAGAACTAATTAGATCGTATTTGAATGAGATAGCATTCTAGCGCGGGTATGCATTCTAGCACGAAAGTGTAGCTGTATCGTTTTATCATCCAAAACTGGCTCCCACAGGAGATATCGCTTGGATGAGATCAAGCGATTTATTACTTGCCTGTCAAGAGATCACCCGTTTAATAAACATACAGCTGTATTACACATTGTGTAATACCAAAACGCGTGCTTATGTACTCTCGGAACACGTTCCACGAACAAATATTGAAAGCTCTCAACATCCCTTGGCTTATTCAACGACATCGCGTGTGGAGATGCTAGATCACTGATAGGAGCTTATGCACACTCGATGACCCCCGCAACCTTGTTGCTAGGTTGACGTCACATGGCATTGTTTCGCCGTAGGATCTTGCAACAAAATTCCACAAATTACGTTATCGGGTATTGTGACGTGATTGTAACCTTTGAGGTGCAAGGCCCCGTTCAACAAGGCGATCGTACGGTAGCGCAACGACAGTCGTTGGTCTAACTTAAAGTATATGAGTTGCGATAACCTTAACGCTACGATAATTTTGTGGAACGGACGCCTGAATTCTAAAGGTGGACCGTTGGATGGTATTAAATTCATACGTTTCAACTTTTGACGTATTTGAAGTGTTACTGTGTTAAACTCAGTTGGATTATGCCATGGATCGTGTAGGTGTCAGCCTATTCACACTAAACAGTATAATTCTAAAAACGTTATAAATGGCCAGTAATAAATAAAATACTAAACTCGCTCCCGTGTAAAAGCAATTTTATGAAACTCGTGAATAGTTGTGGTATCTGACTCGCTTTCGCTCGTCAGATACCAGAACTATTCACTCGTTTCATGAAATTGGTATTACACGGGAGCTCGTTTAGTATTCTATATATATACTATACATAGAATAGCGCTAGCATTTAAAGATACGCCTGCATATTAATTATTTCCTAGTTTGAGCAGTCACATTAGTACATACATGCAACGCATACAGTTACACATCACTAGTTCGTTGATAACTTATATTAAATACAAATTACCGAATTTTAAAAGAGTAATCTCTTATCATAACTGAATATCTCAGTTACACGCTACATAGTAAGAGTAAGTGAGTGAGTTGGGTTTAACGCCGCTTTCAACAGTATTCCAGTTATATCACGGCGTGCCAGCTTAATGTGGGAGGAAAGCCCGAAGTGATGCAGGTCTCAGACGTTTACCACTTTGGTAAACCCACGAGCACGGGAATGGTGCTGACAAACCTGGAAACATAATCGGGGCGAACCGGGATTCGAACCCACAATCATAGGTTTCTGGCGTGCCCAAGGGACGCAACTCTGCACAGCGAATCGCGGCGCGCTTAGACGACTGGGCCACCCGTGCCCCCCTACATAGTTAGAAGAATACTAGTAGCTGTGTGGCGTCATAAATATATACTTATTATCTCTAAGAGTAGGAATATATATATAAAATGCTACCACGTTGTGTTAAATAATAACACATTGTTAATACATATAAATTCATTCATAAGCGAGTGATAAAATAAAGGATTTATACATACCCTGTGGGTGACACCGGAGTGTGTCTATAAACCCACATCATATGGGATTATGGATTTCCTATAAAAAGTAAATAACATAACATACATATATACGTACATACAACCATTTCCTTAAATTATAGAAAACCAACTTCTAATTCAATCCTTACATTCAAAACTCCCACTCAAATCATGCTCTCACACTTACTTACATGTTAAACACTTTATACTGATAAAATAGAAGATATCTTGATTATTTGATATCATAGGTAGGCATTTACAATATTTTCCATTTCCATATTTAAATGATAAGTTAGAATTCTGTTTAGGAGAGATAATGTACATAACTAACCCGAACTATATGTAGTCCATGTCCTGTCTGTGCAGAGTTATAAGCAGAGTGAATAAAAAATGTGCAAATGTTAGGGAGGAAAGCTGAAGTGAGATACTGTTAATCAGCTAGGAAGCTGAAAGCTTTTGTATTGACAAGCTAGAGAGTTAGTGACAAAGGGACAGGAATAGACTAACCTGTCCACCTTTCAATAAATTGGACCAACCGCTTGGACTCTTAACTCAAGCATATACATTTTGTACTTATACAACTAATGAAGATACACTCTCTCAAAAAAGAAACGCAACCCCAGTCTGAAAATGTGAGAAAACCCCAAGAAGAAAAATATTGATTGTAAATACAATTTTTCTGATATGCACTTATACCATTTACACTGTTTATTAACGTAAGCGCCCAAACACACCAATTTTCGTGCACAAGGGCATTTTATTGTTACTTTTATCATAGTGAGCAAAATTTTCACGTGGCCCATGCCAAAAGCCTCATGCACGTGCAATTCATGGAAAGAGCAGTAGACGTATGGGTTTATAAAAGCACGTATTGATTAACGATTCACTCTATCATTTTCACCGAAAGACAAGGTCGCATATGCCAAGGTTGAGTGCTGCAGATCGAAATATCGCCATTGGACGTATTGAGGCCGGACAAAGCTTTAGAAACGTTGACCGGCACCTCAATGTTTATAAAACAACGATTTCCCGACTTTGGAAACGATACACCCAGTTTCATGCAACTGAAGATCGCCCCAGAAGTGGTAGGCCATGGGTTACCACACCACCTCAGGATCAATTCATCTGGGTCACCCACCTACGTAATCGGCTAGCCACACCTACCGTCACTGCAACACAGGTGCCAGGTTTGAGAAGAGTGTCCGCACAAACAATTAGGAACCGTCTACGAGAGGCCGGTCTACGTACAAGAAGACCACTTATTGGACCTGTTTTACCCAACGAACATCGATGCCAACGACTCAGGTGGTGCACCAACGTTCGGATATTGACCCTCAGAAACTGGAGGCGCGTCTGGTTTAGTGACGAATCTCGTGTTCTCTTACAACGCCGTGACGGAAGACTGCGTGTCTATAGAAGAGGAAACGAGCGTTTTGCCACGAATTGTGATCGGCAGGTCGACAGATTTGGAGGAGGGAGTGTCATGGAATGGGGAGCCATGTCTTACAACCAAAGATCTGAACTTGTGATCATTCGTGGCAATTTGACAGCCCAGCGCTATATCAATGACGTCTTACAGCCTCATCTTCTGCCGATTATCGACCAACAGAGGGAGTTCTTTCAACAAGACAACGCCTGGCCACACACTGCTTATGCAACAGTGAATTTTCTCTAGAATTCTAACGTCAACGTGTTACCATGGCCCTCCCGATCACCAGACATCAACCCAATCGAACATCTTTGCGATTATCTGGACCGACGAGTACGTGCACGTACACCGCCGCCGCAGACGTTGGATGCACTAGCCGTTGCACTGCAGGAGGAGTGGAGAGCAATCCCTCAGGAAAGAATGTGATTTGATGCACTTCCCGAAGAAAAACCCGTTTTGTTACAATAAAGATGATTAACGATCAGATTGACTGGGAGCCGCCATCTTCTTTGAAGTGATATGAGAGGTGGCACTGATTGATGAGACACTAGAACTAGCGGCTGGTGGCCCCACGATCGAGCCCAGAAAGTCCAGCTTACTTCGGCAAAGGTGGAAACTGGACGTTTATTATCGGTTAACTGCCTTGCATCGGCAAGATGCCTTGGGCAACGAACAAACTCTTACTTCTTTATGCAGGTTGTGTGAGTGGCGGATGATACGGGTAGGTCAGGACATGTTTACACTTTGCGCGAAAATGTGATGTCATCACTGAGTTTCGTGGTCCATTCAAATAATTCTAATAACTATTTTGCCTGTTACAGCCAATAGGATCTGTTTCGGCTGATAATCGAGACTGATTATTTTCTGGCGTTCAGGTTTTATATTTCCACCCGCAACTGATGGAATAAATCCAGCTGTCAAGTCAAGTAAAGTCTGTTCCCATAAATCACACCATGTGATATATGTGAAGAACAGACAGTAGATTGTGATCCGTGTACACTTGAATAGGAAACAAAGTATACCAAAGTACACTCCAAATTGTTGCAAAGCTAACAATAGAGCAAGAGTTTGTTTTTCAATGGTGGAATCATTTCTCTGATGTTTGTCCAACTTTCGTGAATAATAACAAACAGGATGATAAAAATCTGAAGCATCTTACTGCAACAGGACAGCTCCAGCAGCAATGCCACGAGCATCTACACCTAAATTGATTTTTTTTCAACGTTTGATGCTTGGAGTACAGAAGAATTCATGAGAATGGCTTTAATTTCCCAAATCAACCTGACAGTTGCTGTCTTAAACAAATTTCGCCATGTTGCCCAGCAAATTAGTGATAGGTGCTGCCACATGTGAGAATTATATTTCAAAATTTACGGTAGTAACCAGCCATACCCAGAAATCTCATGAGTTGATATTTTGAAATAGCTTCCACCTGACCTTGGCCTATGACATGACCTTAAGATTGTACATGCACCTGTGCAAATTCACGTTTCGTTAAATATATAGTCAACTTGGCTTCCGTGAGTCTCGTGAAAAAGGCACGGGTCCTCTTCAGGTGTTCCTCCCACTCCATGGAATGGTTGATGACATCGTCAACGTAGGCTTTGACGTCCTCATGAGTGGCTGTAATGTCATTGATGCGATGCTGGAAGGTGGATGGAGAGTTCTTGAGCCAAATGTCATAACTTTGTATTGATAAAGTCCATTCAGAGTTACAAATGCTTGGCATGCTCAATCAGTGGAATCTGCCAATACCCCTTCAATAGGTCAAACATGCTTACATACTTACTTACATATGCAGTCATCGATTCTTGGTATTGGATAAAAGCAGTGACACGCTCCATGTCAGAACAACATCTCTTTTTACCATCAGGCTTCGGCACAAGAATGAAAGGTGACCTCCAGTCACAATGTCTTGGTTCAGTCATGTCATTGTTCAGTATGTACTGAAGCTTCAAGCTTGATTCGATTCATACGGTAGGGATGTTGTTTCACAGGCACAGTGCCACCTACATCTACCTTTAGGACACACTACATCTGTGAACAGGTACACCCGTGAACAAGCGAGCAGACTCTTAAATTAACTCTGACACTTGAGCCTTTTGTTCAGATGACAAATGACCTAACTTAGCATCCAAGTAAGCTAAAACTTCAGAATTGTTTAGCGTAGGGCTAACATAGTCAGCAATGCCATGAAACCTGACAAAGTCACAATTCTCAGCAGTATCACACTCTGAAACAATATCTACATGAGAAACAGTGGCAATACCCTACATGGTACATTGTCATTTCTTTTATGATACTTTCTTATCATATTGGCATGCCAGAGCTGTGTCCTTCTACAACAGAGTCAGTGATTTGTCTGTCAATAACATACAGACCTTGGTACCTCGCACGTAATGGTTGACCAGTTATTGGCAAAAACACTAAGACTTTATAGCCCAGACTGAAATTTCTCACTTCAGACTTTTTGTCATAATGTATATTTCATTTTGTCCTGGGATTCCTTCAATGTATCCCTAACAACTTCACAAGCTTTTGAAAACCCATCTCCAAAAGATGACACACTCCAACAAATATATCTTTCAGACTGTAAGGTCTTCTGGCCCATATAACATACAACACAGAGGTACGAACACAAGACGTTTACTAGACAAAGACAATAACGAGACTCCTTACAATCGAAATCGGATCACGCGTCATAGTCCATGATTCCACGTGCAGCCACACACTACTGTTGGGGACCGTTGCGTTCGGGCGAAGCTGTCCAGTACCGGGAACAACCTCACAAGACCTATTATTCAGCCAATGACCCTTTGAGTGCTTTAAAGGTCCACGAACAGTATGGCCAAAGACAAGGCTTAAAGGACTTAAACCTTGGGACTCCTGAACTGACTCCCTCACAGCAAATAACAAACAAATGAATGCCTACATCCAAATCCTTCTCGGTCTCAGTAAGCCCTTACCATACTCTTTATGTCTGATGAAAGACATATTCTTAATAGAAACCTCTCTAAAGCTCCCTGAGATTCAGGATGATATGCCCTAGATTTAATCTGACTTATGCCTAACTGTTACATTGCATGTTGGAAAACGCCTGACATGAAATTAGAGTCCTGATCTGACTGTAAAGTCTTAGGGAAACCAACCATGGTGAAGAATGTTACCGAAGACTTGCAAATAACATGAGCTGTAATTGTCTGTAAAGGAATAGCCTCTGGAAACCTTGTGGAAGCACACATGATTGTAAGCAGGTACTGATTTCCTGACTTAGTTTTAGGCAAATGACCAACATAATCAATGATGACCTTGCTAAAAGGTTCTTCTAAAGCTGGAATGGGTTTCAAACGTGAGGTTGAGATTTTCTGATTAGGTTTGCCAACCATTTGAAACACATGGCATGTTTTGCAAAATTCAGACACACCATGCTGCAAATTCAGCCAAACAATATGGAACAGAATTTTGTCACAAGTTTTGTTCACATCCAAATGACCTGCCAAAGGAGTGTCATGTGCCAAACTCAAAACATGCTTTTGATAAGAATTTGGAAGAAAACTTTATGGAAAACCTTCCATTCGTTATCAGCAGGTACGAGGGCCATTCAATATATAACCAGCCTAACCTATTTGCAGCTGACGACATCAATCAATCTTTATTTCATGTACTGAAGAGGCCACGGGCCTATAGTACAATTTGAAGAATATACAATTTTATACAATTTATGTACATATCTCACCAAATCACCTCACATCAGTCCACATCACATCTCAACACAGTCACATAATTTCACACATACAGTACAATAGCATACCCTGTAATTTCATAATTTCTATTTTACCATATCACAACTTGTTATATCATACAACATATTCTATACCATCATATCATATTGTATCATTATAAGATCATACTATATAGTATTATTTTATATACCATTATCATATCATAACATACCATACATACCATCGTACCATATATCACACCTATATTATATCACATTTCAACATGTCATATCACACACCACATTAGCAATTTCATAGCTTGTCCCATCATATCTTATAATATCATACCATATAATGCCATGCCATTCCATGCCAATTTATATCATACCAATCAATCAATCAATCAATATTTATTCAACACTGGAAGACCGAAAGCCATATAATATGTACACTTAAAAACAGTATTTACCTGACACCTTCATTCGCCTGTCTTTGACAACCAGTTGTCTCACAGCACTGGTTTGTTCATTGGTCACCTCTACAGGCCTGCCAGGGCGTGGCTCATCTTTCAAGTTCACCCGATCCCTCTTAAATTCTGCAACCCAGAATTTGACCTGTGCATACGAAGGTGCACTGTCACCATAAACATCTGACAATTCATCATGTAGCTCCTTTGCCGGTTTCCCTTTTAAGAAGAGGTACCTAATAACAGCCCTGTATTCAACCTTTGATGAAAATTTGGCAGAATCTACCCTTGCCATCCTTATAGATCATGTGTGTGACTTCAAATACAATTTCCTCAGTGAAACATTGTCTATGCACGTGACATTCATTGATGCACAGCACGTGACAAGCATGCAACCGTTAAGATCTGATAAAAAACTTAGGCTGGTTATATATTGAATGGCCCTCGTACATCTAGGGGCCTCCATTTCCTCTTCAAAACGATATTCTTGAAATAATAGCAAACTGGAACCTTGCCTGCTTCTCCCCAAGAGAGAACTTTGAGTTCTGGGTCTTACCCCTGTAACGTATCTAACTGTTCCTGAACTGGTTCCTCAACAGCAAAACTTTGAGAATATTAGTACTCTCCCTCGAAAATTTAAACATTTCAAGAGAATGATCAATAAAGTGCCAGGCTAATAATGGTCTCTCGAATTGTTCTAACTTTATACTTCATATACAAAATGCGGCGGTCTAGCATTTGCAGCTATAGTTAATAATACCTCGAGTTCCAGGTAGTCCAGCATTGTCAGCTAGTATATCATACCCAGAGGCTTGATAGTTACAGCAGCAGTTTGGTTGATTATTATAACTTGGCCTCAGTGCAATGTTTCTGAAATAATTCCGAGGCAGCCTTAACGTTTAACTTGTTGGCTGTTTACTGTAGATTGGACGCTAAAGCATTAAACCTGTCAATGCGCATGTTCACGGGGAATTAGCTCTTGGGGAAATAAAGAACAAAATCGACATCACTGTCCCGGAACGCTTTATGCACAACATGTAAACAATAAACAACAATTGCACAATGAGCGGAATGCCTGCTCTGACAACACAAACACAGCGATGAGCG
The DNA here is from genome assembly GCF_023055435.1 of Haliotis rufescens. Taxonomy (NCBI): domain Eukaryota; kingdom Metazoa; phylum Mollusca; class Gastropoda; order Lepetellida; family Haliotidae; genus Haliotis; species Haliotis rufescens. The sequence goes on along the minus strand of NW_025964201.1, from coordinate 1,030,074 downwards.
GACCTTCCAGCTCAGGCATATATGAGGTGAGCGGAGCTCCAGCTCACCTCAGGACGTTTCCTACAAGCGGCACGTCCTACTCGAGGTCGTCCCTACCCCATACGTTTCAGTTTGAAACAAATTTATCATCACCGGTGGTAAGTTAGATTATTGTTGTAACACCTTATAACAGGATATCGCCGTCGAGACAGAGTCTTACGCTGTTTCGCTGTTGTGTTGAAAACATGTCATCGTGTTATCTTTTGTTTGTATCTTATTTCACGTTACTTGTTTTCGTGTTTTGCAGGATGTCACGTCTTGCAGGATGTCAGCGGATGTCACTTCAAGAAACATAGATGGTTAATCTTTCAAACATACTTTGCTTTTAGCTGTCGACACTGACAACACTAATTAAAGAAATTTGCCTCATTTTTTTGGTTCATTACATTTTGCAGGTTCTGCTTATTCACTAGTAAGTATAATTTAGCCAATTCCATTTTCTTCACAATATTCAGGAGCAGGGGCTACATTCTGTACAACACTTTCGGAGTAAGTTCATGTATCAGATCGGTATATAGGCCACATTATAGCAGTCATAAAATGTCTAATAAATCTTGTCCTTGACTTGTCTCTCTGCAGGTCACTCCTTGTTGTTTGCGGTTGTGTCCCGCTTGTATTTTCAGCCTGCTTTAAAAGGCAGACAATCGAATGTCATTCGATTGAACTTGTCATACCCTCGATGTGTTTACAAGTGATAAAACTTCCTCTACTATGTTGGTTAATCCCATCTGATTTGCGAATATCACATTTACTAGTATTCAGATGTGAATTAGATACCACATCAAACAGGAAACTTGATGTCCGGGCAACCTGACCACCCGATCCCGTTAGTCGGCTATTAGTCGGCTGAAATATTGACCAAGGCCGGAACTTCACTTGGGAAGAACTGGCCAGGGGGATATTTAACACTAAAGGACCCCCAAAGAGCCAGCAAGTGTCCGTATTTCAGACATTTAAGTGAAGCCTACTATTCCAGCCCCTGAAGCAGTGCTTACAAGATCTGGAAGACCTGTACGATCACCAAGCTACCTGAAAAAATATGAAACTAGCTAAAGTATGTGTGAGATCGAATTCTAGGTCCGTGATTGGCTACTCCATGGTGATGACCAAAGGTCAGATTATTACATCTGTGTCGAAACGTTATCATTTTAGAGTGTTCAAAAAATATCCTTTGATCTCATTTAGTTTTCATTATCATCAAAAACCTTTTTGTGGATGGTCATGTAACAAAAGGTAAAATAAGTAAGCTGGATGACGTCACTCATGGCCGTTTTGTTATGTATTAATGCGTCACCGTGATCATGACAATACACATTAGATGCTAAAATGGTGCGTGTTAGGGTTTGTCACAATTGTTTACAACTGTATCTGACAGTCACTCGTGTAGTAATCTCTATTTTCATACAAGCTTTTATGTTATCATAGGTGCGTAAAGATAAAGTAAAATACTACCACTGTTTTGGGCCACAGATGCATGCCGGTGTGATGTTGTATTTGTATATCTACAGTAGTTATCAATAATCAACATGACGGGCTGCCTATTGAATGCTTAACTGCATATTGTGTCTCCGAGTCTATATATTCTTCAAATATTTGTATCTTCTTGTCGAGCCATCATATCATTTGAAATACATTCTGTGAGATTTATTCAGCCTTGGTTACTTTGGATGGTCACGGTGTAGTTCCACAACATTTGACTGCACTTGATTAACACTGTCTCAAAATGTCCATTTATGCAATTGAATCAAAGAGGCTTCATTGAAGAGAAACGTGTTATGTGAACTGAAAGACATATTTTTTTTATTTTATCTACTGTTTTAGGTCACCGGTTGACTTTGGATTAAAACAAGTAAGATCCATACCTATTTATCTATCTACTATTGTCTTTTCCATACAGTCTTCGAATTGACTGAGCATATTGTGTGTACCGACCATATCTATCACTGCATATGTATCTTCATTTTTGCAAATATATCTCATTATTATGTTCACGAAACCCAATATTTATTTACTATATTATATTATAATCCGTTTCGAACTTTAACCCAAACAGACTGCATAGCAAGTTAATTGTTGACTTGAAAAAAACAATGGGAACAAATGGTACAAAAAGGGACTTGTATTTGACATCCTTTTGGTCACTGAGGGTTCAATTTGGAAATGTCATCCATGTCTACAATAAAACGTTTTGTAAGTTTAACTGAGGCCTTGAATGTTGTAAGATGTCGCATGATAAAAGAGTTGTGAAATGTAGACAATGAAGGCTGGACCTGCGGGATAATTGCTCGACATAAAGGAAAGGTTGACTATTGGAAAGTTCAAAGTCATCCCTCTTGGCATACAGTCTTGCGGAAAGTCTGCATTTAAATATGAAACAGACAAAGTGGTCTCCTTTAAAATCAGTTGAAGGGAATTGACTAGTTGATGCTTAAGTAAGTCTTAGACTGTTTCTTTTGTTATCTTCTAGAAAGAGGAATGGGCCTCTGTGCAATAACTGTACCATTTAGAAATGTAGATGCCTCAAGCTGGTGCAGATGGCGTATTGCTCGAAATGAATGGGAAATTCACGATTACGAAGTCGAAATTGTCCCTCTTGTCGCACAACTTTCCAGGTTTTGCATTTTCCAGGTTGGCACTGGATATGGTTCCTCAGTTGTGTCTTTGATTGGTGAAGATTATCATTGATATTGCTGTTGGATGAGTGAGGTCATCAAAATATCTTATACTTCTTTGAGTTTGATTTTGTCACTTTCAGTGTGGGTGTGTAAGTCTTGCAACACTTTCTGTGATAATGCATTGGACCAATGCAGTTCATGTGGATCTAAAAAAGAAGCTAATGTGCCCAAGAAGAAACTTTTAATAAGTAAGAATTTCGTTTCTCTCATACATGAAAACATTCTGCGATCATAAACATCTGAGCAGTAATGATGCAGTAACGTATTCATGGATGCATTAGCATCGGCCTCAACTTTAAGCTTCAAAAGTTGCAGGGGACAGATCATGTATTTATTAACGTGTTTGGGATGGGGTAGGGGTTGAATTGGTCTTACGACTGTATCATATTTAGCTGACCCCCCTATTTTATGTTACATATTTTCATGCCAAGCTCCACCCCCCCCCCCCCCCCCCCCCCCCACACACACACACACACCCAAAATACGAGAAACATATTTAGAAAAAGAAAGAAAGACAAGTCACTAAAGAATGTCAGGAAAATTGAAATACCCTATTTTCCAAATAATTTACTTTTGAATTGACATGAAGTTTGTCTCAAGTTATTAAATGAAAACAACACGAATGAGACTACTAACTGAGAAAAACTTGAAAAACTCCATTTATCCTCACCTTATCTAAAAACAACATTTGTTTGTTGGACTTGGTGGATGTCCGGAAAATATATATGTGATGTTTTTTTTATAACTTGTATGTTTTGGTCTATCCTCAGTTTACTGTAATGAAAAATCAGCCAGGAAATTATCATACACCTTCTAATCAGAATTGATTGTGAGCTATTTAAACGTCTGCTAATTACAATATGCACATCAACATATCTTAACCACCACATGTCTCATCTAGTCCATTTGCTAATATATGTATTTGTATAATATGCATTATCTTTCAGATCCTTTGTTCCAAGTTGAAGGGCCACCAGGTGAATATATGCCTGATCATTTAGGTTGATCCATGTACAGAAGACATTTCGACATTTGTGGCATGTCTTCTGTACACATGTATTATATGAATGTGTAGCGTCCAATGAAAATATACAGTTTTGATATGAATATAGTTTCCATATAGTTGGAAATATTTCAGCAGACTTGGATGCATTAGCACCAATGGTGCTAACGTAGTAAAATTAGGTTTAAAATTTGTCATTAGGGGCAAGTTGGCAAGAGCAATCAGAGTTAAAAGTGACAGGTGGGTGATCATAAAATGCTAAACACTTGTAGGATGGAAACATTAAATAGAATTGTTAGAACATTGGTCACATGTTTGAATATTATGTTCACTACTCTGGGGACATCTACACTACGAAACAGGAAAGTCATGACAAGATCACAAGACATGGAGGATAAGTTACCAAAGACATAAACTGTGCAAGGGGCATGGCTGTTATATTGGCTGCATCCCTCTATTTATGATAAATGCTTTGTGTAACATGAATTGTGCAACCACTTTACACAAAATATTATGTTTACTAGCTCCTGCTCCAAAACCAGTGTCAACAAGTGCAAAGAAACTTCCTTCAGGTAATTATGTAAGTAGTATAGACGATGGGGGTGCGGTGACACCCCATCCTGGACCAGTTCCAGCTCTTGAAAATGCTTCCATACGGGGCTTAAGTTTTACCAATTATTTGATGATGATCCAATGATCGTCATGTATGGCATCAATGTTGATCAAGATGCCACCCTATATAGAGGAAACAATTTTTTCTTCATCTCCTACCAGTTCTCTGGCTTGGGCATGGGATACTTGGCATGCTTGTTGTCTTCCCTGTTCTATGAACTTGTTTTTTTCATCTTTACTAATGAAACTGGTCTTACGAGTTTGATTTATTCTCTTGTTTCATTGTGTTGTATTTGGTGAGTTCTGACAGCACTAAATGAAACTCAGATATCTTACAATCAGCTAGTGTTTTTGAGATATGATCTTCAATGCTATTTAACTTTGCTTCAGTTAGTACACCAATCCTATCATGTTTTAAAGCTTTCATTGCATCTTGCGAGAAATAAATTAAAGAGCTATTTCTGTCAGTCCAGAGACTCCTGCTGCTACTTCCATGCCGATATGACTTGGTGGATGTCCGGAAAATATATATGTGATGTTTTTTTTATAACTTGTATGTTTTGGTCTATCCTCAGTTTACTGTAATAAAAATCAGCCAGGAAATTATCATACACCTTCTAATCAGAATCGGTTGTGAGCTATTTAAACGTCTGCTAATTACAATATGCACATCAACATATCTTAACCACCACATGTCTCCTCCAGTCCATTTGTTAATACATGTATTTGTATAATATGCATTATCTTTCAGATCCTTTGTTCCAAGTTGAAGGGCCACCAGGTGAATATATGCCTGATCATTTGAGTTTATTCATGTTTACATTTCGACATTTGTGGCATGTCTTCTGTACACATGTGTGATATGAATGTGTAGCGTCCAATGAAAATATACAGTTTTGATATGAATATAGTTTCCATATAGTTGGAAATATTTCAGCAGATTTGGATGCATTAGCACCAATGGTGCTAACGTAGTAAAATTAGGTTTCAAATTTGTCATTAGGGGCAAGTTGGCAAGAGCAATCAGATTAAAAAGTGACAGGTGGGTGATCATAAAATGCTAAACACTTGTAGGATGGAAACATTAAATAGAATTGTTAGAACATTGGTCACATGTTTGAATATTATGTTCACTACTCTGGGGACATCTACACTACGAAACAGGAAAGTCATGACAAGATCACAAGACATGGAGGATAAGCTACCAAAGACATAAATTGTGAGATGGGCATAGCTGTTATATTGGCTGCATCCCTCTATTCATGATAAATGTTTTGTATCACATGAATTGTGCAACCACTTTACACAAAATATTATGTTTACTAGCTCCTGCTCCAAAACCAGTGTCAACAAGTGCAAAGAAACTTCCTTCAGGTAATTATGTAAGTAGTATAGACGATGGGGGTGCGGTGACACCCCATCCTGGACCAGTTCCAGCTCTTGAAAATGCTTCCATACGGGGCTTAAGTTTTACCAATTATTTGATGATGATCCAATGATCGTCATGTATGGCATCAATGTTGATCAAGATGCCACCCTATATAGAGGAAACAATTTTTTCTTCATCTCCTACCAGTTCTCTGGCTTGGGCATGGGATACTTGGCATGCTTGTTGTCTTCCCTGTTCTATGAACTTGTTTTTTTCATCTTTACTAATGAAACTGGTCTTACGAGTTTGATTTATTCTCTTGTTTCATTGTGTTGTATTTGGTGAGTTCTGACAGCACTAAATGAAACTCAGATATCTTACAATCAGCTAGTGTTTTTGAGATATGATCTTCAATGCTATTTAACTTTGCTTCAGTTAGTACACCAATCCTATCATGTTTTAAAGCTTTCATTGCATCTTGCGAGAAATAAATTAAAGAGCTATTTCTGTCAGTCCAGAGACTCCTGCTGCTACTTCCATGCCGATATGACTTGGTGGATGTCCGGAAAATATATATGTGATGTTTTTTTTATAACTTGTATGTTTTGGTCTATCCTCAGTTTACTGTAATAAAAATCAGCCAGGAAATTATCATACACCTTCTAATCAGAATCGGTTGTGAGCTATTTAAACGTCTGCTAATTACAATATGCACATCAACATATCTTAACCACCACATGTCTCCTCCAGTCCATTTGTTAATACATGTATTTGTATAATATGCATTATCTTTCAGATCCTTTGTTCCAAGTTGAAGGGCCACCAGGTGAATATATGCCTGATCATTTAAGTTTATTCATGTTTACATTTCGACATTTGTGGCATGTCTTCTGTACACATGTGTGATATGAATGTGTAGCGTCCAATGAAAATATACAGTTTTGATATGAATATAGTTTCCATATAGTTGGAAATATTTCAGCAGATTTGGATGCATTAGCACCAATGGTGCTAACGTAGTAAAATTAGGTTTCAAATTTGTCATTAGGGGCAAGTTGGCAAGAGCAATCAGATTAAAAAGTGACAGGTGGGTGATCATAAAATGCTAAACACTTGTAGGATGGAAACATTAAATAGAATTGTTAGAACATTGGTCACATGTTTGAATATTATGTTCACTACTCTGGGGACATCTACACTACGAAACAGGAAAGTCATGACAAGATCACAAGACATGGAGGATAAGCTACCAAAGACATAAATTGTGAGATGGGCATAGCTGTTATATTGGCTGCATCCCTCTATTAATGATAAATGTTTTGTATCACATGAATTGTGCAACCACTTTACACAAAATATTATGTTTACTAGCTCCTGCTCCAAAACCAGTGTCAACAAGTGCAAAGAAACTTCCTTCAGGTAATTATGTAAGTAGTATAGACGATGGGGGTGCGGTGACACCCCATCCTGGACCAGTTCCAGCTCTTGAAAATGCTTCCATACGGGGCTTAAGTTTTACCAATTATTTGATGATGATCCAATGATCGTCATGTATGGCATCAATGTTGATCAAGGTGCCACCCTATATTGAGGAAACATTTTTTTCTTCATCTCCTACCAGTTCTCTGGCTTGGGCATGGGATATTTGGCATGCTTGTTGTCTTCCCTGTTCTATGAACTTGTTTTTTTCATCTTTACTAATGAAACTGGTCTTACGAGTTTGATTTATTCTCTTGTTTCATTGTGTTGTATTCGGTGAGTTCTGACAGCACTAAATGAAACTCAGATATCTTACAATCAGCTAGTGTTTTTGAGATATGATCTTCAATGCTATTTAACTTTGCTTCAGTTAGTACACCAATCCTATCATGTTTTAAAGCTTTCATTGCATCTTGCGAGAAATAAATTAAAGAGCTATTTCTGTCAGTCCAGAGACTCCTGCTGCTACTTCCATGCCGATATGACTTGGTGGATGTCCGGAAAATATATATGTGATGTTTTTTTTATAACTTGTATGTTTTGGTCTATCCTCAGTTTACTGTAATAAAAATCAGCCAGGAAATTATCATACACCTTCTAATCAGAATCGGTTGTGAGCTATTTAAACGTCTGCTAATTACAATATGCACATCAACATATCTTAACCACCACATGTCTCCTCCAGTCCATTTGTTAATACATGTATTTGTATAATATGCATTATCTTTCAGATCCTTTGTTCCAAGTTGAAGGGCCACCAGGTGAATATATGCCTGATCATTTAAGTTTATTCATGTTTACATTTCGACATTTGTGGCATGTCTTCTGTACACATGTGTGATATGAATGTGTAGCGTCCAATGAAAATATACAGTTTTGATATGAATATAGTTTCCATATAGTTGGAAATATTTCAGCAGATTTGGATGCATTAGCACCAATGGTGCTAACGTAGTAAAATTAGGTTTCAAATTTGTCATTAGGGGCAAGTTGGCAAGAGCAATCAGATTAAAAAGTGACAGGTGGGTGATCATAAAATGCTAAACACTTGTAGGATGGAAACATTAAATAGAATTGTTAGAACATTGGTCACATGTTTGAATATTATGTTCACTACTCTGGGGACATCTACACTACGAAACAGGAAAGTCATGACAAGATCACAAGACATGGAGGATAAGTTACCAAAGACATAAACTGTGCAAGGGGCATAGTTGTTATATTGGCTGCATCCCTCTATTTATGATAAATGCTTTGTGTAACATGAATTGTGCAACCACTTTACACAAAATATTATGTTTACTAGCTCCTGCTCCAAAACCAGTGTCAACAAGTGCAAAGAAACTTCCTTCAGGTAATTATGTAAGTAGTATAGACGATGGGGGTGCGGTGACACCCCATCCTGGACCAGTTCCAGCTCTTGAAAATGCTTCCATACGGGGCTTAAGTTTTACCAATTATTTGATGATGATCCAATGATCGTCATGTATGGCATCAATGTTGATCAAGATGCCACCCTATATAGAGGAAACAATTTTTTCTTCATCTCCTACCAGTTCTCTGGCTTGGGCATGGGATACTTGGCATGCTTGTTGTCTTCCCTGTTCTATGAACTTGTTTTTTTCATCTTTACTAATGAAACTGGTCTTACGAGTTTGATTTATTCTCTTGTTTCATTGTGTTGTATTTGGTGAGTTCTGACAGCACTAAATGAAACTCAGATATCTTACAATCAGCTAGTGTTTTTGTTATATGATCTTCAATGCTATTTAACTTTGCTTCAGTTAGTACACCAATCCTATCATGTTTTAAAGCTTTCATTGCATCTTGCGAGAAATAAATTAAAGAGCTATTTCTGTCAGTCCAGAGACTCCTGCTGCTACTTCCATGCCGATATGACTTGGTGGATGTCTGGAAAATATATATGTGATGTTTTTTTTATAACTTGTATGTTTTGGTCTATCCTCAGTTTACTGTAATGAAAAATCAGCCAGGAAATTATCATACACCTTCTTATCAGAATCGGTTGTGAGCTATTTAAACGTCTGCTAATTACAATATGCACATCAACATATCTTAACCACCACATGTCTCCTCCAGTCCATTTGTTAATACATGTATTTGTATAATATGCATTATCTTTCAGATCCTTTGTTCCAAGTTGAAGGGCCACCAGGTGAATATATGCCTGATCATTTAAGTTTATTCATGTTTACATTTCGACATTTGTGGCATGTCTTCTGTACACATGTGTGATATGAATGTGTAGCGTCCAATGAAAGTGTACAGTTTTGATATGAATATAGTTTCCAAAAGTTGGAAATATTTCAGCAGATTTGGATGCATTAGCACCAATGGTGCTAACGTAGTAAAATTAGGTTTCAAATTTGTCATTAGGGGCAAGTTGGCAAGAGCAATCAGATTAAAAAGTGACAGGTGGGTGATCATAAAATGCTAAACACTTGTAGGATGGAAACATTAAATAGAATTGTTAGAACATTGGTCACATGTTTGAATATTATGTTCACTACTCTGGGGACATCTACACTACGAAACAGGAAAGTCATGACAAGATCACAAGACATGGAGGATAAGCTACCAAAGACATAAATTGTGAGATGGGCATAGCTGTTATATTGGCTGCATCCCTCTATTAATGATAAATGTTTTGTATCACATGAATTGTGCAACCACTTTACACAAAATATTATGTTTACTAGCTCCTGCTCCAAAACCAGTGTCAACAAGTGCAAAGAAACTTCCTTCAGGTAATTATGTAAGTAGTATAGACGATGGGGGTGCGGTGACACCCCATCCTGGACCAGTTCCAGCTCTTGAAAAATGCTTCCATACGGGGCTTAAGTTTTACCAATTATTTGATGATGATCCAATGATCGTCATGTATGGCATCAATGTTGATCAAGGTGCCACCCTATATTGAGGAAACATTTTTTTCTTCATCTCCTACCAGTTCTCTGGCTTGGGCATGGGATATTTGGCATGCTTGTTGTCTTCCCTGTTCTATGAACTTGTTTTTTTCATCTTTACTAATGAAACTGGTCTTACGAGTTTGATTTATTCTCTTGTTTCATTGTGTTGTATTCGGTGAGTTCTGACAGCACTAAATGAAACTCAGATATCTTACAATCAGCTAGTGTTTTTGAGATATGATCTTCAATGCTATTTAACTTTGCTTCAGTTAGTACACCAATCCTATCATGTTTTAAAGCTTTCATTGCATCTTGCGAGAAATAAATTAAAGAGCTATTTCTGTCAGTCCAGAGACTCCTGCTGCTACTTCCATGCCGATATGACTTGGTGGATGTCCGGAAAATATATATGTGATGTTTTTTTTATAACTTGTATGTTTTGGTCTATCCTCAGTTTACTGTAATAAAAATCAGCCAGGAAATTATCATACACCTTCTAATCAGAATCGGTTGTGAGCTATTTAAACGTCTGCTAATTACAATATGCACATCAACATATCTTAACCACCACATGTCTCCTCCAGTCCATTTGTTAATACATGTATTTGTATAATATGCATTATCTTTCAGATCCTTTGTTCCAAGTTGAAGGGCCACCAGGTGAATATATGCCTGATCATTTAAGTTTATTCATGTTTACATTTCGACATTTGTGGCATGTCTTCTGTACACATGTGTGATATGAATGTGTAGCGTCCAATGAAAATATACAGTTTTGATATGAATATAGTTTCCATATAGTTGGAAATATTTCAGCAGATTTGGATGCATTAGCACCAATGGTGCTAACGTAGTAAAATTAGGTTTCAAATTTGTCATTAGGGGCAAGTTGGCAAGAGCAATCAGATTAAAAAGTGACAGGTGGGTGATCATAAAATGCTAAACACTTGTAGGATGGAAACATTAAATAGAATTGTTAGAACATTGGTCACATGTTTGAATATTATGTTCACTACTCTGGGGACATCTACACTACGAAACAGGAAAATCATGACAAGATCACAAGACATGGAGGATAAGTTACCAAAGACATAAACTGTGCAAGGGGCATAGTTGTTATATTGGCTGCATCTCTCTATTTATGATAAATGCTTTGTGTAACATGAATTGTGCAACCACTTTACACAAAATATTATGTTTACTAGCTCCTGCTCCAAAACCAGTGTCAACAAGTGCAAAGAAACTTCCTTCAGGTAATTATGTAAGTAGTATAGACGATGGGGGTGCGGTGACACCCCATCCTGGACCAGTTCCAGCTCTTGAAAATGCTTCCATACGGGGCTTAAGTTTTACCAATTATTTGATGATGATCCAATGATCGTCATGTATGGCATCAATGTTGATCAAGATGCCACCCTATATAGAGGAAACAATTTTTTCTTCATCTCCTACCAGTTCTCTGGCTTGGGCATGGGATACTTGGCATGCTTGTTGTCTTCCCTGTTCTATGAACTTGTTTTTTTCATCTTTACTAATGAAACTGGTCTTACGAGTTTGATTTATTCTCTTGTTTCATTGTGTTGTATTTGGTGAGTTCTGACAGCACTAAATGAAACTCAGATATCTTACAATCAGCTAGTGTTTTTGTTATATGATCTTCAATGCTATTTAACTTTGCTTCAGTTAGTACACCAATCCTATCATGTTTTAAAGCTTTCATTGCATCTTGCGAGAAATAAATTAAAGAGCTATTTCTGTCAGTCCAGAGACTCCTGCTGCTACTTCCATGCCGATATGACTTGGTGGATGTCTGGAAAATATATATGTGATGTTTTTTTTATAACTTGTATGTTTTGGTCTATCCTCAGTTTACTGTAATGAAAAATCAGCCAGGAAATTATCATACACCTTCTTATCAGAATCGGTTGTGAGCTATTTAAACGTCTGCTAATTACAATATGCACATCAACATATCTTAACCACCACATGTCTCCTCCAGTCCATTTGTTAATACATGTATTTGTATAATATGCATTATCTTTCAGATCCTTTGTTCCAAGTTGAAGGGCCACCAGGTGAATATATGCCTGATCATTTAAGTTTATTCATGTTTACATTTCGACATTTGTGGCATGTCTTCTGTACACATGTGTGATATGAATGTGTAGCGTCCAATGAAAATATACAGTTTTGATATGAATATAGTTTCCATATAGTTGGAAATATTTCAGCAGATTTGGATGCATTAGCACCAATGGTGCTAACGTAGTAAAATTAGGTTTCAAATTTGTCATTAGGGGCAAGTTGGCAAGAGCAATCAGATTAAAAAGTGACAGGTGGGTGATCATAAAATGCTAAACACTTGTAGGATGGAAACATTAAATAGAATTGTTAGAACATTGGTCACATGTTTGAATATTATGTTCACTACTCTGGGGACATCTACACTACGAAACAGGAAAGTCATGACAAGATCACAAGACATGGAGGATAAGCTACCAAAGACATAAATTGTGAGATGGGCATAGCTGTTATATTGGCTGCATCTCTCTATTAATGATAAATGTTTTGTATCACATGAATTGTGCAACCACTTTACACAAAATATTATGTTTACTAGCTCCTGCTCCAAAACCAGTGTCAACAAGTGCAAAGAAACTTCCTTCAGGTAATTATGTAAGTAGTATAGACGATGGGGATTCGGTGACACCCCATCCTGGACCAGTTCCAGCTCTTGAAAATGCTTCCATACGGGGCTTAAGTTTTACCAATTATTTGATGATGAACCAATGATAGTCATGTATGGCATCAATGTTGATCAAGATGCCACCCTATATTGAGGTAACAATTTTTTCTTCATCTCCTACCAGTTCTCTGGCTTGGGCATGGGATATTTGGCATGCTTGTTGTCTTCCCTGTTCTATGAACTTGTTTTTTTTCATCTTTACTAATGAAACTGGTCTTACGAGTTTGATTTATTCTCTTGTTTCATTGTGTTGTATTCGGTGAGTTCTGACAGCACTAAATGAAACTCAGATATTTTACAATCAGCTAGTGTTTTTGTTATATGATCTTCAATGCTATTTAACTTTGCTTCAGTTAGTACACCAATCCTATCATGTTTTAAAGCTTTCATTGCATCTTGCGAGAAATAAATTAAAGAGCTATTTCTGTCAGTCCAGAGACTCCTGCTGCTACTTCCATGCCGATATGGCTTGGTGGATGTCCGGAAAATATATATGTGATGTTTTTTTATAACTTGTATGTTTTGGTCTATCCTCAGTTTACTGTAATGAAAAATCAGCCAGGAAATTATCATACACCTTCTAATCAGAATCGGTTGTGAGCTATTTAAACGTCTGCTAATTACAATATGCACATCAACATATCTTAACCACCACATGTCTCCTCCAGTCCGTTTGTTAATACATGTATTTGTATAATATGCATTATCTTTCAGATCCTTTGTTCCAAGTTGAAGGGCCACCAGGTGAATATATGCCTGATCATTTAAGTTTATTCATGTTTACATTTCGACATTTGTGGCATGTCTTCTGTACACATGTGTGATATGAATGTGTAGCGTCCAATGAAAGTATACAGTTTTGATATGAATATAGTTTCCAAAAAGTTGGAAATATTTCAGCAGATTTGGATGCATTAGCACCAATGGTGCTAACGTAGTAAAATTAGGTTTAAAATTTGTCATTAGGGGCAAGTTGGCAAGAGCAATCAGATTAAAAAGTGACAGGTGGGTGATCATAAAATGCTAAACACTTGTAGGATGGAAACATTAAATAGAATTGTTAGAACATTGGTCACATGTTTGAATATTATGTTCACTACTCTGGGGACATCTACACTACGAAACAGGAAAGTCATGACAAGATCACAAGACATGGAGGATAAGCTACCAAAGACATAAATTGTGAGATGGGCATAGCTGTTATATTGGCTGCATCTCTCTATTAATGATAAATGTTTTGTGTAACATGAATTGTGCAACCACTTTACACAAAATATTATGTTTACTAGCTCCTGCTCCAAAACCAGTGTCAACAAGTGCAAAGAAACTTCCTTCAGGTAATTATGTAAGTAGTATAGACGATGGGGATTCGGTGACACCCCATCCTGGACCAGTTCCAGCTCTTGAAAATGCTTCCATACGGGGCTTAAGTTTTACCAATTATTTGATGATGATCCAATGATCGTCATGTATGGCATCAATGTTGATCAAGATGCCACCCTATATTGAGGTAACAATTTTTTCTTCATCTCCTACCACTTCTCTGGCTTGGGCATGGGATATTTGGCATGCTTGTTGTCTTCCCTGTTCTATGAACTTGTTTTTTTTCATCTTTACTAATGAAACTGGTCTTACGAGTTTGATTTATTCTCTTGTTTCATTGTGTTGTATTTGGTGAGTTCTGACAGCACTAAATGAAACTCAGATATTTTACAATCAGCTAGTGTTTTTGAGATATGATCTTCAATGCTATTTAACTTTGTTTCAGTTAGTACACCAATCCTATCATGTTTTAAAGCTTTCATTGCATCTTGCGAGAAATAAATTAAAGAGCTATTTCTGTCAGTCCAGAGACTCCTGCTGCTACTTCCATGCCGATATGACTTGGTGGATGTCCGGAAAATATATATGTGATGTTTTTTTATAACTTGTATGTTTTGGTCTATCCTCAGTTTACTGTAATGAAAAATCAGCCAGGAAATTATCATACACCTTCTAATCAGAATCGGTTGTGAGCTATTTAAACGTCTGCTAATTACAATATGCACATCAACATATCTTAACCACCACATGTCTCCTCCAGTCCATTTGTTAATACATGTATTTGTATAATATGCATTATCTTTCAGATCCTTTGTTCCAAGTTGAAGGGCCACCAGGTGAATATATGCCTGCTCATTTAAGTTTATTCATGTTTACATTTCGACATTTGTGGCATGTCTTCTGTACACATGTGTGATATGAATGTGTAGCGTCCAATGAAAATATACAGTTTTGATATGAATATAGTTTCCATATAGTTGGAAATATTTCAGCAGATTTGGATGCATTAGCACCAATGGTGCTAACGTAGTAAAATTAGGTTTCAAATTTGTCATTAGGGGCAAGTTGGCAAGAGCAATCAGATTAAAAAGTGACAGGTGGGTGATCATAAAATGCTAAACACTTGTAGGATGGAAACATTAATAGAATTGTTAGAACATTGGTCACATGTTTGAATATTATGTTCACTACTCTGGGGACATCTACACTACAAAACAGGAAAGTCATGACAAGATCACAAGACATGGAGGATAAGCTACCAAAGACATAAATTGTGAGATGGGCATAGCTGTTATATTGGCTGCATCTCTCTATTAATGATAAATGTTTTGTGTAACATGAATTGTGCAACCACTTTACACAAAATATTATGTTTACTAGCTCCTGCTCCAAAACCAGTGTCAACAAGTGCAAAGAAACTTCCTTCAGGTAATTATGTAAGTAGTATAGACGATGGGGATTCGGTGACACCCCATCCTGGACCAGTTCCAGCTCTTGAAAATGCTTCCATACGGGGCTTAAATTTTACCAATTATTTGATGATGATCCAATGATCGTCATGTATGGCATCAATGTTGATCAAGATGCCACCCTATATTGAGGTAACAATTTTTTCTTCATCTCCTACCAGTTCTCTGGCTTGGGCATGGGATACTTGGCATGCTTGTTGTCTTCCCTGTTCTATGAACTTGTTTTTTTCATCTTTACTAATGAAACTGGTCTTACGAGTTTGATTTATTCTCTTGTTTCATTGTGTTGTATTTGGTGAGTTCTGACAGCACTAAATGAAACTCAGATATCTTACAATCAGCTAGTGTTTTTGTTAAATGATCTTCAATGCTATTTAACTTTGCTTCAGTTAGTACACCAATCCTATCATGTTTTAAAGTTTTCATTGCATCTTGTGAGAAATAAATTAAAGAGCTATTTCTGTCAGTCCAGAGACTCCTGCTGCTACTTCCATGCCGGTTCGTATGGGGCAGCGATTATAGTTTATAATAAACCAACAGCATCTGCACCAAGCTCCATGCTAGTCCTTGATCAAGTGCAGTATATAACTCCATACAGACAGACAGACAGACAGACAGACAGACAGACAGACAGACAGACAGACAGACAGACAGACATTCTTCAAGAGTTCACTGGCAATGTCTTCAGACTATAACTCAACTTTATTAGATGTATATTGTTGGGCATAAATATCTTAGCAAGTGAAATGCTCCTAGCTACATTCGCAAACCCCAGCAAAGGTTATAAATGTATCTATTCCTAGTTCTATAAAATTGCACAATGTTGACGTTCATGTTTTTTCAACCATTTAAGTGAGAGTCCTGGTAATACTCTGAGGAAATATTATGGAGCATCCTAAAAACAAGAAATCAATCAAAACTGTAAAGCCTTGAGGTATTACCTTCAAGTTCATTAATGCATCATCGAATTCAGTAACCAAATTTAAGCTAATATCTTTGAATGCTTGTTCACTTATTAAAATACGGTCTGGTTTCTCCGGTAGTGGCGCAATGAACACCTTTCGTTTTGATGGAATATAAGCCCCGAGCATAATCCGAATATTGATTATATTAGCCCAAATGATGAACCTTACCCATTGTCATCACATATGGTAGTTAATGATGATTTTCAGTCGCCAGTCGATTTTTGTTTTGATCAAATCAATGTATTATCATCAGTGCAGGTAAGATTTTACTAGGTGTTTTTACGGAGTGCGCTAATCTCAACATACTCAAAATCTACTAGATTAAATGCTGCAACAGTTTCTACTATAGGTATAACTTCTCTATGCTTGTATACGTCATCTTGTAAGTGTAAAGCATACAACTTGACATCTATACCACGTTTGTCAAATCCTTCTGCGTTTCCCAAACAGTTGAATAGACTGTCCAGTTTTTATTCCCGGGAGTGTAACATACATATTTAATACATAAAGACACCAAATTATAACTTCAATGTGACAAGCATTTATAAAAGAAGTGCCAAGTTTAAGACTGGAATGGTTTACCCTGAAAGTAGTTTAGACACAACTGACCTCACACACCTCTTGTGCCCAGTTTCATGACAATTCCCCCATATCTTTAGAAATTAAAGGTCCAAACAAACATTAAAACGATACATGTTTGGTTCTCCAGGCAAATGCAGTTCTGGCAAAACCAGCTCAACTTTGCTATATTGTGTGCTACATCAGGCTGTGGTATATCTCTTCATGATCATCCTGACAGACTCAGTGTCTTTCATGCATGCTACCATATTAGATATATCCTTGCAAAAATAAATGCATCATTACCACATGATTAAATCATGGAGTACATAAAATAGTCCATACTATTGCGGGCATATGAACGTATTTGCAATACATTTATGATTTCTACAAATATATATACAAATATATATTTCTACATTTGAAATAAATCGGAAGGTTTTACTCGGCCTTGCTTTGAAAGACATTATGACTCAATCTGAAATTTTGTATGGGCTCTTGTGGGAGCTCTGTTGCAAACACGTGCAAAGTATATTGGTGCAGTTACAGCGTTTGTTGCACAAAAGCAGTTTGCTGCGAATGTAGAGGATGTTGCTTCATCACCTGTCGATCAATCTTTGGCCAATCAAGCGATACCAAGATGTAATATAGTATGCTGGTTCTAAAGTAGACTATGGTGTATGTTTTTGGAATACATATGGGTCTATATATGTCACCGAGTAACATGAAACTTAAGATTGGTCTAGTGATAGGTTATAATACTAAAATTATGATTGCCACTGATAAACAAATACTAGGTTATAATTCAAATTCAAATCTTAACACTGCAATAATAACACAACCAAGCACAGGCGAAACAGGAATAGTCAAGCCACGGTCATATAAAAATGTGATTAACTTTACGAGAAACAAAACTCCACATATTGCAACTCAAAATCAACAACATACCGATGAAGAAACAGCATTTATAGTAGGTGGAGTCACTGCGGGTTTACTCATGATTTTAGCGGCTACATGATACAGTCCTGCAATTGCTACAATAACTGCTCACTGAGCCAAGCTGCAGTCTAAGCTAATAAATACAAGAGCCAGAAAGTGCTGATGCAACAAGCTTTCCTAGAGCTTCTCCCAGTGATTTTAAATGCTTTTTTATCCAGTCTTTTACTCGTGAGGTCGTGTTGGTGTACCACCACCTGTACCACCACCAACTAAAGCTAAAACCAAAGTTGATACAACATATAGAGGATATTTCATGTGACACATGAAATATCCTTTTTATTATATACTTTTGGTGTAGTTGTCTGCAGGAAGATTAAGTTATTTCATTAAAAATGTAAAACCTCAAAGCGTAAATTCTCCCTACATAACACACGTGGACGGTTTTCCACCCCCTGTAAGTACGACTAAAAATGTAGTTCCGTCTTTGCTAAATCTTAAAAAATATAAACAAAAGTAACCAAAAATATTTGATGTCACTAAAATTCTTCAGTATACATTTGGATATGATTACATACAAAATCAACTTCATCAAAAAACAAATTTCAAATCAATGAGACGGTTGTTCGAAGCGAAAGAATACACGCAATATACAAGTAACAAAATGGCGCTGTGCAAAACGTAAAGTATCGACTGACAAATCAGAAGTGAAATTCACAGTTTAATACAAATCATTTTCAACAAAATAACAAACGGTAAGAATCGGTATTAACTACATAAATGACCATCTGTCATTATATGACTTGTCAACGTTGAACTGACGTAAATCAACAGTTTGTGTACGAGCTGTCTCGTGTAGGCCAACATAGTTCCGTCAATGTGTTATGTTCACTGCAGTGAAATATCAGGTGTTATGTTCACTGCAGTGAAATATCAAGTGTTATGTTCACTGCAATGAAAATATCACTTTTCTCAACTTCAGAAAACTCAGTCTTTCACACTGAAGTATATAAATCCCAATGCAGTTAAAATACTTGTACAAGTTATCCCCTGTTCTCTGAACAATATTTTAATTCTTTCTGCCAGTGAGCTATTATTGAGAACTTGATCAATAGTTTCTCGATTTCGACAGATTTGCGACCAAAGTGCTTATTTTGTAGTGGAAGCTGCTTCTAAGTGGTCTGATCTTTCGTCTTTTGCAATCTTTCTGCAACATGACATCTCCTGAATTCATCTTGTGTAAGTTTTGTTCTCCCATTAGCTGTATGCTTGTTGATCTCTTCCAGCTGAGCTATTATAATTGATGAGTGAATCTAGCATTGCTTGCATTGCCTTGTCTAGGCCTAGTAATTCTCTAATACTTCAATCCAAGTTCCATTTGCACTGTTTGAAAACCTTGGTGGATTTGGCAGAAAGTTTTGCTTGTAAGCTGTAATGGTCTACAAGTCATTGCGAATGAGGTTGAAACCGCCACAACGAGAAGATATATTAGACAATGCTAGGGGTTTCTGAGTATGAGAATTAATAGATCAATATATGGAGAGCCATGCAGTCGAAGTATTCCTTTTCTATCTAATTTAAACTTGGAATAAAAAAAGGCAAAAAAAGTAACATATTTTTTACCTTCTTTTAAGGCATCGTAATAATCTTTTACAGCTGATTGTTATTGTTCCTCAATAATATTTATTCCTTGCTGAAAGCTGGTTT
The DNA here is from genome assembly GCF_023055435.1 of Haliotis rufescens. Lineage (NCBI taxonomy): Eukaryota > Metazoa > Mollusca > Gastropoda > Lepetellida > Haliotidae > Haliotis > Haliotis rufescens. The sequence continues at coordinate 1,010,263 of NW_025964201.1, read as the reverse complement.
CATCAATCTCTCCTTCTTCAGCTGAAGCTGTAGTATCTGTTTGATTATCTAGAATAATATCATATATAATAATATTTTATATTAAACGTAAGAGAACATTAATTTAATGTAACCATATCTTTACAATATTGGCACAAGTTAAATCCACAACGTAAACTGTGCGAAGCATAAGGAGTCAAAGCAATTCACCAGTCTGCAATTATAATTAATAATCCTAGTACCATTAATCAGAATCAGACACTTCAGGTAATCAGGTCAATACAGAGGAGCCGCTCATAATGAGTCTACCTTAAAACTTAAAATGCATCCCCAAACAATACCAATCCCCATTGTATTTCATAATCTTAGAGGATCTGAGACTGATGGTGGCTTAACATATATTCCTAATAATATGGAAATATATATATCATTCTCTTCGACTAAAACTATACATTATACAAACACGAATTGAAAAGAGAGAACAAAACAAAGTAATGGACTTAGGTTCATAGATAGCGTACAGTTTGTGTTATCTTATCTGGACAGTTTAGCTAATGCAAACAATTCCGATGACTTTGCTATAACAAATTGATATACTGATAATTTAACCCAATACTTGTTGCTGAGAAAGGGTATATATCAATACGAAATATGGATGATTAGTCGAGATGTGATGAAACTAAATTACCGCCAATTGAACCATTCTATAGTAACTTAACAGAATCAAACATAACTGATGCTGATAATTAACATGCTCTTAATGTGTGGGATAAACTAGGATGTTAGAATTTTGGTGATTATCAAGATCTACTCTTGAAAACCGATATACTGTTACTCACTGATGTATTTGTGATATTTAGAAAGGCCTGTTTAAATCAATATGGCTTGGATGCAGCATGGTACTATCCCAGTCCAAGACTCTCGTGGGATACATTGTTGAGAAAGACCGGTTTAGAACTACACTAGCTACTTGTTGATTATGATATGCTCTTGTTTATTTTTTTTAGTTTGATCAAAGCCCTTGGATGGAACCCTATTTAAGGCTGAACACAGATTTAAGAAATGTAGCTACTTATGGTTTTGAAAAAAAGAACCAAAAAAGAAGTTGGTCAGATCTCATGAGGAATAAGACTTAGGAAACTAACAGCTAGTCAAGATTTTAACTGAAGTAAGATATTTGATAATGATTTAGTGACGTTATATATGAGGGGAAGCATTTTAAAATTGAACTGTATATGTTGGTATGAGTATTCCTGACTTGTCAAAACACTTAATGTATGACTTTTGTTTCAATGAACTTAAGAGGCAATATGGTGATAGATGTGAGGTGTTATATACCGATTCTTTGTTAATGTAAATGTAAACCTATGATGTGTATAAAGATATGGCAGAAACAAATAGATATGTATGATATAAGTAATTACCCAAAAGATAATCCATCGCACAGTAGAGTAAATAAAACGGTATTAGGTAAGATGAAGGATGAATGCGTCTGATAATGAGGAGATAAGAAAAGCTAAAGGCGTTACGAAGTATGTGGTAAAACAGTATGTCAAACACGAACAGTATAAAGAAGCATTATTCAGTGGTAGAACATTCAATCATTAGATGAATACTTTAAGAAGTGACAATCACAGGATATATGGATTAAGAATAAATAAGATATCATTATCCCCCTATGATACAAAAAGGTGGATTATGCATATAGCTACTTAGGAAGGTAATACTGTATTGCTGGGAACCATAAGCAACTCTTCGTGTACTAATCCTCTTCAAACCCATCTCTAAATATAAAGAGGCTCATCTTCTTTCATAACCAATCAACTAATGTTATATATTTTAAAAGACCAAACGGGATCAGATGCAAGGTGTTGGCCTCCTTCGAGTTCACTTGGCTGCTATATATATATCTTATATTACACTTACCCTATCCGGATGTTTTAATAATTGGTAAAGCCTAAGACCTCCATGAAAGTAATTTTAGGAGCTGGTCCAGGGTGGGGTGTCACCGTACTCCCATCGTCTATACTACTATTTAAATCAACTGACCTTGTTCCTCTATTGACTCCAAGTATTCCCCAGTTACCTGGAACTTGCAAAAAAGAGGAAACTAAATGTTTGATAACCAAACGGAAATAATAATATTTGAATGATACTATTAAGATATATAAGAGTAAAAGAGTTTGTATTTTGTTTCATTATGTTGTTTTATATAACATAAAAGATCCAAGTCTTTTTTAACATTTGACATAACATTGTTTACAAAACTCACAAGAAAGATTTATCCTAAACATATTTTTGTTTTAAGAAAACTAAAAAGAAAATATCGCTTCATGTATTATTGTACATTGTACTGTAACAATGATGAGAACATTCTTTCAAAACTTGCTACATCTTAATTTTGAGATATTTTATCATGCAAGCACCAGCTTCACGAGTTCCAAGTGATGTGATCACCCCACCTTGTAATTATTATCAGTTAGTTTATATGGATGCTAAATGTTCATTACAACTTCTGCATTACATTAATTTTGTAATGATTTCAATATGTGGAAATGTCACGTAACATGAAAATCAACAGAACATGTTGGCAGTAAATTGTGAGCGTAAAACCAAGAAAGACGACGGCTTATCCCATCTTTGACATAATGTTGTTTTGATGCGGTGATAACCAGGCTTCCAATGCAATCATTTATTGATTTTACTGTTTTATTGTTTCCTTTCTTCTTATTTCAAGGTATATATGGTCAACAATTTATCTTGGATAATACCTGAAAATATTGTCTATATTGGATTATACATTTCCTGTGAAATATATTAGACGAGGGGTCACTGGAATGAGTGAGTCGGGCTGAAACAGGCACATTAAGCACTGTTTGTGTTGTCGTTAGTAATTACTCGTCGAGTGCTCGGGCATTCGCTCTCAAATCCCAATATCGCAAAATATTCACAAACAATTTACTTTGCATATATTCAAAAAAGTTATGCTCTCCGAAAACGTAACTGACATGGAAAACTGGTCCTTTTATCGAGCAAAGAAAACACTTTTTAGATAAAAACTGCAAGCAGGTTGTTGGTCAGATAGCGAATCACCATGTTTGTTTAACTGTGACTTGTGTTGAAAGTGTTTCTGTAACTACTATAATTTTACAACAGCTCACACTTTTTGTAGATACTTAAGATCTGTTCGTCAATAATAGTGGTGTTTGGGGCTGAATAAGACCCTTTTTCCAGCTGGTTGAACAATCCTTAAAAGTAATAGACAAAAGTTGTTCATAATCGAATTACCCAATAAACAGAAAATGCAATTTGTGAAATTATCCTCTGACACTTCGAAGAATTGACACTGTTATTGGTTTTGTGGTTGGGCAAACACTTTTTTCAGCATCATTGCACAGATGATAGAATCTTAAGGTAAAGGAAACTAAATAGATTAACCAAAATTGTAATGTTAGATTGCACATGTAATATTTCTGTTAACACGCTTCTGTATTTTCCATGTTATTTTGTGTTTGATTCCGACCATGTACTTTCAGTTGCAGATTTGCCGATTGTGCCTCAGCCCATATGTATTGTAACTGGAGAAATAGCGAAGGAGCATGTTAGTATACCTCCTACAAATTCATAATGAACGTGTGTTTATTTGTGTATATTGGCTGTGCTGCTAAGAACATGTCCAATGATGCGATTACAGTAGGAACCATTCATTTGCTATTATAATGACCACAAACTTCACATAAATAAAAGCGACAAATTCCATAATCACAGCAAATCTCCATTTACGATTCCGACGATATCATAAAGATGTGTTTACAAATTATTGTCAATGAGTGACAATATCCTACCCCATTGGTGGTACTCATCACAAATACAGGCAAAGGTAAGTCAGTTGTTCACCTGAACAAACACATGGTACAAATCAAAATGGGGATGTCACTGATGCGACACATTTGGAATGTAGAAACATTTAGACATATGTATTAATTTCCATGCAATAATACATACGGCGACATAACGCTATCTTTAAAACTTTTTGAAACAAATCTTTCAAGTCATCTGTGTTCCTTCAACTGGTCAACGGACGTTGCCTAACAAAGGCACAAATATACCTTTGTGACACACGATGACAAATCATTACAAACATCCCGTTACATCTCTGATACCTATACATTGGCTGTTTATGTTAGCACTACCGCCATACGTAAAGGTTATATATATGTTATCTTGTCTCTGATAGGCTGACGTCCTGGTGAACACAACCGGGACTGATGTTAGCTTAAAGCATGGACGTTGTACTTGATGCATATCCTACAACCGTTGTTTCAGGCTGACGTCCTGGTGAACACAACCGGGACTGATGTCAACCTCCTGGCTGGAACCGTCTCCTACACCTTCCTGGAGGCAGGAGGGAAGGGGCTGCAGGAGGAGCTGACCAGAGCATGTCCTTCTGGTCTGAAAGTCGGCGGCGTAGCTGAGACCACAGGGGGGAAACTACAGTGCCAGAAGGTGTTCCACGTTGTGTTGAGGCAGTGGATGAATAACAATGATGCAGCTGAATTGGTATCATTATGTTCATAATATTCTTATATATGTGTGACATCCTGACATCCAGATCTAAAGTCGAAATGATGAACCTTTTTTTTTACAAAAGATGTTTATAAATATGGCATGATTACTACCACAGATCTAAAAAGGCATTTAAGAATTTATGTGTTCAGTTTTATAGACAGGCATACTAGCTACTTAAAAAGAAAGAACAAATATCCATGAGCAACAAATTTGGTAGTATTGTGAGCCAACAGGATGTGAATATTTGTTTGTTTATGTTTAACGCCACACTCAGCAATATTCCAGCTGTATGATGACAGCAAGTCTGGACCACACAATCCAGTGATTGACATCATGAGCATCGATCTACGCATTTGGGTTCGACATGCATCAACCAAGTCAGCGAGCTTGATCAGCCGATCCCATCAGTCGCCTCTTACGACAAGTATAGTCGCCTTTTACGGAAAGCATGGGTTGCTGAAGACCTATTCTACCCCAGAGCATCATTACCTTCACCTAAAGCTTCACGACAATATACACTGAACACCAAAAGAAACGCGAATCAAGAAGGTATAGGAAACATGATGTATTTTGTTTCAGCTGGTATAAACATAATAATGATGGATACAACACAATTCATTAGCAGTAAGAAAGAGTCAGTTCTCAGGACATCAGACATCTTCTGTATCCATCAACACAACACCACGTGACCATACTGAAGTACACCTCAATACCTGGTATGGCCCCCATTTGCATTTACAAGTGCGACACACCGTCTGTGCATTGAGTAAATACGACGGTTGTTAGTGTTCATGGGGATGTGACGCCACACCTGCAGGATGGTAACCTCGAGCTGTGCAGCTGTCCTTGGCCTCGGACGCGCCATGTTCAAACGTCTCTGCACTTCATCCAACAAGTGTTCAATAGGGTTGAGATCAGGACTAAGAGCCGACCAGGGCATGGTGTTGATATTGTGCTGTTGCAAGAAGCCTTGAGTAATCCTGGCGGCGTGGGGACGAGCGTTATCCTGTTAAAATTGGAAGTTGCCATGTCTTGCGAAAAACGGTACAACCTGGGGCCTCAACACCTGATCGATGTAACGCTGAGCAGTGACACCATTGCCCCTACCAGCTCCAACGTTCTGAAATATTACAAGGTCTGTTCTCTGATTGAACCCTATTCCACCCCAAACCATGACACTAGAACCACCCCACGAGTTCCGTTCAAGGAAACACTGGTCATGATAGAACTCACCGCGACGTCGCCATACTGTAACACGTCCATCGGCACGATCAACACAATACCGACTTTCATCAAAGAACAGAACTCTTCTCCACTGCTGATGACGCCATTTCAAGCGTGCTTTGGCCCACTATAGTCTCAGGAGACGGTGACGTTGACGTTGAGTGAGAACAGGACTTTGTGATGGTCGCCTACACTGAAGCCCTCTATCACGAAGTCGCCGTCTTACTGTGTTGGAACTTACAGCCCTCCCGTGGTTTCCAACAACGTGACTAGCAGTTTCACTGGCCGACAGGAAACGTCCTTGCAGATGTGACCTGTGAATGTGACGGTCCTGACGTTGTGTTATCACACGTGGTCTGCTGGGACGATGCCTGTCTCTGGTGCTGTTGGTTGTCTGGAATCTTTCCTGCAGACGGTAGATGGTGGAAGCGTGGACGTTAAAGGTGTTTGCAACTCTCTGAACACTCTCACCAGCTTGAAGTTGCCCAATAGCTCTCTCTCGATCGATCTGTGACAGTCGTGGCATTGTCACTGACGTTGATGAGTGAATGATTCACAGTGACACTTTCGTGGCTTTTAAAGACAACATCTTCACGGACAGTTTTTGCGACATAAGCAGCACGTGCATTTTGTGCGTATCCATCCCACGCTGACTTCCACGTCGGTGCGTTTGAGCGCTGCGGGTTAAGTGTTCACTGCCCTTAAATCTGGTTAGGGTCATTTTGAAACAATTAAAGCCCATTACAATGGAACCATAGCAGCCAACCGTTTTCACAACCATTTTCCCATATTAAATAGGAACTTGAAGATTTCGCGTTTCTTTTGGTGTTCAGCATAAAATTATCACTGATATACCATTGTCCGTTCTCTAGACCCTGCTGGAGGTAGTCTACAATTGTCTACAAAAGGCTTCCAAGGAGGGTTTTACATCCATTGCCTTTCCTGCACTTGGATCAGGGTTTCACAGATTCCCCGGAAATCGGTCTGCTGACATTATCATCACTGCCGTTGAAGCATTTTTGCAGACTAATTCTACTCTTAGAACAGTTAAGCTTGTGGTACATCCATCAAATGAGCTTATGAGAAAGGTGAGCTAATAAGTTGAAAATATTGGTGTACTGTGCCCAGAAAATGCTTGATTTCCTCAAAGATAACATCTATGTAAAATAGGAAATTTAGACATTCCCTTGGATACCAACCGTGCTCCCATTCTTGCTGATCTGTTTCTTCATGCACGTGAATCGACATTTCTGCTCAGATTGGCTATATCAGAACAAGGAAATCTTGCAAAGTTGAACTTAAGCTTCAGGTATATCGATAATCTGATATCGTTCAGTTACAGTCAAATAGACATTTCCCTTCCGCTGAGCATGCTCTTTCTACGAAGACTTGTATTTTGACTTGTTCTTGTAAGTTTCTATGTTTTTTTCAGGTGAACAATTGACTTGCCTTTCCATGTGTTTGGGACGGGTGCCACTTTTGGGCGGGATATGCTCGACTTTTCGCGAATTCCTGGCATCATCACTATTTAATTGTGATTCATAAACTGCAGTAACTTAAACATAATTTTTGTATCTGAGTAGTATTGTTACGTGTTGAAACTGAAACGTGAAGCTTAACCCAGAAATCTGTACGTACAGAATGAAATTATGAAATCATTAAATAACCACACATGGGCAATGAACAATCAACACATTATATTGAAATACACAGGATTATTGAAATACTGACAAATGTCCAATACTTGTCACAGTTGAAAATTTTGATTGAGGCACGTGCTCCGTTCTTGAATGCTTGAAACAGGTATCCCTTCCGCACTGGGCAAGATGAAAAGTCGCAAATCAAATCGTAGAAGCAAGGCCTCGAATCGCCCTCGTATCGCTCTTAAATAGGTGCTACCAACCAGTCTTCTGGGCGGTCGGTTAGCCTAGAGGTTAAAGCGTTCGCTCGTCACGCCGAAGACCCAGGTTCGATTCCCCACATGGGTACAATGTGTGAAGCCCGTTTCTGGTGTCCCCCGCCGTGATATTGCGGGAATATTGCTAAAATCGGCGAAAAACCATACTCACTCACTTTGTGAAGATTGAGAATCAGGTAGTCCATCGACAACTGTAACTAGCAGTTTTTCAATGTTGACTTTCTCGTAAACTCAGTCGTAATCAATGGGACTAGCCGCCATGGTTTTTGTTGATATCACCAACTCCCAATGAGGCTGGTTGAAACTCGCATTGTGATTGGTCCGTTAAACTGAGTAGCGTAGCAAATCAAATTGGCTAATGGAAATCAGGGGCAGGCAATTTGAGGTCGCCGGAACCGCAGGAATGAAGCCAGGGGTTCTTGTAGGTTTACGGAAGGCGAGGATATGCTGTGGGAGTGTCACCATAAGCAAAGAGAACACTTGGAACTTTATGAGCGCCTCAATAAATTTGCTGCCACTTACAATCAACACTACTGCAACATAACATTATGAAGTGGCATTTCGCATGTATTATTTCCTTTTTAGAGTAAACGAAAGTATACACCCATGTTTGAAGGTGGCTAAAGATGAAAAAAAAAAAAAATGGTTATTCAATGGTGATGTATTTGATACGGGTTTTAAAGTTGTGTTTTGGACAATAATTTTGCGACTGTTTTCAGCATATTAACGTTTTTAAAACGTTTGTAGTTTGTTGATCAAATAAAATATTCTTTTGTCGGGCAGTATATTTTGACCTTTTCTTAGAAATCTATATCGCTAACGAAGAAAGTTATGGATCGTTCCCTTTTTAATACCTTCAAGATAAATGTAAAGCGACAAAAACATTTCCAATCATAAGAAATTTCTGCCAACAGAAGACTTTTGTCGCTGTGTATTTATGTATCACTTTCAATTAGTTGGCGAACAGGTAAAAACTTATCGCCCACCGGGGGCACCCACCACAAGCAAATGCAAAGGCTGCAAGGTGTTCAGCTGCAAATACACGAGAACATATAGTCAGAATAGGGAGTTGTATCGAACATCCTTTTTGTGACTGTTCCTAATTCTCATGTGCTCATCCCATCAAAAACTCGAGTGTCATTGTGTTGTTTGTTTACACTTTTTAACTTGTTTTTCAACTTATTCAGATAATGTGTGAAAAAGGTCCATCACATCTATTTCACGTATCATCTGAAACGATTAAGGTTTTTGCCACATGAATATATTTTAGGAATTTGAAGCAAGGCGACAGGGACTTTCGGCAACATTTGACAACACAAAACTTAGGGAGGTAGTTTTCAATAGCCAAGCAGCACACGATAAAAGTAAGTCTCAGTCTGATTCATATCAATAAGTTTCTTTGTTTTCTAAGATAGACTCCTTTTAATGGGTAGTAAAAACATTGAGGGTTTTGTTTCGAGTTTGTTGGATGTATGGTTTACGTATGTACAGTTAATGTCAGCATACACAATGAACGCAATAGATTACAGTATTTGTTATAGCTATCGTTATTAGATGGGGCGGTCGGGTAACCTAGAGGTTAAAGCGTGCGCTCGTCACGCCGCACAACCGGGTTCGATTGCCGAGATGGGTACAATGTGTGAAGCCCATTTCTGGTGTCCTCCGCCGTGATATTGATGGAATCACTGCAAAAAAAATCCATATATACAAGCTTGTATATCCTTTGGAAAGATGATATTTCCAAAGGATATACAAGATTGGAAAGATGATATATACAAAATATACAAGTTTGTATATATGACATATACAAAATATACAAATTTGTATATATGGTGTATCCAAATTTGTTTTGTTTGTATATATTGGTAAAGGGAGATAATTATTATGCATTTGTGTATAATTATGATATATGTGCAAATTGAAGTGTTTTAAGTTGAGCACTGTGTTTCTTTGTATATGTTGGTAAAGGAGGATAATTGCTATGTATTGCTCTATAAATGTTTTGTATGTGCAAAATAGTATCAGCAAGTTACAAAAAACTGATTTAGTGGTGGGTAACATTACTGGAGGGTTTAATTAGTACTCCACACTGTTAGCGGGAGTACATACTGTCCTTGCAATGATATTGACGGGTGGGCGGTTGAGGCGTCTGGTACTTTTCCTGGCGCGGTGCTTGGTATGTGAGTAGACTTTATGGTCAAATGCACAGAGGGGATTAGCTGTCGGGGGCGATTGCTTTGGCGGTAACTTCTGTATTGAAAGTGTTTGAGCTTGGATTTGTTTTACGGGGAGGCCGCGATGTGTTTTGTAACATGCTCTCGTGCACATATGCCAACAGAGTGGATTGCACAGAGGATGAAAAATATTTTATCACTACTTGAAAGTGTTGAATTTGGTTTGTTCTGAGCTGTCGGTTTCATTGTAGATATACATTGTTATAATGTGAAATCTCGGCGGAAACGCGGAAAATCGCGTTTTGTAAAACGGTAGTCCTTGGGGAAAATTGTATTATGAGCAACCGGATGCGTAAATAACGTGTGTAATATATTCCCGTATTATATTTTATAATACTTGATCTTTAAATATTGTTATCAATGCGAGAACGAAGATTACCTTGAAAAAACACAACAGCATGCATATGTTCTAGCAAAAGGAAACTTGATATATATTCATTTGGCTTAATTTCTACTTTGGAAAACTTAGTTGGCGCTCTAAAAGCTTGACGCTGTATAATTTGGCACGCGCATGGTTGGGTGCAAACCATATGTACATCAATAATAATAGTAAAAATAATAATAATAATAATAATAATACATCATGATGGCAGTTTCAATGTAAAGATTAAGTATTTTTAAAGATATGGAAAATAAATCTTGATAACTGCTTTAATCTTTGATCTTTGGGAAAATAATAATGGAATTGGTTGAGTGAGTAACGTATTCTACTTTAAAAGTGACAGGAACGTGATTTACATAATTAAAATATAGAATAATATACAAATTATAAGAGAGGGTTTGTGATTTATTTTGGGATGAAGTCAGTATTTAACTTGCGCTTTCCGACATTATGCGTATTTCGCATACGGTTAAAAAAAAAATGCAATTCATTTATTTATAAAAAGTACGAATGCATCAATCCTACATCACAGGACCATGTACATAATTTGTTGAATGTTATTTCGTGAATACACAAATTGCATAACACATTCCCTGAGGACAAACCCAAATTGCCCGTCCCTTTGTGACAGGTGTTAATTAGAGAATGTATTGCCACCATATTATGTCCCGGCACTTTTATGACATGTAATGAACCTAGTCAATCCCTGGGTCTGTAACAACAACATGGGTCTAATAAAATCAAAGTAACATAAATGTTACGTCATTCGAATTAAAAAAGAGACTGAAAAAATGTAACATGAATATAATTGCCCTTTTGAGGGTAATATAATTTTGGGAAAATATACGTTTTCTTGTATTTATGGACGACTTCACACAAGCTGAAAAATTAAACATATGTTTATATAGCTATATTTACATACATGGCATTAACATGTAATAATAATATTGATCATGTTTGTTAATTTGTACATTTCGTTGTTATTGGTATCCTGAGTATGTTGTAATAATGCATGTGTTCTGATCTTATTTGACGTAGATTACATGAACTAGTAGAGTGACTTTCTTTCATCAGCATGGAAGGATTACCCACACATATACCCTTAATCCTTTGTCAAACAGAAAGAAGTCATATAGATATCATATCTAACTGGTACTAAAAGTTCACTATCAATCTCCTCTGATAACAAACTTACATTTAATATCCCCAAGCTACAATGCCAAGCATGCTCATGGAGTAATTATGAGAAACCCGAATGATATCCTGTCTACGTGGTCACACCCGGTGATTGTTAAGACATTCAGACAATATGGCAGTCTGTATTCATTTCTTATATCCCAAAAGTCCCCACCAAGCTTCCTTTTATTAACATTGGGATGAGGGGAGATATACATATTGTATTAAATAATACATCAAAACAGAACAAAAAAGATAGGTCAACAGTGCGGTTGATGGAAAGGGGTTTCCTAAGAAAAGTTATTTAACTCTTTAATACTTAATACGTGTCTCAAAGTATGTATTAAGTCTTACTACTAGTTATTATATATGTGCAAATCCACCCGAACGTCGGATGTACATGGCCGATTTCAAAATAGCTAAATTAGGCACTGTTCAAATTGTTTCCAATAAACCACTGATTAGAAACTCACTTAACCTTTAGAATAGAATCGTTTCTAAATATATTGTAGTTGGGGCATGTGTAAAAATTAATGCAGTGTACCATTGTGACAGCCACAAGAGCATGCATGATGTGTTATCTGAGATGTGTTTTTTAAGCCGATGGAAGTTTAAAGTGACAAAATCTGGTATCATGGCTTAACTGAATATAACATTGTCTAAGTTTAATAATCCTCTTTTTCCGGTGACTATTCCAATTATTAATGGTATCAGGTAGGAATGACTTGCATTCAGTTCTACAACGTATAGCCTGTGAATTGGTTAGATTTCTTTATATGTAATCACTAACAGCAAAGATGTTTTCCATCTTGTAAAAAGGTGTAATGGCTACGTTGGTCTCACTCTACATTTTCACGTGGCTTGAACCTCTTATTGGCCCACAAATAGTCCGTAATCAGTGAGTGGGCGAGGTAAAAATTAACGTCTCATCGGCATTATTTCAGCGTCCGTAATGAATTAATGTGTAGACATTCTATGATTAATTCTTTTTCTTTGGTACAATTATCCAAAACATGGGAGCAAAATATTGGCAATATATATATGCTTGTTCATGACTTATGTAAAAGGGGTTATTTATCTGAGTGATTGAGTATGGTTCACGGCGGTGGACACCAGAAAGGTATTTAAGACAATTAATCATAGGGCTTACCTCGTTAACTCGCCAATATCATAATCTGACTGAAATATTAATACCAAAGTCCTTTCATTTTAAGATTAGGTTTTGCACTTGGGCACACTTTGACGTGATATTGAACAGTTTTCTTTTTCCCTGGATTAAGTTTTACTTGCATTCAATCATTTGGTAATTTTCTCCAAATTGGCATTAATATTTTATGCAGTAGTATTTGGAACTGTCCATTTTGGGAATAGGGTTGACCCCACCGCAAGCACAGTAAACAGAAATTCCAAGGTGAATAATATGTACTATAGTTTGTTGGCTCGACATGCAAGACTCCATAATTTTAGCTATAAATTCATAGTAATATTAAATTATTTTTTTTATAAAGAATTCATTGATGTATTTGACATGAGACGTAGCGACACTCATGTATTTTATAATAATGTACAATTTCAATGCCTTAAATCTGTTGCATTAAACAAATTCTTTGATTTGATGTTGTCATATTGTGACTCAATTTGTGTCTAGTCTTCCAAATGTTCTATTGCGAATACATATAGTGTCAGCGCTCATGATCGCCATATCTATGAATGGATGAAAATATCATCATTAATAAACTTACCTGAGCTCAATATGTGTTCTGAAGACAAATCGCTGTAAAGCATCTTGCACGGCTTCGTTCACGTTCACCCTCAAATGTACGAAAGGAAAATCTGCAACTGTGCGTGTTCAATGTTCGTTTGCATTTTTGTGACAGGCGGTCGTTATTTTCATTAAGATTCCACAAATTCATAAATCACAACTGATGTAGCTGCCTTGGTTAACTGGAGTCAGGATATAACTAATTACAAACTCTGTTCTAATTATGCTAATCGAGGAAGTGCATTATACTGGATGACAAACTTAGTAATCCTTTAACACTAATCCTTGTTTACAATGAACGCATGTCAAATGACTAAATAAACATCCTTTTTTATTTTCTTAAGTAGAAGTATCACAATTGGCGGTGAACACAACTGTTTGTAGAATGATAGTTTCAGAAAGGAATACAAATACAAATATACAGAAAGGGGTTTAAAATGGTTTCTTTCTTTGCATCCACGCATTGTTGTTGTGGATGCGGTTATTTGCTGTCGGAATTGTTTTGGCAATTCAATTAGTTAATTACATGTCACATGACAACTGCATGTCACGGGGGCCTGGACATAAACACTTGAACACTTAGATTTTGACGTTGTCATCTTGATCATCAGAACCATCAAAGGCGGCAAAATACAGTAAGCAACTTTTCTCCCACTTTTCAATTCAGATGTAGACAAGTACAACACGTTTAGTAATGATTTAAAAAATTGTACGAGTTTCTTAGTGTCAATAATTAGTAGAACAGACGTAAACCAGACATACGAATGGACACGTTATAGACAACAATCCTATATATTTTAGTAACAATGATTAGTTGGAGTGACCAGTATATATTTGCAAAAAATAGATTTATAAAAGTTCAGCTTATTAATACAATACACCCATCAAATAGGGCTGCATGTGTCAGGGACCCAATCTAGATAGCGCCAACATCTAGAACCGCTGCGCCGGAAGTAGGTAACGTTTCTAGCTCTTACGTCGAGTAAAACCAGAAATGATTCGCGTGATACATATATGATGTACATATATGTGAACAGCCTCTCGTTATTAATGCCCTTTAATTGTAGTCATCTTACTATTTGATCGTTTGTGCCACACAAAGCTATAAGTTCCGTAATAAAAATACGGAAAAATGAACAGATTAATCTCATGGACATATATTCAAAAATGGTAGCATAACGAATGAAGTAATGTTTTAATTTCCGTTCCCATAATACTGTTTAGATGAAACACCATTAGCAACTTGAATGGGAATAAACAGTGGTAGCTGTCACTAGCCAAAGGATACTAGACTATACAAAAACAGTTTTAGCATCTCACACCGTCCCGACAGGCGCCAACCTCTCAAATATTGCACAACATATATTGATGGCGTAGTAATATATTAATATTACATTGTTTCTTGAATACTGTGCGAAGAATATTTTGTACGATGGAAAGATTCAAAACAAGTATCATTATCTTCTTTGCGAGGAATTTAGAAGTTGGAGTATTGAGAGAGGATAAGATCTGTGGATGAACAACATCACTTGCTTGATAATGGTGTTACAACATACACCTAAGCGTCGCTCCTAACTGTAATAAAGACGTTGTTCATCAATATATCTTATCTCTACTCAGTTTTCATTATCGCTAAAATGTAAATATATCTAGATTTATAGACGGGATAATGCATAGATAATATTCCAACAGTCAGATTAACCAGATTAAACAGATTCCTCTACGCTGGGCAAACACTGGTCTATGTAGAATCATATCGTTATCTGGGACTACGGGTTGACGAGCATCTAGATATGTGAAACTGTGAAAGAGTTGTACAATTCTGCCAGCCATGCTTTGTCTTATTCTGTTGGGTGTATGTCTTATGATGTTTTTTATGAAACTGTATGAAAGTCTTGTTGAGCCGGTAATGATCTATGGCTCTGGTATATGAGGATAAAACATTAATCTAATCCACAATAGAGCCCGTAATTATTTCTTGGTGTTAGTAACGGTACCTCCAGTATAGCCACTAATGGAGACATGGGTCTCTTCTCCCCGTTTGTTACATTACATGCTAATGTTTTTAGACTACCCCAAGATTAATAACAGTACTTGTAACGCTTTGATGAAGAAAATGGTTACTATGTAAAAGTTCATGGAGTACTAAAGTTGTTAAAATTGCCTGTAATCTTAATATTTATGATGTTATGAATATTATGACTGCTCCAATGTCCCGAAAGAAGAAAATTGCCCATATTAAAAACGTTCTCGTAAACAAAGATGAACTGAGCTGGAGAACAGAGCTTTGGAACGATAAACATAACGTTAAGGGCAATACATTAAGAACTTTCATGATCGTAACGTTGTTGCTCCTTATGTTTTAAATACAGGGACCACCGTCGCTTTTTAGCTAGTTTTAGATCTGGATCGAAACAGGACGATTTACAACCCCCCAAACCTTTTAGAAAATAGAATTTGCCCGCACTGTTTTAAAATTGTTCATTAAAGTTTGTCGAAAATGAATTTCACTTTATTAAATGTTATGTCCTTTATGATCTTAGAAGTATTTTACTTAGATAATGGTCATCTCTTTTGAAACACGTGACGCATTCATAAAATAACTTCCTCTGTAAGGTTCACACCCAATTGTCAGACATCCCATTTGGCAGGTGACCGAATCATCAGACAGACCAGTCAAGTGTGACCAGTGTATTCGCCTGGTCTAAACTACTAATTACTGTGCTGCTCTCGACTGTGGGCAGAGTAAGCTATTCACCACTCGTTAAGTGATACAGATTAACCAGATTCCTCTACGCTGGGCAAACACTGGTCTATGTAGAACCATATCGTTATCTGGGACTACGGGTTGACGAGAATCTAGATATGTGAAACTGTGAAAGAGTTGTACAATTCTGCCAGCCATGCTTTGTCTTATTCTGTTGGGTGTATGTCTTATGATGTTTTTTATGAAACTGTATGAAAGTCTTGTTGAGCCGGTAATGTTCTATGGCTCTGGTATATGAGGATAAAACGTTAATCTAATCCACAATAGAGCCGGTAAATTATTTCTTGGTGTTAGTAACGGTACCTCCAGTATAGCCACTAATGGAGACATGGGTCTCTCCTCCCCGTTTGTTACATTACATGCTAATGTTTTTAGACTACCCCAAGATTAATAACAGTACTTGTAACGCTTTGATGAAGAAAATGGTTACTATGTAAAAGTTCATGGAGTACTAAAGTTGTTAAAATTGCCTGTAATCTTAATATTTATGATGTTATGAATATTATGACTGCTCCAATGTCCCGAAAGAAGAAAATTGCCCATATTAAAAACGTTCTCGTAAACAAAGATGAACTGAGCTGGAGAACAGAGCTTTGGAACGATAAACATCAATGTTTAAAACTACTTTCAACTACTTGTTGCTGGCGTACGCATTTTATATTGATCAAACTGTTATTAAGATCTGTAAAACATAACCAAATACAAATTATTTCATAACATCATATAGTTGTCATAATGAAAATAGTATTAAAGCATTATTGTCACATGCAATAATTATACTGTTCGGTATCATTAGTAAACTTTGCAACCACATATTATGTGAAACATTCTATAAGAGGTGATGAAATTGAATGAAGCAGTGGTAAAATCTAACCATATATACAAAATTGTATATTTTGGAAATACCAACTATACAAAATTGTATATTTTGGAAATATCAAATATACAAAATTGTATATTTTGTATATATGGGTATTTTTTCTTGTGAATATTGCTAAAAGCGGTGTAAAACCATGCTCACTCACTCCTTATTAGATGTTCCCTCTTTTTGAGAAGTCGCCGCGAATAGCTGCAAGATTGCTTATGTGGCTTTTAGCAATAATCACTCAGTCACTCCCTCACTTTTAGAGAAGATGAATTTAAAGTCAAACTTTTAATAACTCTAACAGGAAAATGGTATATATTACGATGTTGGGAAAGAGAAGGATGGACTAATCCAAAAACGTTATTTCTGTTACGAAGTCACACTGAACTATGTGGAAAAGTACGGAATATGTTGTAAGTGGTAAAACATTTTATACAGGAACAACTCTTCAAATAGGAGGAAGCACGTGTGATCTTGGTTTTGAATCCTAGATTCGCTCTGATTGTTTCTTCGTCTGTCAGCACCACCTCGCGTGGGTTTTACCAAAGTATTAAACGTCTAAGGCTTCCATTCACTCTCCTCCCACATCAAGCTGGCACGCAATGACACTTAGTTTATTCAAAGCGACGTTGAACCTTACTCTCTCACCAACTCCCAAATAAGAAACATGACTTATAAAATCGATAGTTGGTCTTGAGTGATGTCTGCAAGATTACAGCTAATTTCAATTGCCTGCAGGACTGACTGTCTTGGTTATTGCAGGACTACTTGCTGAGTCACAGGTAAGTAAGAATTTACTATATAAACTATGTTTTGTCTCACAGTAAGCAGTAAAGAACTACATGAAGTTATGAAAGTACATAAATGATTGAACATGTTTGTCATTAATATCACAGAAGGTCACTGGAAATAGTGAGGTCAGTGATATACATACTTCAATTTCTAGGCTGATGCCCTGGTCAACACAACCCAGGCTGACCTGAATCTGTCCGTTGGTGCCGTGTCTGGATCTCTTCTTGAAGCTGGAGGTCAGGTTCTTCAAGACGAGTGCAGACAGCAGTACCCATCGGGTGTAAAGGCAAGGACACTGGTACAGACACAAGGTGGGAAGCTCGCATGCAAGAAAGTATTCCATGTCGTTCTAGAAGAGTGGGCACAGAAGAACAAGAAAACGCTGACGGTAATCCCCTTGCCCCATAAACAACACTCACATACATATTCCTTAGGTGTGGCCTCCCAGGTGTAATTCTACCTGCTTAAATGTTGTGGTGTTACGAGGTGAATTAAAAACCCTAATAATTTTAAGATAACAATATGTCGTAATTTACTAATGAAACGGTGACAAGATTGTGTGAACTTTTAATTAGAAACAACGGATTCACATCTGCCAAATACAGATCAAATACTATTTGTTTAAAAGCTAGACATTAATTATACACAAACGTGAAAAGCAATATTCCTATTACACTAGAGTGGTTACCAATTCAAGAGGTTCATTTCAAGTTGGCAAACGTAAGAGAGACTATCATAGTTGAGTTGCTACAGCTCTTTTGTCTCTGTGTTCCTCTTCTAGCCAATCTGTTTCTCTTTGTATACAAGACGAATTCTTATATATTTTTGTTAATCCAAAGAATTGACACTTTGTCAAAGAAATAACCCCTGTTTCAGATGTATTGATGACTATGTATAATTAATTACCCTCACCGCATCTATTAACCAGAGTAAACGTCTAGAACCTGCATCACTTGAGGCTTTCCTCCCACATTAAGCTGACAGGCAGTGGCGTTACACACAACTCACTCACTCACTATAAACCAGAGATGGAAATCAGAGAAACAATATTCAGTGATATTCAGATATTCAGAAAACAGAAAAAGCAAAATGCACGTGCAAGTTATGGCATTCGTAACTCGTGGTAGTGGCTATAAAAAGGAAAGCATAAGCCAATAATTTGTCATTCAAAGTTTGAAAATGCCGAGACTCGGAACATCATAATAGGACGTTTTCAAAGAGGGGAATCGCAGTCTTCTGTTGCACGCCACTTCAACGTCCACCACAGCACCATTTGCCGCCTTTGTGACCGATACATACGGTACATTTCCACTTCTGACCGTCCGAGAACCGGCCGACTAGGAGTTACCACCCCTGCACAGGATCGCTACATTCGACTGTTCCACCTACGTCATTGCAATGCTACGGAGACTGCAGGACGCATCCCTGATTTGAGCAGGATATGGCACCAGACTGTCAGGAACCATCTCCGCGAGGCTGGAATCCGACCCAGAAGACAAGTTATCGTCCGCGTTTTGCAACACATCTATCCACATCGACGCTTGCACTGGTGCCATACCTTACAACTTTGGAATTTGAGAAACTGGAAATTGCTAAATCATATTCTTCAACCTCACCTACTTCCAATCATTAACTGCAAGAGGGAGCAGTTTCAACAAGACAACGCTCCACCGCATACAGCTCGTGTCACGGTAGACTACCTTCATAATGCCAATATGAAACCCTTGCCCTGGCCGTCGAGATCTCCAGATCTCAAACCAACCGAACACCTCTGGGATGAACTCGATTAACGTGTACGTCAACGTCAGAACACGCCGAAGACACTCAAAAACTGCCCATCGCGTTACAGGCAGAATGGCGCAGAATACCGCAGGACAGAATTCGTACACTTATCCAGTCAGTGCCGACTGCAGAGATTTCCAGAGATGCAGAACCGTGGTTGCTGCCCGGGTCGGTCACATGAGTTCAACTGTTGAACAGTTTTCAATGCCTTTGTACTACGACAACATGTGATTATCGAGCTCCAAAATTGCATATTTGTATCTATGATATTAAATATATCGACTTTATTAGGTACAATAAATTTCCGAAAAATCTACCTGTGTGTTTCTGTTTTTGAAGAGTGTACTTCCCATTTTTGCGAACACCTGGTGTTATCATTGATTTACAGTGATCCCTTCAAATAATGTTTGTCACTATATTGCTGTTAATGCCCTATAGAATCTGGACAGATGCTCGAGACTGTTTATTCTCTTGCGCTGACATTTTGGTATCAGCTGAATATTTTGTTATTATGTTCTTATCAATTCGTAACTCACTTTCACTGTATAATCCAATTTATTTTTCAACAGGATTTTGCGTCAATAGTCACCAAATGTTCACAAAAGGCGTCAAAGCAGAGCTTCAAATCAATCAGCTTTCCAATCCTGGGAACTGGTTATGCTGGATATCCCCCAGAAGCGTCAGCCATGGTGATGATGTCAGCATTCAAGAATTTCATAGACAACCATCCCAACACCTCCCTTGAAACCGTATCTGTTGTTATTCACCCAAAAGACGAAAGCCTAAGAAAGGTGCATATTTTGGGAAGGGGGCATATGTTCTACATTTAATCATATATGAGTTTAGCATGTCTAATTCTTAATTCAACAGGCTTAACACAGATAGGCAACAGGCACATTAACTCAAACTGAACTTCATTGCATCGTGATAACCTGCAGGTCGGACCCACTTCAAACGTATGCAAAATGTTGGACGTGAGTTGTGTGAAATGGGACACGCTTTCATGCGACACGTTGTACCCATGCAGATCATCAAAACGCACCTACACTAACGAGATATTTACACGTCGATTTGAAAACGGATTTCGCTCACAGTTTACATAGAGCTGTCAAATAAAACTTGTCATCGCACTGTATGTGTTTACGATAAAAAGTAATTAATTTTACACCATGGGATAGAAAATTGAACATTAGTAGTTGAGGACGGAACCCCAGGACGACTTTAGGTTCTGCGCATGCGCGAAGGTCACTTTCGGTTCTGGTGGTGTGTGCTTCCGTGATGACGACACTTCCGGTTTCGTTGGTGCGTGCGCATCCAAGATGGCAGCACATCCATTCCGGTGGCGTGCGCATCCAAGAAGGAGGCATGTCCGTTTCCGGTGGGCGTGCGCACCTTTAAGAGGACGGCACATCCGTTTCAGGGGAGGAGGGGGACGATAAGAAGCGCTCGTACAATATGAAAATATCAAAGTTGAAAGAAGCACCTGTAAAATCCTTGATGTTCATTTTTTTCTTTTTTTAAAAAATGGTGGTGGTGGTGGCGGGAGGGAGGAGGAGGAGGAGGTTTTTTTTGTTGTTGTTGTGGTGGTGGGGGCATCTCCACATGCAATCGCAACACCAGTCAGTGTCCTGTCAGGAAACAGGTGGCAGACCATCCGTGCCTTTGCAGCACAGCACCTGTGTGGGTGAGGAGTTAGTCTCTCACGATCAAAGGCCATTTTCAGGGCCACCCATCTGTCCCGAAAGAATGTGTTCATCCATGGCTTTGACGACCCTCAAACCAAAACAAAGAACCGGAAGAATGGCCCTTAACATAGCACGAGGTATCAGAAACTGCAGGTGTGTTCCCATCAGAGATTCGAAAAAGCCTGTAATGCCTTTTTCAAAATGTAATCACAGTTTTACCGGGAGAGCAGGATATGCTTACTCCTGGCGTCATTTCACTGATTGAACCAGGTGAGGTATGGTGCACTCACATACTCACGTAAAGCTTGTCTGGTTTCATATACTATTCAGTTGAACTTCGGAGCCTTGTTGTTCTATTTCTTTGTTCAGGTTGTGGAAGCGCACGTCAGCAAGATCGAAGAAGCGGAAGGTATGAATACACAATGCCTTTTAGAAAGTGTCAAATGTAACAAATGCTATATTTGGAATTACACCTTTGTAGAAAAATACAAATTCTAGTATTGTTTAGTTTTCATTCCCCGCTACATCATAAGCATGTGTCTATTAATCACCATCAAACAGTAATGATATCAGGTGTTCGCGACAAGGTGGGCATATTCTGCCTCATCGGTGACACACGTCCCCAACAAATCCAAATTCAAGTCAGTTTTAATCAAAATAGGGAATTGCATCCGACAACATTTTTGGCACTAATGCGTCAAATTTGGAAATGTCCTCAATGAAACGTTTTGAAAGCTTTACTGAACTTGACTGTTGTAAACTTGATGAAACAACTTTTGAGCAAGAGTCGTATGATGCTCTCTGAAAACTCCGTAGGAAGAGCACGTTCGATTGTACCTAAAAAGATGTCAAATGTAGACACCAAAGGCTGGAGCTATTGGAATATGGCTCCACATAAAGGGAAAGTTGACTGTTGGAAAGTCATCCCTCTTGTCATACAGTCTTGTGGAGACTTTTTTTTGTCACTCTGAATCTTTATGTATAGATCTAAATATGAAACAGACAATGGTCTCCTATATTTCTAGTTCAGGTGGGTATACTATTGTAAGGGAATTGGCTTTTTGACCATTGTTCAACGATATCAGATCATTGATATACCTGAATTCAAATATCCTTGTTTTTTGGCCAATCAGAGTAGAAATTCCAATTCATTTGCATAAAGAAACTGATCAGTAAGACTTGGTTACTTTGTTGTTTAACGCCGCACTCGGCAATATTCCAGCTATATGACATGCATCAACCCAATCAGTAAGCCTGACCACCCGATCCCGTTAGTCGCCCTTTACGACAAGCATGGGTTGATCAGTAAGAAGGTCGGCATGATCCCATGTGGGATGCCTACTTCTTGCCTAAATTTGATGTACTCAAATTTTACACAGATATTATCAATGCGGAAGTCCTGTGTCTCACATATTGTTTTCTCAGAAAACTACAGATGAAATTTGCTTTCATTTTTGACAAATTATACTGAACCTTTGAGGAAGGTGATGTATCTATATCTGACACACATAGTGAAAATTGACTCATTTCCACTACATCTCCAGGTGGGGCAGGTTACATTTACACTTGGTATCATCACTAACTGATAAAAAACCATCAACACATGCTTATAATATGGTTGGATTTAATTTCATATGATCATGAAAAAGGGCTTATATTTCACATCTCATTCACTGCTGGGTGAACGGAGGCCAAATTGATCTTTGTTCCCGATACCTTTTGTATAACATCCATAGTTAGTTGGAATTATAAAGTAAAAATCAGGATATGACAGTTTTACTTGCAACTGTTAATTTAGGTGGAGCATCAATGAGAGGAACGGATGATCCCTATGGTTCAGGACAGAAGGTAAGTATAACCTTTGAAAAAAATTAGAGAGATTCAATTATTACTAACGGAAAAAAGTAACTGTGCTTCGTATGCACTTCTATAAAAATAACTATATTCTGAAATTAATAATACATCTTTCTTTTAAGGTCATGATTTACCAATTTCACCTGCATGTTGATCCATGGTGCACAATTTGGATGTTTACATGTTTGTTGGGAGCATGATACTCACAAACATGTTTTTTCTTAAAATGTGAACAGCACACAATGACTGTGTTGCTATCATCTGCTCATCACAACAGTTTTCTTTAACTGTTAATAACGCTTTCGCAATGCCTAGGCCTGCTGAAAACCAATGTCAACGCGCCGTTGGTATGCTGCAAACGGAAATGGCAAAAAACGAAGATGTCAGACATTCAAACGTTCTTTGAATCACAATATCATCTCTTTGGTGACGTTATCTATATCAGGGCAACGGCTAACATTCCAAGGGCCGGTCGTCCAAGCGTGACGTCACGTCAACAAGACAACCATATTCGGTTGGTGTATCAATAGAGCTCAACATGTGGCTCCAACGTCCAGCAATACGCCCAAATACGCCCAATGTGCCTGTGAGCCGCTAGAAGGTTAACATCTCATCACACCAGGTACACATTCACTGCTGGGTGAACAAAGGCACATTTGGAACAAAGTCACTTGACTAAGGAGACACCACATGTCCTACATGTCCTTAAGTGTGGGTCAAGATCGGAGCCCTAGAAACCCTCAGGAGTCAAGCTGCCTCTCACGGTCATTGGTCACGGCCATCAATCAGACGAATGACCAAATATTACGTTATTATTTACCATATAATATCACATTTACACAACTATAAATGCAGCATGGTTACTTTCCCCTGCTAGCTTATATTGAACTGTCTGAGGTAAGACCCCATTTCCCTAACCTGCGCATGGGATAAGGAAGGGGACAATAACAGAACATATGGACGTGTTTAGCGTCACTTCTACACATATCTAACAGGCCCCAAAACGACAATGAACTGTCTCGAATCATCAACTGACAATGAGAAATGCTTCGAAGGATTTGAATTTCCAAATCATCAACTGGAAGTGTTGCTTATGCTCAGTTTTTTGACGTCTTGCATCTGGTGGCATCCAAAAAACTCGCCATCGTCAAAATAGACTGCATTGTTCTATGAAACGTCGCAACTGGCACAAGTAGCAGAGGAAAAGGATCCGTTTCTCAAATGAGAGTTGATACTGTAGTTCCACAGCAGTTAGAGTAAGGGGTGTACGCTGATGAATGAAGAGAGTTGTGTTGAAGAGCGCTTCATGGAATGGTTTGGTGATCATGGTATTGGTCTGAATTAGTGACCAGGCAGGAGTGTTCCATGTTGTGGCTTTTATTTGTCCAGCCATGGACGCCATCTATCCCACATAGTCACATAACTTCGTGCCAGCATTCTATGGGCGTAGCAAATTATCCATATGACCAACAGTCGCCTAATTCACTTATATATGACGTTATGTCCAATGCTAAAGTACACACTAGTTTAATAGTTTGAATAATGTTTCAGTGTCTTTTTTCTGACTTGTTTTCCGAGTATATGTGACCAACTAATATTCACAATCTATGATACCTTCCTTCCATGCATAGCTAATCTAAAATTTCCAAAACTACGACTAACAGCATCCCTTCAGCAAGACACCATATGTCACTGGAGAAAAAGCAGCTTTGGAAGGAACGAAAGTCAAGTACTTTGAGCTGACAAACAATCCCGTTCTTCGCGACACGCCAGAGTACAGCCATTACAGTGTGGTCGAGTCTCAGTTCTTCAGCTTCCTATCGAAAGACAGTGTCAACAGGTAACCAGGTGGTAACCGATAGAATACAATTGGGGTGTCAATAGATAACCCTTTTGATAAACATACAGCAATGTTTTATATGGATAAATAGTATATCAATTTGACTCGATTCATTGATGTGACAGGTGGAAACTTAATTGACTACCGGTTTCTGAACATACGATGCTAAGGATTCAATAGTCGGCTCTGAATTCTTCTTTTGTTTGCACACACGAAAAAAAACTATTTTACATTCTGATACCGTTTGCTCGGATTCGCAAGGTAATTTGGCCAAGAGGTTGAACTTAAGCCTTGGGTATAGGGATGATCTGATTTCGTTCAATAATAATAATAATAATAATAATAATAATAATAATAATAATGATGAAATAGACAATGCCCTTCCACTGATTTACTCCTTTGAAATAGAAACGCGTCATCGCTTTCATATTTAGATCTGTTCATACAAAATCGATAAGGCATGTTCTTTCCATGAGAATTTCCAATGAACTCTGCTTAGGGCAGAAATTTGTTGTGAATATGAAATTGGTTTTGTCGCTTTTGTCTCTTAGTTTGTTTGTGTGTTTGTTGTATAACGCCGCACTCAGCAATATTACAGCTATATGACAGCGGTCTGTAAATAAACGAATCTAGACCAGACAATCCAGTGATAGACATCATGATCATCGACCCACGCAATTGGGATGCGATAACATGCATCAACCAAGTCTGCGAGGCTGACCACCCAATCCCGTTAGTCGCCTCTTATGACAAGCAAAGTCGCCTTTTACAGCAAGCATGGGTTGCTGAAGACCTATTCTATCCCGGATCTTCACGGGTCTTTTGTTGCTTTTGTTTACAAGAACCAAGTCGATGTATCTGATGGTGGTCACTGACTGAGGGTGAGATAAAATATATAATGTTGAGGGCAGAGTTTTATAGGTTAATGAAAGAATGAAATGTTATGTTTGTGAAAGCACGCTGGCAAATTTGCGCCGCTCATAGCGACTGATAAAAAAGTCCTCAAGAATCCTTGTATTTGTGATGAAAATAAAATTTTAGTTTTAGAGATCTGGCCCCTATTTCCAGATTACATCTAACTGTAGTTTCCAGTGTGAAACTGACACAGTGTCTATGTGTAATTACAGCAATCATCACCTGCTAGATTGATGATGATGTTCCATGTATATTTTCTTACACATCAGATACATCAAAATACCAGCGACGTCACTTTGCTAAATGTATATGTTTAAGTAAATCTGCAGCAGGAAGCAAATGTTTCTTTGTGAATACATTTAAATATATATTTATTATTAGAACTATTTCCCGTCAATTTATTTTGCCAACGTAACGTTCACTATTTTCATGTTTCAGACACACATTCAAATTGACAAAGGTCGAATATGTGGTGAACCCTGCACTTGTGAAGCAATTTAGGTAAGCACGAATAAATGTGTTCAACGGTATAAATACGATGCCACACACAGAGGAAAAGGAATCATAGTAGCTTTTGAAAGGTTTGGCCTTTTTCACATGTATGTAGTAAATGTATGACCATGATTGAGTCAGAGGCACAACATTGAGTGTGTGTTCTTTCAGAGCAGCGCAACGACGGATGGCTAAGAAGCAAACCGGATTTGAGAATCACGTTCTTGGTTTTCATGGAACTGCCGAAGATAATATTAAAAGTATCTGTCGTGAAGGATTCCGGCAAATAGGTTTGTTCATTGCGATCAGCTGTGGAAAATAGTGGACGAAGACATGTTTTTATTGTAAACGTCTTTTGAATTTTTCAATATTTGGAATATGTTAGAAAACATTTATACATTCAAATAAGACCTGAGAAATTAGCATCTATCAAAATTGAGAATTCACTTCCCCTCACTGAAGTTTGAACTTTCATATACATAGGAGCAACCTGAATGGAAGTTTAAGCTCGTTACAAAGTAAAAGTAAATACCTACAATTTAGATATGCGTGACTTCAAAGTGTATACCGACAGCTCATAACTACGTCAGGGGCAGTGGGGTAGCCTAGTGGTTAAATCGATCGCTCATCATGCTGAAGACCCGGGTTCGATTCCCAACATGGGTACAATGTGTTAATGTGTGCCCTGCCGTAATATTAGTTGAAAATTGCTAAAAACGGCAAAAAACCATACTCACTCACACAGAACTATCAAATCACTAAAGTGTTTTCAAATTATATTCCTCTAATCTGCGGTTATTAGTGAAAAATATATACATAACAGAATAAGTGAAATGAGAGATTTGGTTTCTTCCTAAAAAGGACCAAGTTACATTTGCAGAAACTATACGTTTTCAGATCATCCCTACTTCGAAGAATCCACTGACGTTGGGTGGTACGGGAATGGCATCTACTTCAGTAAATACCCAAGATTTTCCATGAATTATATGCAAAAGACTTGCAAGCTGTTGTTGTGCAAAGTTCTTCAAGGAAAGGTTAGATTCAAATATGGATATGTTCGTTAAAGGAAAACAACTAAAGATATAAAAAATCAATGTAATAGTGTAACTACAAAACAAATGAGAACAAATATAAATGCTTAAATCCAAGAAAATGTTTAAAACCAATACATTCGAATAAATTCGTAACAACCATAGAAGGTATGCAGTCACGGCATAGTTAATGTAACAGCGACATACTAACTCTTCATTGTTACGTGTTCTATTAAGCATGCATAATTTTTCAGATCTTCAAATGTGAGAAAATGAAATTGGGCGCGCCTAAGGAGCCAGGATACGACTCCCACGTTGACCCGTACGGCAAAGAAATTGTCATCTATGAGGATGCCTGCATCCTCCCCTGCTACATTGTGCACTTCGACATCTTGGGGAGGTTTAAATTTCCAGACGATGGGGCATCTCCATTTGATGATGATCACACTCTTAGTCAGTATCTGTACGAAATGGACATGCATAAAGGAGAGGAGTTTCCAGGATTCTGAGTTGGAGAAGGAGAATGTAACATCTGCTAGTTTTAACACAAATCTAGCAAAGTGTCATAGCCATGACTCGTTTCCTCCTGATATACAATTGTTGTAAATATATCACCTATTATCATGCAGTCATTTACAGCGGTCGACCTTCTGGTGTTTCCAACCTGACACATACTGAGTTATATATGTATGTTGAGAAAAAGAAAAGACTTGTGTATGCAGTAATGGCAAACTTTCTTAGGCAAGGATGGATGTAAAGTTATTTCCTGTTCCTGCAGAAGAGCAACAAACATTTTTTAGAACACTAAGGAACTTTAATAACATCGAAGTATAACTGTTAATATATACTCTGTCTGTCTCTCTGTGTGTGTCTCTCTCCACCGTCTCTCTCTATCTCTCTCTCTATCTCTCTCTCTCTCTCTCTCTCTCTCTCTCTCGTGGCTAAAATAATTTAGATCTTACGCTCAAGTTTACCTCATTGGTGTAGAAAGGTCCACACAAGCGTAAAACCGGAGGAACATGTGTAGCATGTATTAGTGCAGAATGAATATTACATGTATCTCCTGTCTAGGCGTGCGTGCCCAAGTAAACGTTTAATTATGTAATATATACTGGCATTTTAGTAATGTAGTCATTGTGGCCAGTTGTGGCTGCATAGCAGCAATACAATATCAATCCAAATACATACTGGCATGTCACGAGCTGGCAGCAACAGCGGGTGAATTGAAACAACAGTTAGATGAGCATGGAATAGATAGTGACCATAGGCACATCATTGAATAAAATATGAAAGAGTGAGGGAGTATGGTTTTACGCAGGTAAAACATAATCCATTCAAATTTCAGCTGGGTAGCGTTCCTACCAAGGATACATGTGATAGTGTGACATATGGGGGAGTCATCCTAAACACTAAACTTGCATGTACAAATATGATAGTGCGATGTTGACAAAACACAGGACGCACAGTAAGCTCACTCACGTTTGTAGGATTACATAGTTATGATCTCCACCCTATTGTATGTGTGAAAATATGGAACCGAATGGTTCTCTCTACCAGCTTCTATGCGTGTGAGCTGCTAAGCGGCATACATGGTAAAGATACTATTCAGATAGAGAATTCTCAACAGCACTTTGCCAGAGCCATTCAAGGTCTAGACCAACATCATCAACTGATTCAGCCATAGCGAATCTAGGAATGTGGACACTAACAGGATACGTAGACAAATGCAGGCTACTACTCCTCGGAGGACTCTGTACAACTCATGCTACACTGCAATGAAACATTATATGTGCATACTTAGCTTAGTCTTAGTCAATGTTCATAATGTCAAAATTAGCACTAGCATATGTGGCATAATGATATTATCTCCTTGTAAAATTAACCTTAAAATGTCCACTCTTCATTGAAGCATTAACATATCCTGATCTTAGGTATTGCATCCAATACTCTCTTAAGATAGCCTCCAGACCCATGACATCAAGAGAATGTTCTGAATGTGAAAGGCATGCCTATGATTATGACAAATATGTACTACTACACTGAATATTTAATAAATGTTCGAATTGAATTCTTCTTCACCCGCATAGACAAAAGGAATGTTGAAAGTTATGTTTAAACTGAACTTCTGGAAGAGAATGATATGCTTGCACAATCTGGAACCAACGTACTTGGGATGGTATATAATTACTATTCTATGTGTATATCTTAAATTTGAAACATGTACCAGATTATCCCCAAATTACATCGCAATAGTTCTCACTTTTGTACATATACTGTTGATGATAACTATATATTCAATCAATCTTTTTTGTACTTGAGGCCTAAGGCCCATATACAAAGTATACAAAGTATACCGAAATACAAAATATACATCAAGCGTAATTGCTGTTTATCATATACATATATACATGATCTCCTTACAAGTGAAGCTTTACAAAATTTTAACAAGATTTCTACTTTAGCTTGATCATAATCATTCATTAAATTAACAAAACATTTGGATGTGCATTTGCTTAAATATTTCTTTGGTACAAAAAGGTTTCTCAAATCATTTTAACATAGGCATTTCATTATTATGTGGAATTCATCCTCTAACTCATTCAAATTACAATTCTGACAGATTCTTTTACATTTTTCAACATTTTTCCATCTTCCAACATTTTTGTAGTTTTTTGCACCTCCAGTTCTTAAAAGAACTAAGTATCTCCTATGCATGAAATATTTTTTTCAAAATACATATGGTTCAGCATTTAATGAAAATTTGTATTTACTGTGGCTATCGAATCTTGTACTTTCATATGTATATATGTACTAGCACCATGCATTTGCTCGGATGTTAATTCCGGAGGAAATAAAGAAATTCGTTCATTGATTCATACCGGCATATCACGAGCGGGCAGCAACAGGGGGTGAATTAAAACTATAGTTAGATGAGCATTGGGTAGATACTAAAGAGACCATAAGCACATCATTGAATACAAACATTAAAGAAAAAGCAGGATGAGTGAGTGAGTTTTTTTAGTATGATTTTACGCAGTTTTAGTAATATTCCGGAGACATCACGACCGGGATGCAAGAAATGGTCTTCACACATTGCAGTCAGCAATACTGTAGCTACAGCAGCAAAGATTAAAAACATATCATCCAAATATTAGTTTGTTCTTGTGCAAATAGGAAGATGGGACATGAACATTGTGTAATGATAGGCGATCTCCTCATGAGTGAGTGAGTGAGTGAGTGCATATAACGACGCAGCCACACGACACAAGAACTGTCATTTCCTGAAGTTTACCTACGTGTGCATTTACAGACTCACATTTATTTCTAATCCAGTGATCCTAGTAAAACATCTCCACTCTTCCTCATCCACTCTTCCTCATCCACTCTTCCTCATCAATCACAGGTAAAGGAAGACGTGAAGGTACCCCTCATCGTAAGGGCCGGCCATTTAATAATATTCACGCTTTTTTTCGGTGGGTGGGTGGTAGGGGTGGGGAGGGGGGGGGGGGGGGGGGGTCTGGCGTTTTATGAGGGGCTATTTGGCGTGTGTGTGTGTGTGTGTGTGTGTGTGTGTGTGTACTCTTTTTAAGGACTTTATGGTTGAAATGTTACGTTATGAAGATGAAGATATACGCGATCCACGCTAGCAAATGACGCAGATCATGAAGGTGATGTAAGTTTGTGTGGAAACGTATGCACATGTTGCAGTAAAAAGTGATTCTGTACAAATTGTGGACGGTATTCCAAGGGAGGTAATCGACATTAACGAGGACTCCCCTGGTGTTCCCTCCATTGACTCTTCAGTGGAAGGGAATCTGTGTATGTATAACGTGCGTGTGGGATACCACCACTTCATCTATGGTTGATAAGGTAAATGGTGAATTATAAGAAATGAAGATCAGCTAACTTCCTAACAAAACATAATTTGGGCTTATGCAGATTTTGTTACTTCTGTAAGGCCAAACACTCATGACAGAAATTGTTGACTCAGTTGAATAAAAAAGATTTAGCCAATCGTTAGCATGTAAGTCTTCAGTGAAACGAAATTCATAGGGACAAGCGTATATTTGTGAAAGAAAGCGTTTTGGTAGAAGGCTCCGCAAATATAAACGTTCCTGTCTACTAATTGATACACGCAACGGCAAACATTTGCGCAGGTTTAGGACAACGATCGGTAAAACAGACTTCGCCCCTGATCGCGGCAACGCTCTCTCGTGGGAAGTAAATGTAAACGGCGTGATATCAACTGATAAATAAAAGCTACAAAACCTTTTCCAGGTGTCACAGAGTCAAACAGGCAAATCACAGAGGAAAGTGAGGCAAACAGGCTTAAAAGAGGAAAGTGAGGCAAACATGCGTCACAGAGGAAAGTGAGGCAAACATGCGTGACAGAGGAAAGTGAGGCAAACATGCGTCACAGAGGAAAGTGAGGCAAACATGCGTCCAAGAGGAAAGTGAGGCAAACATGCGTCACAGAGGCAAGCAAGGCAAGCCACAGAAGAAAGTGAGATAAACAGGCGTCTAAGAGGCAAGCAGGCGTGACAGAGGAAAGTGAGGCAAACATGCGTCCCAGAGAAAAGTGAGGCAAACATGCGTCACAGAGGAAAGTGAGGCAAACATGCGTCACAGGGGAAAGTGAGGCAAACATGCGTCACAGGGGAAAGTGAGATAAACATGCGTCACAGAGGCAAGCAAGGCAAGCCACAGAAGAAAGTGAGACAAACAGGCGTCTAAGAGGCAAGCAGGCGTGACAGAGGAAAGTGAGGCAAACATGCGTCCCAGAGAAATGTGAGGCAAACATGCGTCCAAGAGGAAAGTGAGGCAAACATGCGTCACCGAGGCAAGCAAGGCAAGCCACAGAAGAAAGTGAGATAAACAGGCGTCTAAGAGGCAAGCAGGCGTGACAGAGGAAAGTGAGGCAAACATGCGTCCCAGAGAAAAGTGAGGCAAACATGCGTCCCAGAGGAAAGTGAGGCGAACATGCGTCACAGGGGAAAGTGAGGCAAACATGCGTCACAGGGGAAAGTGAGATAAACATGCGTCACAGAGGCAAGCAAGGCAAGCCACAGAAGAAAGTGAGACAAACAGGCGTCTAAGAGGCAAGCAGGCGTGACAGAGGAAAGTGAGGCAAACATGCGTCCCAGAGAAATGTGAGGCAAACATGCGTCAAAGAGGAAAGTGAGGCAAACATGCGTCACCGAGGCAAGCAAGGCAAGCCACAGAAGAAAGTGAGATAAACAGGCGTCTAAGAGGCAAGCAGGCGTGACAGAGGAAAGTGAGGCAAACATGCGTCCCAGAGAAAAGTGAGGCAAACATGCGTCACAGAGGAAGTGAGGCAAACATGCGTCACAGAGGAAAGTGAGGCAAACATGCGTCACAGAGGAAAGTGAGGCAAACATGCGTCACAGAGGAAAGTGAGGCAAACATGCGTCACAGAGGAAAGTGAGGCAAACATGCGTCACAGGGGAAAGTGAGGCAAACATGCGTCACAGGGGAAAGTGAGGTAAACAGGCGTGACAGAGGAAAGCAGGCAAGCAACAGAGGAAAATGAGATAAACAGGCTTCTAAGAGGCAAGCAGGCGTGACAGAGGAAAGTGAGGTAAACAGGCGTCACAAAGGCAAGCAGGCGTGACAGAGGAAAGTGAAGTAAACAGGCGTCACAGAGGAAAGCAGGCAAGCAACAGAGGAAAGTGAGATAAACAGGCTTCTAAGAGGCAAGCAGGCGTGACAGAGGAAAGTGAGGTAAACAGGCGTCACAAAGGCAAGCAGGCGTGACAGAGGAAAGCGAGGTAAACAGGCGTCACAGAGACAAGCAGGCGTGACAGAGGAAAGTGAGGTAAACAGGCGTCACAGAGGCAAGCAAGAATATCGAAAGCGAGGTCCGCATATTTGCCATGTTTTTCCTGAATCACATTACTGTCTGAAGGGACAGAAAATTCAATGATATAAATGATCATTGGATTTATCAAAAAGGACAAGATCAGGTTTTGTTAGCCTGGATACGTCTGAGGCTATATACGGGCCTATTCCAAAGAATTTTGTATTTCTCATTTTGCATGACGCCCTCTACATATGCTGGGTCGTACCATGCATGGACCTCTGTGTCAAAACGACAAGCATTGCGAAAACGGTAATAAAATTATCTAGCCACTCTATCATGTCGCTTAAGATACTGTGTTTGTGCCAAAGCAGGGCATCCTCTGACAATGTGTTGGACAGTCTCATTAAATTCATTGCAAATTCACATTTCATTTTCATATTTTGATGCCAAACCACACATTGATGGTTTCAAGTGGGAAGTGACTGGTCCTGAGCAGCAAACAAAAAGCCTTCTGTTTCACTTTTCAGGCCAGACGACTTCAACCAAGCGGAGGACTCTGCAGGGTTGCTGATTTGGGCCGATTTGATCTGGGCACTTCGCTTGGATGGCACTCTTTTCTGTACCGTCCAGCAGTACAGAACCATCAAGAAAATCACCACTGACATTGAGATTATTATTATACTGAACCGCAAAAGAAACGTAACTCCAAGTAACATTGCATGAAAAGTTGTCATTTAAATATTTGGGTAATTTTGGTCAAAGTTTATAAAATGTAACATTACCTTGTACGGAAAAATGAAATTTGATGACAAAAACCCCAAAGCAAATGACAATAAAACCGATCGCCCAAACGCATCACGGCAACAGCCATGGTAACCCGATGCACGTGCTACCATATGCCAAGATTGACAAGAAATCAGGGACACCAAGCACTTGGACGATTGCAAGCTGGACACACCGCCCGGCAAGTAGCCAATGCATTTCAATTCCACGTAAGGACCATATACAGGCTCCAGCAACGGTACCAGATCACCAACACTACAGATGACCGACCACGTAGAGGAAGACCAAGGGTCACCACCCGACGTCAGGATCGTCTGATTGTGCAACAGCATCTACAAGATCGCTTTGTTACTGCTGCGGAAACTGCTTGACAAACCATGGGGACACACCAGCGACACATTAGTGCGGACATCTTGCGTCGACGATTGACGAGCAGACACATCAGCTGTCACAGGCCACACCGAGGACCTATTCTGACACCACGTCATCGCCGGGACCGTCTTCAGTGGGCAACACAGCACCAGCATTGGCGCCACCAGCAGTGGGGAAGAGTCCTCTTCTCAGACGAGAGCCGTTACTGTATCTCAACAGTAGATGGCACAGAGAGAGTCTGGCGACGCCAGTGGGAAACGTTATTCGGATGCCTGTGTTGTTGAGAGAGACTCGTGGGGTGTTCCGACCAAGATGGTGTGGGGTGTAGTTGGTCTTGCACAGAGGGTCGGCCCTGTGGTCTTCCAGTAAAACGGTCCAGGGAGCAGCAATGGTTTCACAGCAGGTCGGTACATTGATCAAGTCCCGATTTAAATCCCACTGAGCACCTGTGGGACGAGATTCAAAGACGGCTGAATGACGTCCAACCAAGGCCGACAACTGCAGCTGAACGGCGTTTCTCAGAGTGCGGGCTCAAGTGCCTATGGCCTTCATCAACCGCCTCATTCATTCCATGTATCGACGTTGCACGGCAGTCATCATGTGGCGGACACAAGAGATACTGACTTGTGATGCCATTTTCCCAGAGACTAGCGTCGTGCTTCACTTTAAGGACATTTGACACATTAATGTCAACCTTGATGATCAGTTGTGCCAAGTTTCATCTTTTTAATGTGTCTGAAAGTATGTTTACAGTGTTTGGACAAATAAGGTTTCTCATATATCTATCCATGGTGACGTTTCGTTTGCAGTGTAGTACATTATTATTATTATTGAAACAATATTTTCCAATATACTTCAACGAAAGTAGTACATTTTCTTAAACATTTCAGATGGGTCACAGATCGACTTAGGACAACAAACACACATGTTAGCCGGACAACTAGTTGAGGAGAAGGTGAGATGGGGTCAGTACTTTAGTGTTAGGGACACGGGTGGTCCTGGTCGCTGCGAAGAATTGTTTCCCAGATTCACTCCGATTATGCTTTTATGTTTGTCAGCACCATAGCCTGCTTATGGTTTCACCAAAGTTGTAAATGTATGAGACCTGCATCACTTCGTGCTTTCCTCTCACATCAAGCTGACACGATGGGGTGTGTCTGGAAACCTTCACCCTCAATAAAACAACCGGATATGATCTTGGTATCATGCCATGAGTTTATGTGGGTGTGTTGTTCTTTTCGCTGTCGTCACTGATTCTCAGTGGCCCATCGATGCAATATTCATCACTATATCGGCAGATCCTCGAGACTGATTATTCTCTGGGCTGACTTTGTATATTTACAAATAGTATAAAATGTGTGAACTTGTGTAGTGGGGAAAAGTTAGTCATTTGAATACAAGTAAATTCAATAACAATGTAAACCATAGTGACATCTCACCTTCTTTGTGTCAAATCCAAACTGCCAACTGTGAAGCAAAGTTTATTTTACATTAATATTGTGTTCTTGAAGCGTGGTTACCTAGGTGATTATGTTTACAGTGTCTGAACGTCTGAATACTTGACCACACAGTAGAGACAATATTCGATGGCATCAGCTATCAAACGTTGTCTTCGTCTTGTAGGATATATTTAATGAGTCGTTTAATGTTGTTGGAGAGAGAGAGATAATGAAAGGCACACAGGTAAAATATTTGAAGCTGACGCCCGCGACTGTTCGGCCGATGTCAGGAGAGGACGATCACTGCAGGACACTTGAGTCTCAGCTTTACAAGTGTATGCTGTACGACCCCGAGAACAAGTGGGTGGACATTTAGTCATCTATGTTTGTTGTTTAACACCGCACTAATCATTCAAGCTATTGTGTGGATGGCGGATTGTGCCGGTGGAGCAGAACATGCCGACTGACACAAAGTTCTGCCTGGATGCTTCTTCGGGTCAGTGAAGGACGACAGACTGAAACACCTGAGCATGAAGGTTGTGATGAGTGTATGAGTGAGTAAACTTAGGTTACGAGTGCTACCGACGGAGCAGGATACGGGCACCTTTAGAGAACACCTGGTGTCCTCACTGTTTGTTAGCAGAAAGGTTTGATTCCTGCATTTGACATTATTTTATGATTTTTGAAAGGGTTTTGACACTTTCATTTACGTTGACTTGGAGAATATTTAAGTTGCATGGTCAAAGGGAGATAACTCCAAGAAAGTTTCAAACAGCCTTAAGTTCATATACACATCATGTGTGGCTAATGTGTATTGTGTGTAGTTTTCTTCACTGAAGAAATAGCAAAAAAATATCTTTGGTGTGCGTAATACACATGTATAAATACACTGAAGGGGGAGGTTTGCGGTGGCCACATCAACGTGAAAAACATTACTCATGGAAACCTTTACCTTTTAGCCATAGCCAACCAAGGAACACATGTACATCGCCAAGATCTGAAACTATGCCACCAAGCAACTATGCCACTAGCAACTGAGTAGGACAAAACCTCACTTTAAAAATGAGGTCATTTGCGCTACATTGGCCATATGACGTGGATTTACACACCGGTTTTTACGCTTTGCCCTCATAACGCATTTACAGGGCTTTTGATAAACAAGCTCTATCAGCAGCGTATTGGCATTGATCCAATGGGTTGACGCATGAATCCATGTCATCGTACATTGAGGTTTGCTAGAAGATTGATGATCACCACCTCCATGAAACAAGACGGACGAAACATTTAACAATGTGCAGTGATGTATATAAACAAACTCGTTTCCTAGAGCATTACGCTACCTTGGGATATTATTGCTTCAATGTACATGCCAATTAAGCAATTTTTAAAACAATGGGGAAACAATCCCATAAATGTCAACCTGCCTAGACATGATATTCATATCATAATGGTTGCGTGATATTCGTTCATTATACACTGAAGGGCTCTTTTTACAATATTTATAATTCAAGGCAGTGCATTTCATTTTTAAAATTTCTATCACGTTGTTTTAATTATGGTATCCTTACACCTACATCACGCATGCACGCACACACAACTCCTCCCAAATAGATAGATGATCCATTTTACTTTCCTTTGTATCCAACTTTCTATGACATGGCTCTTTGGCTGAAATAAAGCGACCTTAAAGTGTAGCACACTCACTGTATCTATTGGTCCACTCAAGTGTTGGAGCGAACTAGGGGTATTGTTACCTGGATTTGATATATGTGGGCACATACCTGCACTGTTACCCTTGTTCCACGTCAGAGGCTGTATTACGGGTATATATAAATATCACAGGCAAAGAGAAAGTAGGATTTCAGTGAATACAACTTTGAGAAGAAAGAGAGGGCGGCCATTTTGTTGTAAAGAATGACAGCAGTGTGAAACATATTTCAGCATACAACAGTTTATCATCGCCAGTAGGTAAGATCATTGTGTTATTTTGACTATGTGGACTTGTGACATAGGCAGAGGAATGGACGAGGTGACTAATGCACTCGTTATTCACGTATGGGTTCCGAGAAAACAATGTGCCTATGTTATAAGATGTGTAAACCATATCATTGGATCGTACTTAGTGTGTCTCTCACATCTAACGTAATTTTGTTTGTTTCAAGATCACTTGGTATTTGACGTTGTAAAAAACAATTAAAAATTGTGTAATGTCGATAACTTAAAACGTATGAGGACATGTGTTCAATCATAAATTACATTTGACCCCGTGACATGCTATTAGTATTAGCATTTGACTAATGTTGCAGATCTCCTATTTTTGTTTTGCTACGGTCAAGCCGGAAATCATAAATCGATCGTGTAATATCGGAAACAGCCGAAATGCATGTTTGAAAGCATGAGTCTGCGATTTTGTGTCCCTAAAAGAGACAACAAATATTGAATTAACCAACACGTTTTGTCTTTCTACATAGTGTTACGTGTCGATTCCCAAATGTCTACCCCGAAATCTGTATGTAAAATAACCTAGTGTGAAACCAACAAACAACCAACAAGTCGTATACTGATGATAGGGAAAGGGGTGTTCTGCCCCAGGTGCCCAGGTTCAACGCTAAAAATAGCTCGCCAGCGTTCGCGATCGAGGGACAATGTCGGGGTAGCCTGTGTTACAAATAGATCAATGTTGAGCGCGTCAAATCAGGTAATCGAGCCAGTCGTCTATCGGCTGTGTCAACACATGATTCTGAATGACTTAACCATATACAAACACTTATAACATGTTCCGGGCATGTCCACTATGTCATGTGTTGGTGTACTCTCGTCAGACACAAAAAGTTATATACGACCTTACTATAAAAAAACAATTACAAATAATCACTTCGGTAGCAAGATATTTTGTATGAACTTAAATCTAAACTTTTTAATAAACATGAAACAGTTATTTCAGCCTTGTTAAAGACTTGTGGCTGGTGACCTTATAAGTATGGATAAGGGGATAGCCTTTACGCTTCACCACTGAGACCTTTGTTTGCATAAGCTGCTATCACAAAATGGCCATATATGATTGCAAGATGTGTTTGAATCGTTTGAAACTGCAGAAGAGTTATATTTGAATCATTGCGTTTTGTAACCGGTTTGAACTGACCCTACTACAGGCTATATAAAGATACAGATCTTGAGGCTGTGTCATTTCCTTTTGACATTTCTTAACGGTTGAAGACCGAGTCTCAATAGCACTTCTTTCTAACATCTCAAGGTAAAATTTTTTTTTATAAGTATTGTTGGTAACATTGTAGAATTCATCTTTTTTTCATAATTCTATGTGAAGTCATGAGGCAGATATAAATTATTTGTTGAATCTCGTTGGGTCAAGGCAGAGACCACTTTATTGTTGAACCATTCAGTCGCGTTTTGACTGTTGTGTACTACATTAACTACTTGAAAGTAAGATAATAATAAGGTATGTTTTTAAATAGTATCTACGATCATACAAATTATTTCTTATAATCTTTCTTATTACATACAATGACAAGCAAGAAAGTATTTCTCAACAAAGGCCTGGTATATATACACAGTTGCTATATAACGTGCTTATGAATCCCAGGCAAGGGATTTATACACAGTTGCTATATAACGTGCTTATCAATCCCAGGCCAGGAATATATACACAGTTGCTATATAACGTGCTTATCAATCCCAGGCCTTGAATATATACACAGTTGCTATATAACGTGCTTATCAATCCCAGGCCAGGAATATATACACAGTTGCTATATAACGTGCTTATCAATCCCAGGCATTGAATATATACACAGTTGCTATATAACGTGCTGATCAATCCCAGGCAATGAATATATATACAGTTGCTATATAATATCCTTATCAATCCCAGGCCAGGAATATATACACAGTTGCTATATAACGTGCTTATCAATCCCAGGCATTGAATATATACACAGTTGCTATATAACGTGCTTATCAATCCCAGGCCTTGAATATATACACAGTTGCTATATAACGTGCTTATCTATCCCAGGCCAGGAATAGCACGAGGAGCAGGAGGGGTGATCTCTGTGTCTGGGAGGAGCAGGAGGGGGTGATCTCTTTGTCTGGGAGGAATCCCCACCTGTAGACCAGCATAAGTTCTGGTAATCCTATTATTACTTCATTTTTATCTAATGACACCCTGTTCTCTGGATCACGGCTCCGTGACTATCCATAACAATTAAGATGAACATTCAGATCAAGTACATGAATGAGTTTGTTTGGCGCTACAGTCATTCAAAGACCAATGCTGTGCGGTTTGATTACACACTTCTACCAGGTCGAACATCGTAGATCTTTAGTTTCTACCTAAAGAGAATTATAGTTCATATGCTAATCCATCTACGAAAACCGTCCCGCTCAAGATGACCTTACTTGTTGTTAAATCCATCATCTATCCCCACACTCTCACCCCCCCCCCCCAAAAAAAAAACACACACACACATACACACACATACGCGCACGCACGCACACACGCACAAACACACGAACGAACACACACACACACACACACACACACACACACACACACACACACACACACACACACACACACACACACACACACACACACACACACACACACACACAGAGACCTAATTAACCTGGACAGGAAAAAATGCTGACAGGCTCTGGTCAACACCGCCGCGCTACCACAGAATGTTCGTCCAACACTGCAGGGGGCATTCTCAGAAGCTTCAAACGCGCTGAAATGTTTTCGCCTTGCATCCAAGATGGTAGACAAGTGAAATCGTATGACATTTATAACGTTTATTTACATTTATTTATTAAAAATATATTACGTGTTCATCAATAACAATTAAGGTGAACATTCAATTTCCGATACAAGTAAATGAATAAGTGTGTTTTACGCCACAATCCGTCAAAGACCAAAGTTGTCCAGTTTGATGACACACAATCTACCAGGTATCACATTATGTTCACACGATCCCCATTAAAGTCTCTTCTGTGTGGATATTCTGCCGAAAAGGCCCCATGTACCTGGGAATCCCATTAATACATTCATGCGCGGCATTCTCTACCTTAAGAATATCATAGTTAACGTGTTTATCCAACTCGAACTATCATCCCGCTCAAAATGAGTGTTTTATGCAATATCCAATAGACCTACATGTACACACACACTCACACTCACCCCCCCCCCTCCCCTCCCCCCCCCACACCACACACACACCACACACACACACACACACACACACACACACACACACACACGCACGCACGCACGCACGCACGCACGCACGCATGCACGCACGCACGCACGCACGCGCGCGCGCGCGCACGCACACACGTCACACACGTGCATGCACATCGCTATAAAAGTGCAATAATCGTGGACGCGACGTTAAACCCCATTTCACCTCACCTCATTGTGCAATTTGTAATTAATTGGTGGTAAAAAATGAAACAAACAAGAAATTGTTATTCGATGGAGATATATTTGCTTCGGGTATCTTAGGCGATACTACATGCATCATATCAATGCGTATCTCACAACAGGTGACGTGCACATGACGTCTTAAGGAACACGGGGGTCGCAATTTCACAGTGCACAGGATTGACATTAGAAGGGCAGGCATTTTCAATTGCCCGGATGTGTATATATATCCTGGGAATATAATTTTAAACAGTTTGAGAATTGGTGTCGTTATTTTCTTTTACTGTTCCAATATATTTGATACTGTACAGCAGTAATGAATAGTTTCCTAGACAGAAAGTATGATCTATGAAACGGTTTCTGGTAGTTCGTAGCACTCTTTGGACGACATCCACCTCGTGTCTGCAATCCGACTATCCCCTCTACCTGTAAGTTACATCATGTCAAGAAGTCTTTGTGTGTCAAGGACGTAAGAAAATCAGCTGATACCCAATGGTGAAGAACCGTGTTCACAGCTGACCGACTTGGTATTTTTCTGCACTGACAGAAACTGGATATACTGACACACAGCTATTGTGGATATTTAAATAACCCCTGATCAAATAGATGCCCCTCGTTAATCTCTGTGTGGAGTACCGTATATACCTGTGATTACGATACCGGTAGCGATGCTGCTGGTGGTGGTGGTGGTGATGATAATGATGGTGACGACGACGACGATGATGATGATGGTAATGGTGATGATATGCTGGTATCCTTGCATTTTACAGTGGTGATAAACATTATCTGTGATTGCAAACTATAACATTTGAAAAATGGAAACACATATCGTTGATCTTATGATCAAGGCCGCTGGCGTTGCCTAGTGGTAAAAGCGTTCGCTCCTCGTGCCGAAAGTCCAGGTTCGATTCTCTGCATATCAAAGGCACAAGTGGGAATCCCCCGCCGTGATATTGCCGGAATATTGCTATGGCGGCGTAAAATCCGACTCACGCACAAACTCTCATAAATCACTGTGCCATTGCTCACCAAGGCTCTGCAGATGGCAGTGTTGGTTTTCATCATTCTCCAACACACACACACACACACACACACTACCACACACATACACACATACACACACACACAAAATTTGTTATATTAAATGTATCCCCGAGAGTCAGTTAGAAACACCAAGTTTCAGCTTACGCCTCTTTCTTTGTGGAATGGGGTTTCACATTTGTAAAATGATCTTTGTTATCTGTCTGTTTCAACTTAACTGCCCTCACCCCCTGCAGTTGTCCCGTCCCATATTACCAAGCAGGTGACCCACAAGGAGGAATACGGCCCTCCCTCAGTCCAGAATCATGAGTTATACTGTGCCCAGCACAATATGTTGTGAATACGTAGCGTCATGACATTTATGAGAGCAGCCTTGCAAAAATCATTGTAGACTCACAATTTACTTCAACTGTTCATCTAATTTCCATTGATGTATGTTACATAGATAATATGTTCATGGGTTTCTTCACTGAATGAAGTAGTGTTGAGGACTACTTCAGTTGAGAACATGATGATATTATTATGATATTATTGTCATTAGTATTCCTTCAGATTATTAAAAAGAGTTATTATGTTTTCATATTAAACATAGAGAAAGAGGTATGGATATTGTGGAGATTATTTTTTAGCATCAGCATTGTTAATATAATTATTAAAGATATTATGTTTTGTTTATTGTCTAATGCCGCACTCAGCAACTTAAGGATATTACAACATACATACATTTAGGTTCAGTTGTATTATTAAATTTGTTTTATTTTGCAAATGTTACAGGGACCTGATAAAGTGATATAAAAATGTAAAGTCGCTATTCTTAT
This sequence comes from Haliotis rufescens, assembly GCF_023055435.1. Taxonomy (NCBI): domain Eukaryota; kingdom Metazoa; phylum Mollusca; class Gastropoda; order Lepetellida; family Haliotidae; genus Haliotis; species Haliotis rufescens. The sequence continues at coordinate 967,282 of NW_025964201.1, read as the reverse complement.
AAGTAAGCATATGTTAGATTTATCAATCAGAAATATTGCACACCAAAGGATAATTATATATCATGACACTATTCTATGTCGAAATCAACTATATTTGTGTATGCTATTGCTACATGATTGGTTATGACACGGATACGTCATGATGAAGCAATGAGAAATTTACATTTGATGATATAAGAGAGCTACGCTATAAATCGAAAAGAACAAAGAAGAAGGAAGCGATATCAATTTCACGATAAAACATTGTTCGATCATGACGTCATTTATGGAGATTCGAACATGCATTGGCAACTTGAGGACGTCTTTAATTTGACGTTGTTTGTGTCTATTGGGTTGTCCCTGTGGATGCAAGACGACAAAACTAACACTCGCATCAACAAGGTTTATTTGGTGACGTTTAACGTAGTACAGTTTATAATTAGAGCCATGGCTTTAGGAACAATTGGTGACAGTTGATGACAAGTTGGTGACGAGTTGGTGACAACTTGAAGCGTCGACAAGTTGATGAGGTTCAGAAAACTACAATAAACAATAGCTTTCTGTAAATTCAGAAACATTAACCAATTTTCCTAGTATTTAACACATTCGAAATTACATCCAAATGAAGCAATAAATACATTGACTACATTGAATTTATGCAAAATTACCAAGCACAGATTTGCAAATATAATGTAACAGTTGTGTGAAAAATCTAAACAATTTTGCTCAAAATGTATGAGCTTTGAAGAGGTCGCAACATGACCTGTGAGGTTTCACACTGCACATGAAGGTTAAGGTCACGAGGTTGTGGAAAGTTACTGAGAACATGTAAACATTGTATACACGTATCTTAGAATTGATAAATATTACGTGGAAATTGAACTTTAGAACGTTAGAGTAATAATAAAGTGTCTTAATCATTGGACCACCATGGATAATAAGTTAAATGAATTGTAACAAATTTAACTTGTTTTCATGTCATTTCACAAACAGTTCATACTTTGAAACATGAAAAAATCTTGCATCTACACACTCGGCCTCTTAAACATACTCACGGTGTGTTTAACAGCAAAAAACAGACCTACAAAAATGCAAGTTGATACTGTTATTAACAAGACGTCAAACATACATTTTAATCAATTGTTTGAGGGAATTAGTAAAACGAGTTTGTGAATAGGTCTTCGCAGTTCAGAGTCTTTTGTTTTCAATATGACACTCCTGACATATCCGCTTTCATCAGCCTCACTTCCGGTCACACGACCCATAGACCAAGTGCTTCGGGGAAGTGTATCATCTTTTATGAGCACGATATCATTCAATTGGAAATTGCGGTTTGGAGTAGTCCATTTTTGACGTTGTTGTAGTGTTACAAGATATTCTCTTTTCCAACGTGACCAGAAGACATTTGCCAGATGTTGAATGCGTCTCCAGCGTTGACGTGCATAATCACCGTTTAGCTGAAATTCGCCAGGTGGGGGAATAAAGATTTTTGATTTCATCACGAGTAGGTGATTTGGCGTGAGTGGATCAAGATCGTCAGGGTCACTAGAAACTGGAGTAAGAGGTCTTGAATTCAAAATTGCTTCTACCTCACATAGGAAGGTTCTGTACATTTCATCATCCAGTTGCTGACTAAACTCATGAAGTAAAGGATTCAGGACAGTGCAGACAGGTCTGATCAGCCTTTCCCACACTCCACCTATATGACTTGCCGAGGGTGGATTGAAGTTCCATCTAATGTCTTGCTGAAGCAGGTGAGAATGTAACTTTGACTGATCCAAGTCATCTATTGCTTGACGATGTTCCCTGGCACTGCTTTTGTTCCGTTGTCACAGTGGATTTCTTTAACTGGACCTCGACGAGCAATGAATCGCCGAAGAGCATTAATGAAGGAATCTGTGTTCAAAGAATTTGCGGTTCCGATATGAACGGCTCTACTGACAAGGCATGTAAAAAGTGAACCATAACGTTTGACATACTTATGCCCTTCTTTCACAACATGTGGCTAAAAGAAGTCAATACCTGTATATGTGAAAGGAGGCGCTGGGTTGGCACGGTTGGCTGGAAGTTCTGACATTAGTTGTACACTTGTAGGCATTTTATATCTCCTGCATACAACACTTTTGTTGAGAACTGACCATACAGCAGAGTTTCCGTTTGGAATCCAGTATGTTTCTCTCAAGGCAGACAACACATGATTACGACCTGCATGGCCAAGTTTATCATGGATCTGTTGAATGATCAAGGTAGCTACATGACTTTTACGGGGCAAGATCATTGGATGTTTGACAAGATCAGGCACATTTGCTTTGCTTAAACGACCACCAACTTGCAGTAAACCATCGTTGACAAAAGGATTCAGCTTTTGAATGGAACTGGTCTTTGGTAATTTGACATGTGCTCGGCCTCTTCCCTTTGCTTGTGCTCTCAAGAAATACTATTTCAGACTTGTAAGTGTTCAATTGGACAAATCTAAGAATGTTTCTTTCAGCTGATGCAAGCTCTTGGACGGTGAGGGGTTCGTTCATTGCAGTGGATTGCTTCTTCAAAGCACTTGAGGATTGCGATTTCTTGACCTGAAGATATGCGCATAATCTGCGGTAAATTGCAACAGTTCTTTTTAGACGATACCATGAAGAATAATGATTGATCAAAGTATCTACTGTCTCACTATGAGCCATTTCAGCTAATTCATGACAATCAGAGACTGGCCATTTGACTTCAGGAGTTCCAAGAAACTGTGGTCCATCAAACCAGAGTGTTGACTTGAGAAACTGATCCTCTAGAAGCAATATCTGCTGGGTTAACTTTTGAATCAATATACTTCCATTGCTGGAGCTCACTGTAATCTCTGATCATCTTCACACGGTTTGTTACAAAAACTGGAAATCTGTTCCGCTCATTGCTGATATAGTGAAGAACGGTTGTGGAGTCGGTGTAATGAGTGACTTTATCAATGCTGATCTCAAACTCATGCAACAAAAACTGACCAAGTTTAACTGAAGCTGTAGCTGCTGTCAGTTCAAGCCTTGGGATGGTCAGAGTTTTTTTCAAAGGGGCTTTGCCTAGTAACAGAGCAGTGTGTATGTTATCTTGGTCATCACATAGTCTAAGGTAAGCTGAGCATCCGTACCCGGTAGTACTAGCGTCAGAAAAGATGTGCAATTGTCTGGAAACAATTGTGCCAAAAGAAGAAGGCTTGAAGCAGCGTTTAACAGTTAAGCCTCTTAACAATTCCAACTCTTGAAGCCATTGTTCCCATCCTCGTTTGTGCTCAGTGCTGACTTCATCATCTCAGCCTAAGGACTTGTCCTTCCATAAGCTTTGAAGGATCTTTTTGGCAGGTAGTAAGACTGATGCCACAAGGCCTGAAGGATCGTACAAGGAAGACATTGTAGACAAAATTCCTCTCCTTGTCATTGATTTCTTTGGCAAATCTACGGAGAATTTGAAACTATCTGACTTTATATCCCATTACATACCACGTGCTCGTTCCATTGGAATGTCATCATAATTCAAATCAACTGTTTGGATTTCCTTAGAACAATGTTCTGTGGGATTGGATGCCAAAACAGTTTTGCTGTTACTAGTAAATGTGGTAAGATTAAATACCCCTTCTGCGCATGCAGATTGCAAATTGGTTATCAGGTCAACAGCTACTTGGTTGTTTTCAACAGACTTGAGACAGTCATCTACATAAAAGTTCCTTTCTATGGTTTCGAGAACCTTTGCGTCACATTTTGACTTTGCATTTCTTGCAGAAGCTTTCAGTGCATAGTTTGCAATAGTGGGAGATGACACAGTTCCAAAAGTGTGAACTGTCATTTTGTACTCCTTTAAGTCCTGTTCAAATCCCCGTTAGGCCACCACAGAAACCTTAGAAAGTCTTGTTGTTCTTTAGGCACTTTTACTTGGTGGAACATTGCCTCCACATCACCCCAAAAAGCAATATCATCCGAGCGGAATCTTGTGAGGACACCAATCAAAGAGTTGGCCAAGTCTGGACCCTGTAGCAGAACATCATTAAGTGAACAACCATCAAATTTAGCACTGCAGTCAAATACGACGCGAATCTTATTTGGCCTTTTTGGGTGATAGACACCATGATGCGGTAAATACCAAGTTTTACCTTCTTGTCGTTGCAGTTCATCTTCAGGGACCTCACAAGCATATCATTTAGACAATATGGTGTCCATAATTTTAACATAATCTTTATGGTACCTGTCATCTTTTAGCATCTTTCGCTTTTGCCAAAGGACGCGTTTAAAAGCTTGTTCCCTGTCACATGGGAGTGGAGACATATCTCAAAATTGAAGAGGAATTTCAAAATGGCCGTCAACGAATTTCAGATTTTGTTCAGTGTCTTTCATAAAACGACAATCTTCAACAGAATAGCCTCGTTCGTTTGGAGTCGATCCAAGATCGTGCTAATTGAAGTCTAACTCAAACAATTTCAAAACTGTTTCAGGAGCAATGCATTCTTTTGACTTTTCCATTCCATTTCTTTCAGAACAATTCTATTACATCTTTGTTGGAAAGATTGTGTTTGAGCTGTATTGGACCATTAATTGTCCAACCATGCCTATAAAGAACTGCAAAGGGTCCTTCACCTAGCGGTGGGACCACTTCTAATGGCTGTATCGCAAGTGAACAGTTACTGCCTATCAGTAAACCAATGTCAAGATTAGGCATGTGTACTGGTAAATTGTCAGAAACAATTTTAAGATGAGAAAATTGTTTCAGTAGTTCGGGCTTTGGAATGTGATCATGATCTACGGGCAAAACATCTTTGGAAAATGTGCGTGGCAAATCTACATGCTGCGTGTCGTCAAGATCTGAAACCACATGGTCATCTACAGCAGATGTCTGGCCGAAATCTATACCATTTATTGTCTGAAGCTTGAATACAGTAGGCGAACGCTTGGCACCAAGTCGATCTCGTAGGTCATCCATGTTAAAGCAGCCTGTACTACCGTTATCTGGAAGAATAGGCTGAAGAACAGTTTTGATACAGTTGTTGGACTTTGAAGCATTACAACTTGCAGCATCATGAACCTGTTTGACAGGAGTATCATCGCTTCATTGCTTGTTACTACTTTCAGACACTACTTCGTTTGGCCTTTTCAGTGGCTGGAAGTTGTTATCGTGCATAGCGGTAGGATGACGTCTACTACAGTTTTTGCAAGTGTGTCTTTTTAGACAACCTTTGGCAGAGTGATTAAGGCCATAGCAACTGAAACATCGGTTACTTTCCTTTAAGAAGTCACGCTACTCGCTGAGAGACTTTTGTGCAAAGGATCCACAGTCATCAAGATCATGAGGTTGTTTGCAGAAATAACAAGTTGAAGAAAATCGTTTACCTTGTGAAGTGTTATTTCCAACTTGAGTTGCTAAACTGGTTGTCTGATTCCTGTTAGACATCTGCTTGGCCTTATTATATGTCCACTTGTGATATGATGCATCGTGTAAGTTGGTCAAAGCTTGCTTACCGAACGTTAGTTCGTTCGCCGACTTGGCTGCAAAGTCTATGAAGTCGACCAGGTCTGGAAAACCAATGACGTGGTTTCGAATCCTTGCTTGGGTTACGCGATCCCTCCACTTGGTCTGCAGATACTGTGGAAGCTTTAAGACAATTGCTTGCATATGTGGAGCATGATTAAGAACAAGCATGCGTGAAATGTTTTGCATTACATGACAACATTTAATCAGGAGAAAGGAGAACTGTTTAAGTCCAACATAGTCATCAATTTTCAATACAGGCCATGAAAGAATTTTGTTCAAGTATGCTGTAGAAACTTATATGGGTCACCATATTCTTTCATCAATAAATCTCTTGCCCTGCTGTAGCCAGTATTTACATGCATGTAGAGCCATCCAGAAACAAGATCCTTTGCCTCTCCCTGCAACTGTTGATCTAGGTAGTAAAGCCTATCAGCATCGGTCTGTGTGTGTGGAACAATCCGGGCATCGAACGCCATCAAGAAAGCGGCAAATTCCGTTGAGTCACCTTTGAACTTGGGGACTTCCGGTTGTTGTAGAAACATGGCGTTGGCCATCTGTCTTTGAGTCTCTAGGAAAACATGGTTTGATTAATGAAGTTGATAATCAGATAAACATTCATGATCTTGAACAAAGTTATTTGAAATATTCCTATTTTCTGGCAGAAAGTCATTTGCATTAGGATCTAACCTTGGTTGCGAGGACTGACCAGTGTTGTAATGTACAGGATTGGAACAAGGATTCGATAGTTGCCAAGATGGCCGGTCAGTGCAGTGATTCGCAGCATTGGAAATTATATCAGGTTTAATTTCGGATGTAAAAGGAAAGATCTGATTCATCTCATCGTCGTCTGTACCTCTTATCTTTACCTTCATCTCTGTTGTTGACTTTACCTCAGCATCGGCAAATATTTGTTCTCTTGCACTGGTCTTGGCGATCTCCATGTCGAGCTCAAGCTCTTTCATCTTCAGCTGCGTTTCATGCATGGATGTCTGGGCCTGTGTCATCGAATGCAGCATAGCCTTTTCTGCACGGAGCTCAGCAAGTTTCGCTTTCTCAAAAATATGAGCAGACCTAGTAGAGCTAATGGTAGACTTTTTAGACTTAAACGAACGCTTAGATAGCCCACTGATTATAGAATTTTGTTTTGAAATTGATTCTCTGTTACCTTGATCAGACAATCCCTGAAACCATGAGCTTCATTCAGCTTAACCGCAGCATGCTTAATAGACTTCACTTTCTCCTCAGGAGTGTCAAGTTCACTGGAATAGAGCTGAGAACTTCTTTTTTTGTAACTGGAAAACAAAGCAGCAAAATTATCAAGAAAAGATTTAACTAAATGCAAATTATCGTGATTGTTCATAAGAGAAACAAGTTCATTTTTGATCTGAGTCAACGCAGAAAGAGCAGCAATACTCTTGTTCCTTAGCAGATGTAAATGTTCACTTTTGCCTTTCTCCGTAAGAATTCTCTGTCGTACTGGACGTTGTGAAGTGTCCTTATTCTCTTCGCCTCCCAGCATGTCCCAGTGTTTGTCCTCTTCTACAGGATTGGAAACGTCCGAGTAATCCCGCATGTCTCTTGTAGCCATGACTTTTAAGAATACAGATGTCACTTTTCAACAATTAACACCTGTTGTGCGATAGATTGCTTTATGGTTAAACGTTTAATACATGTACTGTTAAGCAATAAACAGCTTAAAAAAAACTTCAAACGTATCCCAGACTGCACAGTCTAAGATGAGTGTGAATTGGCCTCCATTACGGTCAGACGTTCAACATACTGCCATTTTACCAATAATTACACCCTACTGTCTGTATATTTTTCTGAACTAATGTGGATGCAAGACGGCAAAACTAACACTCGCATCAACAGGGTTTATTTCGTGACGTTTAACTTAGTACAGTTTTTAGTTAGAGCCATGGCTTTAGGAACAATTGGTGACAGTTGATGACAAGTTGGTGACGAGTTGGTGACAACTTGAAGCGTCGACAAGTTGATGAGGTTCAGAAAACTACAATTAACAAAAGCTTTCTGTAAATTCAGAAACATTGACCAATTTTCCTAGTATTTAACACATTCGAAATTACATCCAAATGAAGCAATAAATACATTGACTACATTGAAATTATGCAAAATTACCAAGCACACATTTGCAAATATAATGTAACAGTTGTGTGAAATATCTAAACAATTTTGCACTAAATTAATATTTCGGCATATATACAATTTCAGGGTGTTCAGAAAACCTAACAATGAAAGGCAAAGGTTCTCACATGTGTCTTTAGATAGTTCAAATATAGCAGGCAGTAAGGTGAGGACCTGGCAGCATGGAGGTCCAATACACACTGGTGAGCATGTGCTTCGAAAAGCATGAGTTTTGAAGAGGTCGCGGCATGACCTGTGAGGTTTCACATTGCACATGAAGGTTAAGGTCATTGAGAAAATGTAAACATTGTATACACGTATCTTAGAATTGATAAATATTACATTGAAAATTGAACTTTAGAACGTTAGAGTAATAAAAAAGTGTCTTAATCATTGGACCACCATGGATAATAAGTTAAATGAATTGTAACAATTTTAACTTGTTTTCATGTCATTTCACTAACAGTTCATACTTTGAAACATTAGGAAATCTTGCATCTACAGTTCCCAATAGATGTAGCTGGAGAAGGTAGATAAATGCAATGCCTGAACAATCGCATCCGAAAGTGAGAGCGAAATGACAATGGGTATTGGGAGAAAAGGTACAGATAATCGACGAGACAATTGTGCGAATATGCGGGAAAGACCAAATTCAAACCCAGTCTAAAAGAATGATCAATAAAGGTACCAGGCAACTGGAATCATTTTCAGAAGAACTTTGCTTTGCCATAGCACAAGCAAGTAACAACACACGAAGGAAAAGTACCTGGAATTTCTTTTTCAAGATATCTTCTCAACTAGTTTTAAATAGACTGTGATATGCTAGTACTGTCCATCTTTGACAGCGTTTTATATTGTATAACAATATGTATTATTCATGTACTTCTCGTCACGATATGGCTGAAATACTGCCGATGTGACGTTAAATCTTAACTCACTCACTCACTCTTTTTCAAGATTTTTAGTACTTTCCAAAGCGGTAGGCTCAAAAGAAACACTAGGCTGTGCCAAACATCTCCCCCAGCCGAATCTTCCCATTGAGCAACTTTACACCCTTATCAGGTAGAGTTGCTACAACGAAAACCTTGACCAAACCAGACACCAATTCGGTCTTCCAATTCACGAAATGGAGAGGTGCACTGGTACAACCACAACCATTGGTTAAAACCTCACAGTTCGTTGATGACTCCCCAGAAAGTGGCCAAACTCAGAGTTTGAAGAGCACCAGTATCCCACAAAACGGTAATGGGCATAACATTGGAACTGTCACCTTCAGGTGACACAAAACCTTTACTAACATAAGGTAAGTACATGTACTCCTCACTAACAACGACATACTTTGATGACTTGTCTACAACACCTAACTCTGAACCATAAAAAGGTTGTGACTTGATATTCACAAAAGCATTCTGGGATGAATGACCTGTTTTTGAAAGCAATCTTTCTACAGTTAGAAATGATGTACCCTGACTTGCAGCAATATCTACAAGTGGGCTCAGATGAAAATCCACAGGTGGCCTATTCGTCTAAGGCTCCGCGATTCGTCCCTTGGACACGCCAGAAACCTATGATTGTGGGTTTGAATCCCGGTTCGACCTTATTATGTTTCTAGATTTGTCAGCACCATACCCGTGCTCGTGCGTTTCACCGAAGTGGTAAACGTCTGAGACCTGCATCACTTGGGGCTTTCCTCCCACATTAAGCTGACATGCTGTGACAGAACTGGAATACTGTTAAAAGTGGTGTTAAACCCAAATCACTCAATCACTCCTTCTCCATTGCAAACGCAACAAAAGTAGAACCATCCATCTTCTTAGCAGACGTATACTTTTGCCTGTAAGCTTCAGGAACCAATTCATAAGACTTCAAAACTTAACAACCTGATAATCCGAACTCCTATCAATAGGTAAGTCATGTCATGTCAAATATATTTATTCTATATAAGGCGTCCGGCCCATATACAAAATAGTTACAAATAAGTAGTTTTTTCATATTTGGATATATACTCATGTTAACAATTTGTTGGGAGGGAAATTGCATTTTAACATATATAGCAAGTTTTAATATGACAACATCATCTTTTGAAAAAAGAGGAGAAATAAAGCAGGTTCGGGATAATTAGACATTGCGTTCTGGTTTAAACTTGTTTCTTAGATCACAATAATAAGGACATACAAAATTAAAATGAATTTCATTTTCTATAGCTGAATGGCATAATGGGCACATCCTCTTCGATTTTTCAGTGGACATTTTTCTTCCTTCATTTAAAATGATATCTGACTATCCGGTCCTAACTTGAATAAATGATTCTTGATGTTAATGTAGATAAGTATTTTTTCTGGTTGAATAGACTCTTAAAAGTTCTATACAAGTCATACATTGAACTATTTTCTTCAGTGGAATGCCATTTCTTGTAAAATATATTTATAGATTGTTCATGAAATTGTTTCAAAAAGAGTTTAATATCACCAACTGTTTGGTTTAACCATACAAAGCCGTAGCCATGAGAAAACAAAAGGTTTCTAATATGCCCATGTAACTTTGCCCATGTCGTCTAAATGTGCAAGCATATTATATGCAAGTTTGGGCATTCGGTGTCCATGTATTCCAAGAATATTAAACCAGCATTTTAAGCATCTAATTTGCGAGTGGATATATAACAGGTATCTGCCACACTCGCCATAGACCATACAATTGGATGTTGATAGACCAACGGATGAGATTTTTTTACAGTCTAAAAGATGTAGCTTTTCGAGAATGTTGTATCGCTAAAATCCCCATACTTCTGATCCACATAACAGCATTGGTTGGATTTGGGCATCATATAATTTAAAAAATATATTTGGTGTAAAAGCTCCCACTTTCTGCAAGACAGACCTTACATTGATTAAGGCCTTCTTTGCACATGATGTTAATTCCGAGACACCTTTCTTGAAGTTCATTGTATGGGTAAACATTACACCAAGATATGTATAATGGCTCAGAACATTAACACATTTGCCAACGAAAAACCATCTTTCATTCAGTGGCACCTTACCCCCACTTCTGAAAATGACAATATTTGTTTTATCATACTTAACTGATAGTTTCCACTCTTTGGTGTAACATTCTAAAATGTTAAATTGTTTTTGTAGTCCAACAACAGAATCTAATACTAAAATGACATAATTTACAAAATTTCTATTACATTTGGGAAAATTTGAATATCATGTTTATCCTTAGCCATAATTTCATAATATAATTAACTAATAAAAAATGAGAACTAATATCAGACTCAAGATACATCCTTGTCGTAAGCCAACAGGACAGTCAAAGAAATTTGATATTTGAATAAATAGCTTTTAATATAGAGTACATTTCCCCCTGAAGACCAGTAGTTCTTAACCAGTACCATAGTTTATAACGAACAACAACGGAGTCAAAAGCTTTTTAAAAATAACTTTTTGTTTACAACGTGATAGCCATTTTTGGATTATTGCATTTTTATAATGTGAATAAACTTCTGAGCAGTCCGCTTCAAACTGTTAGCCACCTTTTCAAAATTCAAGAAAACTTCTCAACATCACGTTCACAGAATGGCGGAAAAAAACACCAACGCACCATCACCTGTTCAGGCACTGAGAGAGTGATAATTCTGTAATTCAAATTCTTTTAGCCGAATTTCTTTATCAGCTTCCAATCTCAATTTAAGTCGATATTCTCTATCTTATTTTTCTTTCTCTTTTCCTGCTTCCATTCTCACTTTTTCTTTTTCAATTTCAGGCACGGGTGGCCCAGTCGTCATAGGCGCCGCGATTCACTGTGCAGTCCTTTAGGCACGCCAAAGCAAAGAGATTAGTAAACCGGAGGTCAGACGAATGTTGAATACCCGCTAGACCGAGGCCATTTTGTTAAAGTGAATGACGACAGTGTGATTGACACGTTTCAGCTTGAAACAGCTCCATCACAAGTGGTGAGTTAGATTATAGTTGTAACACCTTATAACAGGATATAGCCCTCGAGACATAGTCCAACGCTGTTTTTTCTGGTTTGGAGAAGAATGACGACATGTCATCGTATTATCTTTTGTGTGTATATCATCTTACGTTATCTTTTTCGACCTTTTCATGTCTTGCAGGATGTCACTGGAAAGCAGTTCTAAACGTATGTAGTGATCACTACAGGAAACAAAGATTCCTAATCTTTTAAAGATAATTCATCTTTAGCTGTCGACACTGACAACACTATTAAAACGAAAATAACCTGTACTCAATTTTTAAAGAAATGTTCCTTATTATTTAGGTTCATTATACTTGACAGGTTCTGCTTGTTCACTTCAACGTATGATTTAGCAAAATCAACTGTCTTTACATTATATAAGAGCAGGGGCTACATTCTGTACAACACTCTCGGAGTACAGTCATTTATCAGATCTAAATATAGGCCACATTATAGAAGTGTCTCTAGTTGATGGGCTGGACTTGCTAGTCAGTGTTTGCCCCAGCTTGTCCTTGACTTGCCTCTCTGCTGGTCCCTCCTTGTTGTTTGCCGGTTGTGTCCTGCTTGCATTTTCAGAGTGCTTTTAAAGAGAGATAACCAAATGTCATTCAAATTAACTGTTCATACCCTCGATGAGTTTACAATTGATAATCCTTCCTCAACAATATATAGGTTAATCCCATCTGATTTGCGAATAGTATTCAGATGTGCATTAGATACTACGTCAACCAGGAAACATAGTGCTTGTCCGGACAAAGGATAAAAATGATTGCTTTTGTGGCCAAACTCGGCAAAGATCTGTTAATCTATCCGAATGATAGCGATTCAGCACTTGCTGAATAGTCAATATGACTTGTTCTATGTCGCTATTACACTTAGTTATAAACTGCCTATGAGGTACAAAATTTATGACAAAAGTGACCGACCGTTTAAACCTGCTTGTTTTATTCATTAAACTTTCATCACTTTCAAATAACATTAGCACCTTTGGCTAACCCATTCAACAACCATGGCCACCCTCAGGTGTTCTGTTTTAGTTGTGATACCATCTTATTGTGGCTATTGTGTGTAACTGGGGAAGTTTGCTCAATCATGCGGTAATAGGATTTCTGCTTATTTTGCAGTTTGTTTTTCCTTTTGCAAATAGACTTGGTCACCTAGGGGCTCGTCCTGTCTGCAATTGTAGTCTGACTGTTCTTTACTTTCTTCATATGTCTGTGGACTTGCTGCTCAAGAGAGAGTGTTTTTCTTTCACTAAATATATCCTCCCAATATTGTACATTGTGAAACACATCATATGTGGTGACATTAACCATATGTGTGTAGTCAGTCACGACGGACATCAACGAAGACTCAAACCTATGTCTCCCTCGTCATTATCACGGTTGGTTTGGTCAATTGTGAGAACAACAGATCATAACATAGTGTCAGAAGTACAGGAACTTGGATAGAACTAGTAGTATAGGTAATGGTGATTCTGGCTCACTTCCACTGGAGCCAGACTTGTATACCTATACCGCTACTACAGATGATTTTTTTTTATGTCAAAATGATGATGCGCATCAACAAACGTCATGATATTAAACTAAATTGTAATGAAAATATTCTCTATCATTCTTACTGATACGCATACCATTATTTTTAACAAAGTGATATTCAACATTTTTACTAAGTTCTTCGTTCATTTTTCTGGGAAACCATACTATATACTCTTCTTGGTAATTGGAAAGAAACAATTGATAACCGTATTTGGGTGGTTTGACATCACTGATATAATATATACCTTGTGGTAACTCTCTCCATTTGATAATTTTGTCCATGAGCAAAAATGCTTTGATTGCTTTTACGAGTTCTCCCTTTGTTGGTTTGTAATTCTTCATTATTATATACTTATGTAAGCATTCCTTTAAATGTGATCCAACAATAGGAAACAATCTATTTTTAATCTCCAACAAGTTCTTTGGTTTTGGCACCGAATAATTGACGCGCTTGTTGTCTCCCCTGTTCTAAGAACTTTTTTTTCTCGTCTTTGCTAATACCACTAGTCTTACGAGAATTTGATCGAATCTCCAGCTTCATTGCGTTGTATTTGGTGAGTTCTGACAGCACTAAACGAAACTGCTCCTCGGATATCTTACAATCAGTCAGTGCTGTTGAACTATGATCCTCAATGCTGTTCAACTTTGCTTGGGTGAGTATCCGAATATTATCATGTGTTAATGCTTTCATTTGCAACTTACAAGAAATAAATTTTATCGCTATTCCTGCCAGTCCTAAGACTCCTGCGGCTATTTCCATGCAAAGTACCATAGGCGGGGCGATTATAGTTGATATTAAACCAACAATAGCTACACCGAGTCCCATTCTAGCAGTTCAGGTAATTTAGTTCCATGCCGTGTTTCTTTGGGATTTATTATTGTCAATATTACTCCTCCGGAGTTTACAAGTCCAAGTGTATCTGCTACGTTCGGGTTAAGCATTAAACTGTTTTCTCCAGAGTTTAAAATCAGCATCCCATTCGACTCATTTTGTGTGAGACTAATTCCCAAAGGCTTAACAAATTAATCATTGAGTGAGCATACGCTGTAATACCCATCAGGTATAACAATGTGATTGTGATCAATACCTAATTCACCTATTAAAAACCAATTATTTCTTCTTGCAGCACTTATATTAGTCCACCGCGGGTAATATGTTACATCACATAGAGCGACTTCAAGTTGACCAGCCGAGTTATCAATAGTATGAAGCAGTTGAATAGACTGATCATTTGTTATTCCTGGGAGTGTAACATACATATTAAATATAAAAAGATACTATATCATAACTTAAATATGAAATCAACTTACATTACTAATCAGTCGATTTTAGTAAGTGCCTCTTGTGCTAATGTTTTTGTTAACTTCCCTGATATCTTTGAAAAATACAGGGTCATGACAACTAGCGATAAAATGTTGCAGGATTGGTTCCACAATCCGATGCAATTTTGGCTGAACCAGTTAAACTTTGCCATATGGTGTGCCACAACAGCATGTGGTGTATCTCTTTATGCCCCAGGATTGAACTAAATAAGTCAGTATTATCATTTCACGTGTACTATCAGATTAGATGTATTCTTAAAGAAATTAGTGCCCCATTACCGCAGGATCGAGCATGGAATGCATCAAATAATCCGTACAATAGGTTCGGGTATGAGCGTATTTGTCAGGAATTTAATATTTCTACGAGTAAAGATTGGCGTTTTTAAGGACTTAACCATGGTCTAGGTGTTCCATAGAGTGGACAAAAAACTGTTAAAGAAGAAAGTGATGATTTAGTTAAAAAAACCTCATTTACCATTCGATCCATTTAAGTTGTTACAGGAAAACAATCTTTTTGTAAGATTGCATAATCTTAATCATGTTTGGGAACTTTCGAGTAACGATTGGAGAGGAGATCTTATGAGTTTTAAGGGTGGTTTAGCTTATATTGTTAAAACAATTGTGCAACTGAATGATACAGCAAGCGCTTGGAATGAATTTCTAAATGATAAAACAGAAAATAATTGTAAGGAGTTGTAAGAGTTAATGAATCAATAAGAACTTAAGTATGGGCAATTCTCGGTGCACAATCGCAAACACGAACGGGAATAATTGGTTCTGGGACGGCGCTTGATGAGCAAAAACAGTTTGTAGCAAACGTGGAGGATGCTATTAATTCACCAGTTTACATACCATCTTCTATAAAACGATATCAAGATGTATTACAGTACGCTCAATCCAAAGTAGACTACGTTTATGCACCGGGACTATACATGTCTCCGAGTAATATGGAACTTAAGATTGGTCAAGTGATCGGTTATAATAATAAAATTGTTATTGCTACTGATCAATAAGAACTAGGTATAAATTCAGATATTAACACTGAATTAATAACGCAAACAAACACAGGCGAAACGGGAATAGTCAAGCCACAGATATCTACTGACGCTCCTACTAACACATCTACTAACGCACAACTACAAGTGCCACCACATATTGCAGCTAAAAATCAACAACAAACAGCGCTTATAGTAGATGGAGTTGGTTTACTCATGATTTGGTTAAATAGTTCTTAGCGGATACGTACAACAGCCCGGCAATTGCTGCGATCAGTGCCCACAAGTTTTGACTAAGCCAAGTGGTGGTCATTGCTAATAAATTCAAGAGCCAGGAAACAATACTCCCTATTATACCGGGAAGTGCAGACGCGGCTTTCCCAGTGAGCTATTTCAGTGCTTCTCCTAATGCTTTTAAATACTTTTTTATCCACTCTTTTACACCATTTTTATCACTAGGCAGTGTGCCACCTGCTGTACCGCCTGTACCACCGGTTAACGCGATACTCCCTATTATACCGGGAAGTGCAGACGCGGCTTTCCCAACGAGCTATTCCAGTGCTTTTTCTAATGCTTTTAAATACTTTTTTATCCACTCTTTTACACCATTTTTATCACTAGGCAGTGTGCCACCTCCTGTACCGCCTGTACCACCGGTTAACGCGAGAGTCGATATAATAAATCCCTAGCGGTTAAAATACTGGCAATGGTTATCCCCTGTTCTCTGAACAATGTTTTAATTTTATCGGCCAATGTAGTGTCATCATTGACGACTTGATCAATAGTTTCTGGAATTCGACTGATTTGTGAACGAAGTGCCTTTCTATTACTCAAAGCTGCTTCGAGGGTGGCTGATCTTTCTTTTTCTAAGTTACACAGTCTTTCTGCAACGCGGCGTCTACTGAATTCATCACGCGCCTGTTCAAGTTTTGTTTCTCATAAGCTATATGCTTGTCGAGTTCGGATAGCTTGGCTATATTATTGATGAGTTCTCCTCGCATTGTTTGCATTGCCTTGTCAAGGCCTCGTAATTCCCTAATACTGAACTCCGAGGATGGTACCTGTAACCTGGAATTATCGTAGTAGGTATCCAAGATTTCTCATAGTCTGTCCGAGGCCAGCTTCGAGCTTTCTTCCAAATTATCTTTATCTATGTTACTGAGTTCAGTACGCACAGACTGAAGAACCTTAGTATTCTTCACAGAAAGTTGAGTATTCTACAAAACCTAATTCATCACGAACAGTGTTGATGCCATGTTTAGCAGCTATCGAAGACAGGGCTCAGAGTACGAGAATTCTTAAGATCAATTTAAGGAGAGCCACGCAGTCGCAATATTCCTTTACTATCTATAGTAAACTTTGAATAGTCACGACCAATAGAAGTTTCTTTTAAGGCATTGTAATAATCATTTACGGTTGATTGTAAAAGTTCATCATTAAGATTCATAAACCTGGTTTCATCAGTACCCTCTTCGATTGTACTCGGTTTATCAAAGTTATCTAGATTTAAATCATCCATTTTAATATTAAACATAAGGATACATAATTTCAATATAAAAATGTCTTCGCAATACAGACTCAAGTTAAACCCACGACATAGACTTCGGGATCCATTAGGGGTCAAAGCAATTTGCCAGTCTGTAACTATAACTAATAACCGGAGTACCATTGATCAGAATCAAACACTTCTGGTTCGCTTTCCTAATCTCGACGCACACCATGTGTTAGTTCTGGGAACTGCACGACTACCATTTACAATTAGTTTGAATTCTACCGACGCTAGCAGAGAGCTTGTTCAGAACATAGGTCGTGCGATTGTTAAGAAAATCACGATTAAAATTAGCGGCAATGAAGTTTTGAGTATTGACGACAGCGATGTATATTTCTGATACAAGGATCTCTGGGGAACGGCTAAAGTATGGGAAAACTTACAATACCAAGGTATTTGTAATCAGAACACATTGAGACTGGGTGTGGGTGCTGATAGTGGCGATAATACCGTCGTAGAATATAAGGCTGTTGCTGATGCATTAGTTAACCAATTCTATATTCCACTAGACTTTGAATTACTAGATAGTCACATGCCCTTCTATCAAGCATCCCTAGACGATAGGTTAGAATACGAACTTACTTTTAATGACTACAGCAGAGTAATCAAAGCTGCTGAAGATGGTACTAGCTATTCTTTTAACAATATCTCACTGGAGTATGATATGATAACAGATCCTGAATTAGCCAGACAAATTCGTAACCAGTATACTGGAAGTTTAACCATTTTGTACGATCGCGTGCTTCGACACCGAAAGATCACCAGGAACAAAAGAGATACGACGTGAAATATCAATCTAAACGTTCCCCTTAGATAGTTGAAGGGTATTTTAATGTTGTTCGAGGACCCCTCTGATGCATTTGCAAGAGATACCGAGAAGTTCTACAACCTCAAGATTACAAAAGTAGAATTGACTATTGAGGGCTTGCCTAATCAACTATATAGTCAAGGCATGCGAGCATATCAACAGTGGGATGAGATTAAAAAACTCCCTTCTATAAAACGAAGCCCAGAAGTTAACGCGGTCGTGAAAGATCTGTCTCTCGTGGGTTGTGTCGATTGCTAAATTCCTTGCCACGAAGTATGCGCTATGGCTCGACATGCAAACCACTGAAGATGACTAACTACACAGCAGTGGGCGGAGAATAGAAAATGCTAGCGAGGGTATTACTATACAGATAACGAAGCTCCAGGAAGCGGCTGGTAAATTAAATTTATATTTGTACGTGATTATGGACGCCCAACTTAATGTACAGAATGGAAGATTCGTGCAAGAGATCTATTAATAATCTTTTACCTTAAGAACCACACTGAGCTTTCATCTGCAGGCAAACGGGTTGTGGAAAAACAGCTTTTATTCTAGATATTATCAAAAGTCATTATTGCTATGTTTTCGACCATATTATTATTCTGTGCCGACTATAAACGTTATCGAGAGATTGGGTAATGAATGATCCCGGGGTGCACAGATTTGATATGGGCGACCGTTTACAAGACTGTTTACGAGTATGTCATGAAAAACAAAAGGAGACTGCAGTGCGAGTAAAGAACTTACCAAAAAGAAAGATATGCTTTCATATTTAGCATTCTCCGGTCGGCATACTTAGCATAGCGTTTGTGTACTTACTCAAAAATACAACACTGTCCTGAAAGATCTCAGGGAGCAGACCAAATTGGTAGCCCTCTTTCATTGCAAAGACCGAGATTCATTTGAGGAATGTCTACGTGAAAATGATGTTATTTATACCAAGCCCGAATGAGATAAAGTCAGAAAACTGTTAGCGGAAATGAAGCATTGTAAACTCGTATTAAAAACCGATCAACCAGCTGCTTATGCAATTGCTTAGAAATAAAATGGCAAAAAACAACAACTGCTAAGCAAAGTTATGGCAACTGCTAAGCAAAAATATGGCAAAAATATAGCAAAAATAGCAACTGCTGAGCAAAAATATAGCAAAAATATAGCAAATATGGCCAAAATATAGCAAAAATAGCAACTGCTTAGCAAAATTATAGCAACTGCTTAGCAAAAATATAGCAAATTTTAGCAAATACAGCAAAAATATAACAAAAATACGATAAATTAAACAGTAGCAGTTATTATGTAATAATGTGGTTTGAAATCCTCATTCTTTCGCAACAGTTTATTATTTTGGGCTGTATTGGATATGCCATATTCCATTATGTTAGACTTAAATATCTCCTCAGGTATTACATTATGGAATGCGATGAACTCATCGAACAAATGCTCAAACCTGATCAACATGCAGAAGTAGTTACAGATAAATCTTTAGATAAACATAGAGAAAGACTCGCTGCTTTGGTAGCCGGTGGAAAATGTTACCAATATTTTTGGGGAAATTATACCATCGAAAAAATTGATAACATGACCGATGGAGAAAATAAAAAACTGTACTCACGTAACGAGTCTGGGAGCTACCATGATTAAAACAATAGGTTCGGCTATGTTACAACTATACACAGTCGTAGCTAGTACGTTTCTTCCTATCCTGGCAGAACATCGCCCGTATTTATGCGAATCTCTCGATTCATCGAACACGCTATAAGCGCAGTAAGCTGTGAGTTTTATCATAGATACAGAATGTTCTTAGCTTCGGTAACAACCGCTTTAATAACGGCTAGGTATTGTCAATTTAACCCACTTACTAATAATGGAGACTCAAGTGACCCCACAGATTGTGGAGACACAACAAGAAGTACAAACCCCGATTGTATCACAGATTGTGGAAACACAATCACAACAACTGAACGAGGAAATAATCCCGATTGTGAAATCACAAGCCAGAGTGACTAAGAATCCTTTGAAAATCGCAGCGTGGAGGAAGGGTGCGCTAGCGAGGAAGGCAAAACTAATACATAATTCAAATATTGAACATAGTCGTCGGATTAAAACTTGGGCTCCCTATGCACTAGGAGTTGTTGCTATAGAGGGGGTATGGCTGTTTTATAAGACCGTCACCCCCGATTACACAACAACAAGTTCAATTAGAGGTAAGCCCTCATATAATGTTATAATGACTACTCCAGTTACAGACGGTAAAATGTTGGTAAACGCAACGTATCATTCAGCGGTGGTCAGCGGCTTCGCCATTGGCTATGCCAATATAGCTAAAATGATTACTAAAGCCACGCCACCCAAGCTAGAATTTAATGGTTATGATATCGGTATGATGGTTCTTGATATTGGATTGGCAATGGCTACAAAAGATATGCTAATCAAACAAGGGCTTATCCCAGAAGACATAATGAAGTAATTAAACATTTGAATATTTTATATAATTGAACATTTGAATATTTTATATTCATTTAATATGGCATCAATTGCGATGATGGTCGGTGGAGCTATTGTTAATGCTTTAGCTTTTTCGAGCAGTAATTTTTAATTTTCTAGTATGAGGGCAAGGAGCAGAAAAGACATAATAAAGCAGTAGAACAACTCGAAGCAGCACAGTCACAATGGGCCAGGCGCAGAATATTAAGATTAGATTTTATTTATGAAGAACTGCGTAAGCAAGGACATTCATTCAATTCAAACATTTAAGGATGTTGAATCTGCCATGCACGAATGCTTCCTTGTTTGTGGAAAGAAACTTGACCCAAATGTCAGTTTTATGCACATACATACAATTTATAGCTTTGGGAATGTCCACCATGGCTTTTTTTAGCTATGTTCTATTGCGTATCAACCATTAATAATAACCCTGACTGCTAATCTATAAATAGGACTGACTGGCTGTTCAGCTATGTCGTGAAGACTGTTGTCTATTTTTAGCTGCACATAAGCTATGAGCTATGTCACGATGACAGCTCACTAGTGGACTGACCAGTGGAGATGTGATTAACCTTTTAGACAAATGATATGATATGTGTATAACCATGAATCTGTGCAGATATACACTCATGGGGAAATCGATTCAATGTTAGAAGCCATGTGTGGGTGTTAACTGTGGGACCCATTCTTATTATTTCAGACAGGGATATAAAAAATACGTTTGTTCTGTATGTGGGATTGGGGTCGAAGGTAGTTACTGTTTATGTAAGAGTCACGGTGCTGATTGGGTCAGGAAGCAGATTATTTACGCTAGGAAGAGAGATTACATCAATGAGAGGAATAGGTTGGGGAGAATACATATCTATATATGAAAAACAACAATTTAGACATTTGAATCATTTTGTATATACCATTAAATCACAATGGCTTTTGTCAGAGAGTTGAAGGCTTTGGCAAAACAACGTGGTCTACATGGATATTCTCGAATGAGAAAAGCTGAATTGATTGATTTACTCGGTTTGGAATACAACAAACCCCAGACTGTTAGAGAACTCAAGCTGAAGCGAAAAAAATTGGGCTGAGAGGTTATTCTGGAATGGGAAGAGCTGAATTGATCGCTTTACTAGATAATAATAAATCAGTTGGTGATGTTGTTGATAATAATGAGTTTAAATTTGTTCCCACAGCCGGGGTTGGTAAATACCTAAGAGGTTGGAAGATGGATATTAATTCCAACATGGATGTTAATGATGTTAAGCCCATTGTATTGAGCAAAATTAACAAGGAGTTAGATGATTTAAATAGTATAAAATACCAGCTGTGATTAAAATGTCATTGAGTAAAAGTAATGCAGACTATAGCACTGAATATACCGAACCTTATTTCCAGAGCAATCAAGAAGTTATAACCGAATCTGATACTATAGACACATCATTAGATACATCAATTCAGAGGATACAAGAAACTTTAGAACGCTGGACTAATAGAGGTTCGGGTTGGGCTGTGAATAAAATCGATAGTTTATATTTAGATATAGCAAATTATATGCCTTTCAAAGGTGGATCTTACATAGATTTACCCCCGTATTATAAAAAGAAAAAAAGCCATAATTAATGTAAAAAATAAAGGCGATGACTGTTTCAGAATGATGATAAGATCTGCATTGTTCCCCGTAGACAAAAATCCGGATAGGTCTTCTAGCTATCCCCGAAACGATGGACGGAACCTTGCTGGTATAGACGAACCTACACCAATCTCACAAATTGATAAGGCGGAAAAGCAAAATAATTTAGCCATAAATGTTTTCAGACATTCTTCTAAAGGAATTGTTGTACACAGGATAAGCTCTGCTCCGGAAGATATTCCCAGAATCAAATCATTTCTGATCGAAAAAGATGGTAAATATCATTATACATGGATAAAGAGTTAAAGCAGGCCATTATCTGATCAAACAAGACATGCAGGAAAGAAATATTTCTGTGAAAGATGCCTGCATGGGTACAGCAGACAAGATCTATTAGAAGCGCATAAAGAAGACTGCAGAGGTGTTTGACAGACTGCTATTGATATGCCTAAAGAGGGGGGAAATATATTAAAATTTGAACATTATTGTAATCAAATGCCAGTGCCGTACGTAATTAATGCTGACTTCGAAGCACTTATCAAACCCCCTATAGAAAATACCTCACACAATACTGAATGTAGTTTTATGTATAAAACTCAGGAACATATTCCGTGTGGGTTTGGATATATAGTTGTAAGGTATGATGGGAAAACAAACCCGCCCGTGATTGACAGAGGTCCCGATGCAGCGGGAAAGTTCCTAGAATATCTACAAAACGAAGAGAGAACAATCAGGGAAAACCCATGTGTATGACGAGAGATGATTGGAGGGCCTATATGAAGTCAACGAATTGTCATGTTTGTAATAAACCCCTGAATTGGGATTCGGTAAGAGATCGTTGCCACGTCACTGATAATTATCGGGGAGCCGCGCATAATGAGTGTAACTTGAAATTAAAAATGAATTCTCAAACAATACCCATACCCGTTGTGTTTCACAACCTTAGAGGATATGATTTTCATCTCATCATGCAAGCTAGCTCAAAGACCGACGGCTGCTTAACTTGTATTCCCAATAATATGGAAAAATACATATCATTCTCACTGACTAAAACTATACATTATACGGACAAGGATGGGAAAGCCAGAATAAAGCAAAGTAATGGGCTTAGATTTATATACTCTGTACAGTTTCTGTTATCTTCCCTGGACAATTTAGCTAATGCGAACAATCCTGATGACTTTGCAATAACAAATCAATATACCGATCGGATAACACATTATTTGTTGTTGAGAAAAGGTGTACACTACTGCCTAGAATCTAGTTCATTCCCCTTACACGCATGGGCAATGCGTTACGCAACCAGTGTGCATCGGGTTGGTCATTCGTGTGGAACCCGTCCGCCACGCATGTGCAACGCGTGACACACTCATTAGAGGGGGAACAAACTTTGGACCAAAGGAGGACCCGTGTTAAGCTGAATCTGGAGGTGGTAACAAGGAGAGAAACTTTTGTTATCCTGACGAAAAATGATAATACACATGTATTTGCTAATGTCTCCTTTTTTTATGTGATTTTGTGGGAATAACATGAATACTGTTGTGATTAAATAGATCTGGCTTGTTTTATACGACCATTGCTTCTAAATCCGATGGTGTTAAGAGAATACGTGGTCCTGGAAAATGTTATTGCCATTGAAATGCTTTATTGTGATTTGACATGAACCGTCTGTAGTACGACTTTCAGTGATAATATGAATGAGGTTTGGCGGCGCATTGTTTTTATTGGACCCTAATTACTTTATGATAAATTGGACTCTTTATCTCAGCTCCACGTGGCTGGAAAAGAGCAGCATGTAATTAATGATGGTGGGCTATATCATTGAGGATACAATTACCGTACTACAGAAAGAGACCTGTAGACGTAAGCGCGGGGTTGTGTTTTAGCTGGCCGTTCGATAATGGCCGCCAGGAGAAGTGAGCTTTGACTGTGTCATCTAAAATAAATAATAAGATACAGCAGTGTTATTTTCACGGGTCTGTTGAATAAATTCCAAGCGCTACTGTCAATGTATCTTCTACTTGATCCTTGATACATCATTTTGGCATTCACAATATATAGTATTTCAATGTACAAAGGAGCACTGATCTAAAGCAATTCCGCGGGAGTAGTTGTTGCCTGTGCATTACTGTATTTTCCCAGTGAGTACCCGGATGATATAGCAGAAATCTAGACTTGTTCGCGACCTGTGCTCGCCATTCGTAAGCGCATTTTTATTGATAGTAGAAGGACGTATGGTCACACTGAACAACAAAAATGAAATACAGTTTTGGAAATGTAGGTATATTTGTGGGGAGCATCGGTAATGGTGATGAAGTTTTGATAAGTCACTTGCTTGGTAATTGTGCGATCCTCGTGTACACTATTTTGACTTGCAACACAAAGTAAATATTTCATCTGAACATTGCTTATTTTACCGTGTGTATATGTTTACACTCAAAATGCAAACAGATTTCACTAAGGAAATTTATTAAACGCCTAAATATTCAGTTATTTTACAAATTAGCTGAAAAATATGTCCATCTTTATTAATATGATAACGAATTCCAAATATTTGTTTATGTTTAATATCATCACCAAGTACAGTTCTGTATTGTATGGCTTCTTTTCTTAGCATAATTAATATATTGTGATGTGTTTAAGCTCTTTTGATCGTCTTTATCATTTTTAGTCAGTCGGTTAAATAAATGGACAGATTATTCATTCAATTTGTAAAATGACTGAAATATTTAGGCATTTAATAAATTGCCTCAGTGAATCATATTTTACACATTGACTGTAACATATACACGCTTACAAAAGAAAATACTTGTGAAAACAACGTCTATCGCGCATCGAAAAACTTCCCAACCAAACGGAAAGGAACAAGAATGATTCTGTTCAAAGCTGCAGCGAATGAATGAAAACAAACCTACCAAAGTTATAATGTATCCGGTAATATCAACATAAATGAACAATATCCATTGCGTCTGCAGCTGTACAAAAATACTTATTCGATGTCAAATGTCTGTGAGAATCAAATACTTTGATAATAATTATTTGGAAACAATATTTGTAATATATATGAAATATATTAAAATATTAAAATATATCGTTTTTAAACGTTATCTAAATGTATCGGATATTATAACCCGTGTTCGTTTCTTAACTGATCACTTGTGAAAGCCCACGTGACAACTATTTTTATAATGTCCACGATTCTTAAAAACATCCATTGAGTTAGATGACAATGAACAACCAGTCAGTGTATTATCGGTTACCCTTTGAACAAAGTATGTTGTTTTTACATCTGTACTTCACGTCATGATATGAGTGTATTCCCTAGGTTTAGTAAACCTACCTTCACATGTAAACACTTACTTTTGACATATCCACTGCGCAAGATAACAGTAATTAATCAATCAACGTATTTCCTGTTGATCCTTTGATGGCTGGGAATGATCCGTTGATTTACCAAAAAAGTAAAGCAACTGATCATACATCTCTTGCTGGGCTGCCACGTGCATATCACATAACTCACATTCGACCTCACTTCAAGCCTGGATTTAGATTGAATAATTACCCCAGGTACAAGAAAGACCAAATTGGAACCTTTACCGGGTAATCTGAGTGGTGCTTCAACTAAGTGTGCATGTTATAAATTCATTAACTGAGCAGCAAGTGAATTACGACAAATACACAAGTGTAGGGTTATATCAGAAAATGTGGATGACAACAAGGGAGTAGTAATTGTATCATCCACGCAATCCGTAATCCGCAAATGCTTTCACTCAGGGATACTTTTTTATTATTAACCTGTAACCATCAGGGGTATTTCCAAATAACGACATCCGATGAGCTTTCGCCGTTATTTGTCTGTTTGTTTAGGCTGAAGAAATTAATTACCATGCGCCCTTTGTCGAAATCTTCATAGATCATGGGTAACCAATCAATTTTCAAAAATGCGTAAGTTTATGTAGCTGTCCTTGCAGACTGGTAGCCCAGTCTATTGTCACGCTCGGTTGCGTTAGCGAGCAAATTGACTCACCGCAATTAGTAAGCCCAAGCGGAAATCCAAAGGTCGTATTACCTGAAGAATCAACCTTCATTTGAGAAATATCTACTGCTCTCAAAATCAATATTTCTCCCAATACTAAAAGTCAGAACTTCTAACCAAGGATTACCAGTTGAAACTAGTCCATAGCTGAACATTCCCAGGGAAGACAGCCAATGTCCACTCTGTGATTCTATCGCTGTGGGAGATGAATTGCATTATTTATTCCGATGTGAAGCTTTTCACGAACGGCGATATGAACTCTTAAATAAGCAATATCTTAAGTTTCCAAACATTTAAGAAAATTAATTATGACCACTAACAGTGTAAGAGATCTAAAAGGCCTATCTAAATTCCTTAACAATGTGTACAATACAATTGGTAAATTGTATTAGTATCCACGTATCCTATTTTTCTTATTTTTGTTAAATTGTACATAATAAAAATTGTAGATAATTGGATGTCATGTTTTTCTAAGAATAAATGAGTTTGAGTTTGAGTCCGACACCCGAGAAGAAGCCAGAGATTAGTGCCCCTTTTTGAATAGTTTACAATCATGTGTTTTAGGGTAAGCTGTGTTGGCTTAAACGTATTTTTATCGGTAAACAAGCAAAACTTGCTTATGTAAATATCTCTCCAGGTAACAACTTAACAACAGCTGGATATATAAAAGAGAGTGCTGAACATAAACATACAAAATGCACAAATGAAATACACAAAGCCAATACACTGAAGCAAGTGGTGTCTGTGAAATAAGGTAATGCAGTTTTCCTTTACTACATGCATAAAATTAAGCTACTCAAACCTTTTGCTTTTGACAATGATGTCGTGAACTGATGTAAGAAGAGTCATGTTTGTAGAACTGCTTAACTACTGCCATGTAATATCATTTTAAGACCATACCCATGTGTGTAGAAATACACAGTGTTTCTGATTTTATCGTATTTTTGGACAGGTATAGAAAAAGTGAATTGCATCTTCAAGGTGATATCCACAAGTGCAGTCTGGTATGTCTGATACATGTCGTCTAAACTTATCAGCGTTTAGGTCACTGCAGCCGAGCCTAAGGCGACAGTGGACAATTTGGCATGATCTATGAAAATATTTGAAGTCAAAATTATTAATAATTGCATCAGAACGATTAATTAAGGATTTGATTTCTTTTAATGAGCGAGCATTAGTTACTTCATCGGATAGAGGGTTCCGCAGGTTGATCATATCCAGAAGAAACGATTGAGCATAGGTCTGTGTTCTGCATTTGATTGTTTGTATGTTGAATCTATTTATATAGGTTATAGTTGCTGTTATCAGAGAATTGAATATACTCTTTTCAAATATTTTGACACTGACACCCATCAGCCCGGCAGTGGACTTGACACTTTATTTGCGCACCGATTATATAACTCCTACAGACAGGGTGGGGTGGTTATTCAAAGCGAAACGGACGACCCCGTCTGTAATCTAATAAATGCTGTGCGGCGCCTTTGATCTTGCCTCCAACCATACACCTAATAGTAGTAAACGACGATCAGGATGGCCTGGAAATAAACACAATTCTGTCTTGTTGACAAGGAACCAAATCACATGTCAAGCGGTTTTGTTATGTATGTGTGCCCAGTGTATCCACAATTAACTAGAATGCTTCATATCCACAAATATATATAGAAAATAGATATTTGCCCACAGCAAATATTCATTTGCTTATATGCATCAGTGTGGTTTGTCAAAACAATGCTTTCTTACGCTTGGTGAGGCAGACTGGAATTGAACATTAGGATAACGTCAGCAGGGATAAAAGAGGTCATACCAAAGAACTTTATTTACTAGTGGAAAAGTCAGACATTCCGATCAACCACTACAAGGCCCACCCGGATCTCCAGGCTGACCAGGTCAACACCCCAAAGGAACATCTCTACGCCAAACAAGGAGTCCCTTTCGTCATGGTGCACAAGAAGGGGGGACAGGACATCGAGTAAACATCACAAACAACACAGACTTGTACCACTTCTTCCAGAGTAGTGGCGTACCGACCTCAAACAACTTCGTCGCCAATACCGCCGCCCTCCTTGCCAAGAGTCTCTACCAGAATCCCGACCCCCAGGAAGTTAGCTGACCAAGAGACTACTACAAGGATACTGCCGCTAGACTTCTAGCCACACACGCTCGCAAGCCGACGCCGTGCCTTCCCACGCTTGACCCCCACCCCCTTAATTTTATTAGAAAACTTATATTTTTTGGGGGGTTGCGCTTCTTTATTTAATCATTACGCTTTTTTACCCCAATAGTATAAGTGCTTCCCTGTGGGCGAGATACGCTTAAGTCGGAAATCGCACGTTAAATCTCCGAGGTACCTTCCTACCAGGACTTTATTTGCTGTTCTGGTCATACATAAATATATGAAAGTTACGTACATGTGGAGGCTAGATTATTTACAGCTTACAGCAATATAGTGCAAATATTATGTTCAATAAAAGAAAACGTTGATAGATCTATAACACACTTTTTGTACTATTAAACAAACTGTGGACTTTTAAGACATTTTCTCTTATTGTAATAACATCTAGCTAACAAATCATGTGTATCTCTGAAATCCACAAGCATAGTTGCTGTCAAACCTAAAAAACATTCAGGGAGGTCAGTTTTGACTTGCCAAGCACCTTAAGGTGAGTTTATTTTTAAACTGTCAAAAGCGATTGTCCCTCCAATACTAGTATATGGCTTGAAGCTGTCTTCGGACTGTTATGAGTTATGATGTATTTTATGATATTACTGGGGAATGTTCAAATCAGTAACTGTCATTTAATCCAACGTTCTAACTGTCAGCTGTCTCAACAGGACCATAGGTTTGGTTATATAACTCCTCCCTGTCTCTATGTCTTAAGTTGTTAAGCGGTAACTGCAGTCCAAATGTATCAACTTATTCATCTATTTTTGCAAACTTGACTGATTAAAAAATATCTAATTGATCATGAACTACTCAGTCAGTCAAGCACCTGTAACAGTAATGTAAAACCAGCCATGTTTCATGTTGTCCCAAAATCTGGTAATTATTTCTTCGCAATATCACTGAAAAATGCCGATGTAACGTGACATATAAATTTACTCACAGACAATATATTTTTCGTGAGAGTGAAGCACAATTTTATTAAAGTTTTATTAATAATTTCATAAACTATAATAATATTATAATTAAAATTCATTATCACTTGCCAAGTTAATGAAAATGTCACCAGTTGGGAAATGTCACAGATAAACAAGGATTCGAACTAAGTTTGATCGTCTTTGACACTGAGGTTTATCCCCACTTTGCCAGCAAACTGCAGAAGATTAACAGTGAGTGAATGAGCATCGTTACTATGTTTATACAAGAAAAGTTGTCATGCCAAAAACGCTCACAGTAGTTAGTGAGTAAACTCACGACCTGCCATGACCTGGTTGAGTGACTTCCTCCAATCAACGTGAAAGGATTACCCACAGAGAAAGAAAGGATTAAAGACACCTATAAATCTTATCCTAACATAGTACTCGGACTTCTAAATGCCTCTCAAAGAAGGATTAAAATCCTTAAGATATCCTATCTACGTGGTATAGGTACTCACAACCTCTAATAATAAACTGTTACGTTTGGTATCCCCAGCAATACTCACTATGGTCATTGGGCAAATGTAAAAATCACAAACCCTAAAGAGATTCTGTCACACCCGGTGATTGTGAAGATCTCAAATTCTATCAACAGTCATTTCCAACATCCTCTTATAATTAGCATAAAAGTGTCCCACACAAAACTTTCTTTTATTTATTCTTTCAAAATACAAAACAGAAAGTGGGGTGTGGTGGAACGGGACATATTCCTACGTGAAATAATGGGAATTAGTAGTGGTGACGGCTACATGTATATCATAATTGTACTGTCTAAAGCATAAATTTGGCGAACGAAAAACGTTATATTTGCAATCAAGTGGAATGACTCATGTGGGCAAAATGAATATGTTCGCAATCAACAAAGAATCATTTTATTAATGGCGAACATTTACCAACCCGCGACAATCGTGTCAACACGGGGGTTCCCCTAGCAATAAACTCGCATCTAAATTCACTACTGTTCTACTGTCGGCTAGCCACAATGGCTAGACTGGACCCTAGTGGAATGGTTCATGCCATAAAAGTCTAGCAACTGAACACTAATTAAGACGGGCCGACCTTGTATTTATGGTCTGGTGAACACAGGTCAATGGCCGCTCATTAACTCAAATTTCACATCTCACTGTTTTGTTTTATCTCACTATTCATTTGAAATATTTGTCAACTTCAACTGGAACCTGGTCCCGTGTTACACGCGTGGTACACGCGTGTGCAACCAGTGACCCACGCGTGTGCAACGGGTTGCACACGCGCTGCACACACGTGTCCAACGGGGGTGCTCCCGTGTCACATGCGTGTTACACGCGTTGAGAACGCGTGTTAGGGGAATGAACTTCTAGGAAGTAGTGTATATCCTTACGTATATATGGATGATGGGTCTAGATTCGACGAAACTAAATTACCACCCCTTGAATCTTCTATAGTTACTTAACAGACTCTAAAATAACCGATGCCGATTATGAACATGCTCTGACGGTGTGGGATAAGAATTTAGGCAATTATCACGATCTGTACTTAAAAAATGATGTACTGTTACTCGCCGATATATTGGAGATATTTAGAAAGACATGTTTAAAACAATAGGCGTGGACCCGGCATGGTACTATTTCAGTCCCGAACTATCGTGGGATGCATTTTTGAAGAAGACCGGTGTAGAAGTAAAACTACTCACCGATTACGATATGCACTTGTTTATTGAGAAAGGATTAAGAGGTGGTATATCGATGGTAGCGAAAAGGTATTCTAAGGCTAATAATAAATTAGTGGAAGGATATGATCCGAGTAAACCCCACACGCACATATTATATCTCGACGCCAACAATTTGTACGGATGGGCTATGAGTCAACCTTTACCCACAGGTGGTTTTGAGTGGGTCGATATGAATGATATCGAAGTGAATGATATCCATGAGGTCGATGTGAATAAAGGGTACATACCAGAAGTTGACTTGGAATATCCAACAGAGTTACATAAAGACCATAATAATTATCCGCTAGCTCCTGAAAGATTAATGGTGAATAAAGATTGGATGTTGGAATATCAACACTCCTTGATGAGTAATACTAATTTAGCTAAAGACGTAGAAAAACCTGTACCAAATTTGATGGATAAGACAAAATATATAGTTCACTACAGACATCTCAAGTTATATCTATCGTTAGGTATGAAACTAAGAAAATACACAGAGTTCTAAAGTTTGATCAAAGCCCTTGGATGGAGTCCTATATAAGGCTGAACACAGATTTAAGAAAGATAGCTACCAGCGAATTTGAAAAGAATCTATATAAGCTCGTGAATAACTCAGTATTTGGTAAAACTATGGAGAATCGAAGGAAGCTTGTTGATGTTAAATTAGTCAGGTCTAATGAGGAAGAAAGACTCAGGAAAGTTATCGCCAACGGCTTTTAACAGAAGCAATATATTTGATAATAACTTAGCTGCACTACATATGCAGAAGAGTAATATAAAATTCAACAGACCGGTGTACGTTGGTATGAGTTTTCTTGACTTGTCAAAACACTTAATGTATGTCTTTTATTACAACGAACTTAAGAAGCAATACGGTGAAAGATGCGAGGTGTTAAATACCGACACAGATTCTTTGTTGATGGAAATACAAACCGAGGATGTGTATAGAGATATGGCAGAAAAAATAGATATGTACGACACGAGCGATTACCCAAAAGATAATCCCTGGCACAGCAAAGTAAATAAAAGGGTGTTAGGTAAGATGAAGGATGAATGTGCTGGGACCCCTATTGCGGAGTATGTCGGATTAAGACCTAAGATGTATTTGATAAAGAAGTCTGATAATGGGGAGATAAGAAAAGCTAAGGGTGTTAAGAAGTATGTGGTGAAAAAGCATATCAAACACGAATAGTATAAAGAAGCATTATTCAATGGTAGAACGTTCAAAAACGAGATGAACTCTTTAAGAAGTTACAATCACAGGATATATGGATTAAGAATGGACAAGACATCATTATCCCTCTTAGATACAAAGAGATGGACTGATAAGGATGGAGTAACTACCTATGCTTATGGTTACTTAGGGCGGTAATACTGGATCGTTGGGAACTATGAGCAACTCTTCTCATACAAATGCCCTGCACGGTCCATCTTTAAGCTAATAAAGAATAGTCTCTCCTTCTTTTATAACCAATCGACTAATGTTATATATCTTAAGACACCAAATTGGATCGGTTGTGCGACGTAGGCCTCCATCGAGTTCACCGGGCTGGTAAAAATATCTTACCCTTACTCTATCGGGAAGTTTTTGTTCTTTGCCTCTCCGTGGTGCTGAAGATTTGGAAGTCACGGATTTCATTTTAATCGCATCGGATGGTGTCTTCCTGATTAATTTTGGTACTTCATTATTAAGCTCTGATACAACAGCTGATAATCCTGTCACCCATTCGGTTCATCTTAATTGTTCCAATTTCATTTCGATCCCATACTGATAGCAAAACAAACGTTCCGCTAATGTCTGATTAAATCTTTCAACAATAGCTTGACTATGGTGGGCCTCTTTTTCCCCACGCCTGATTTCAAAATCGTGCTTTGTTAACAGTTTAGTTATTGATCCCATAAACTCGCGACCAGTATCTACTTGAAATAGCTTAGGCCATTTTAGTGGTCCTCGTTTATATATGCGGCTCAGTGCATTAGCTACTTCTGTTGAATCTTTCTAGGTTAATGGCTCAGCCTCTTTGCATCGACTAGCCACATCCACTATGGTTAAAGCGTATTTATACATTTTGCGTCTTTCCTTATCTTGGGGAAGAAACAAGAGGTCAGCCTGATGAACTTCATTCGTTGTAAAAATATCAAACTTCTTCCCCGGTATATAACGCGGTGCCGGTAAGTATATTTACCACATCACTTGTTTCTTTAACCAGTCCTTGGCCACATCTTTAGATACCTTAGCCGCAGTGGCTAATTTTTGTATTGCTCCTATACCTTTCCAATATCCTCGTGGGCTATAGTAAATTTTATTCATTATTAATAAATATTGATGTTTCTTTTAATACGAGTCATGACTATCTTTGATGCGCATCATCATTTTGACATAAAAAAATCCAACTGTACTAGCGGTATAGGTATATAAGTCTGGCCCCAGTGGAAGTGAGCCAGAATCACCATTACCTATACTACTGAACTAGAAATTATTGCGTTCCCCAGTGAGAGTCTTTCAAAGTCACGTATACGTAGCTTTCAAACGTATACCCCAGCATGCCCTAGGCACTAGAACCTTCTCAAAGCACGTCGTCTACCAATCTACCATATTTCTCAGTGTGTATACACGATATTGATAAAATGACAGTTTGATCATGGAAGCTTAACACTTGTCAGTCATTTATTAACATCAACATTCTCATATTCCATTTTTATAAAAATAGAAATTTTTCAATATTGTGGAACAATATCTAAAATACTTGAAGATTAATATGGTTGTCCTGAAGAAATCCATAACAGGACAGGCGTGTCCCCGAAATACTAATTTCCTAGGTTGGAGTCAAGAGAAGGGAACATTTGACCTCTATTCGAGGGGGAAAAGTCTGGCCAGGCTTGGTGGAGAACTGGCCTGGGTCAAACCTTCCCCGAGGAAGATTTGTTTGTTTGTTTGTTGTTTAACACCACACTCAGCAATATTCCAGCTATTTGGCGTCGGTTTGTAAATAATCGAATCTGGCCCACACATCTAGTGATTGACATCACGGCATGGATTTTAGCAATTGAAATGCATCAACCAAGTGAACAAGTCTGACCCCCCGACCCCATTAGTCGCCTCTTGCAACCAGCACAGTCGCCTCTTATGGCAAGCATGCTGAAATTGACCAAGGCCGGAACTTCACTTGGGAAGAACTGGCCAGGGGGATATTTCGGTCTGTTACACTGGTACACTTCTCTTAAAAAAACGACAAGTTGCCAGACCTCCAAAGAGTCCGCATTCCAGACTTTCAAGTGAAGCCTACTATTCCAGCTTTATACAGTATTAAAGAAGTTGTTATCCATAAATTGTGTCTACGTTGTCATCCGCCAACTTCAAAGTAATGCCTATCAAACAATTCTACTGATTACAAATTGTTGCAAGATAAATGGTATGTGACGGCCACTCTTATCTTATCTGTATTTCATACAAACTTTTATGTTATCATATGTGCTTAAGATAAAGTAATACTACGACTTTTTTGGGTTACAGATGTTTGATGTTATATATCTACCGTAGTTATCAAAAATCAACATGAAGTGCTGCCTATTCAATGCTGAAATGCATATTGTGTCTACGAGTCTACATTAACTTCAAATTTGTATCTTCTTGCCTAGCCATCATATCATTTGAAACACTTTCTGTAAGATTAATTCAACCTTGGTTACTTTGGATGGTCACAGTGTGGTTCCACAACATTTAACTGCACTTGATTAACACTGTCTCACAATGCTGATTTATACAATTGAATCAAAGAGGCTTTATTGAAGAGAAACGTGTTATGTCAAATGAAACACATATTATTTTGTGTATCTTCTGTTTTTAGGTCACCGATTGACTTTGAATCAAAACAAGTAAGATCCATACCTATTTATCTATCTACTATTGTCATTTTCATACAGTTCTCGATTTGACTGAGCATAATGTGTGTACCGACAATATCTATCACTGCATATCTATCTTCATTTTTGCAAATATATCTCCTTATTATATTCACGAATCCTTATATTTATTAACTATATTAAATTATAATCCATTTCGAACATTAGCCAAAACAGACGGCATAGCAAGTAAATTGTTCCCTTGAAAAAAACCCCAAAGGAACATATGGTACAAAAAGGGAATTGCATCGGACATCATTGTGGTCACTGATGGGTCAATTTGGAAATGTCACCCACGTCTACAATAAAACTTTTTGAAAGCTCAACTGAGGCCTTAAATGTTGTAAGATGTCGTATGATGAAAGAGCATGCCCGATTGTACCTAATAGGTTGTGAAATGTAGACACTGAAGGCTGGACCTGCGGGAATATTGCTCGACATAAAGGAAAGGTTGACTATTGGAAAGTTCCATGTCATCCCTCTTGTCATACAGTATTGTGGAAAATCTGTATTTAAATATGAAACAGACGAGGCGGACTCACATGTCTCCTTTAAAATCAGTTGAAGGGAATTGACTATTTGATGCTTACGTAAGTCTTAGTCTATTTCTTTTGTTATCTCCTAGAAAGAGGAATGGACCTCTATGCAATAACTTTACCATTTAAAAAAAACATGCCTCAAGCTGGTGCAGATGGCGTATTGCTCGAAATGAATTGGAAATTCACGATTACAAAGTCGAAATTGTCCCTCTTGTCGCACACCTTTGTTCAGAGGTTGCGAACTATTTTGTATTTTCCAGGTTGGCACTGGATATGGTTCCTCAGTTGTTTCTTTGATTGGTGAAGATTATCATCGATATTGCTGTTGGATGAGTGAGGTCATCTATATATCTGATACTTCTTGAGTTAATTAGTAAGCTGCATTTTGACTTTCAGTGTGGGTGTGTAAGTCTTGCAACACCTTTTGTGATAATGCATTGGACCAATGCAGTTCATGTGGATCTCATAAAGAAGCTAATGTGCCCAAGAAGAAACTTTTAACAAGTAAGAATTTCATTTCTCTCATACACGAAAACATTATGCAATCATAAACAACTGAACAGTAATGATGAAGTAATATATTCATAGATGCTCATCAGCATTGGCATCAACAATAAGCTTCAAAATTTGCAGGGGACTGATCATTTATTTATTAACGTGTTTGGGATAGGGTGGGTTGTGGATGGGTCTTTCGACTGTATCATATATTGCTGACCCCCCTTCCTATTTTATGTAACATATTTTCATGCCACACCACCCCTCAAGTAACAACTTTTTCATAATAAATGACCAGTCACTAACAGAATGTCATTGAAATTGAAATACCCTTATTTATCTACGAATGGAAATGTCTTTTTATCAAGGTATTAACATAAAGGCAATGTGTCCGCTCTTTTTAAAAAAAACAAACATCATTTGTTTGTTGGACATGTTATTAAATTGCATGTTTTAGTCTGTCTTCAAAATAGTGTGATAAAAACACAGCCAGGAAATTATCATACACCTTCTAATCAGAATCCGTTGTGAGCTTTTTAATGTCTGTGAACTACAGCATGCACATTAACATTTTGAAGTAATCACGTGTCTCCTCCCGTGTGGTTCATTTATTAATAAATTGTATTTATATAATATGCGTTACCTTTTAGTTCCTTTGTTCAAAGCCATATTCTACCATGAATTTGGAATTTACTCGATTCTGATTGGTCAATCAGAGGCTATTAAATCACAATAAACCCCCTCTGATTGAAACAGCTGGTTTGACGGCCGCATCACCGCGGAAGCTAATATTCATAGAATAGCACTATTTTCAGTCATTGTCGGTTGGCATATTTAAATAATTATATCTACAATTACGATTACAAAATGCACAGATGCGGTTACTACAATATTCAAAGGATGTGTGGCAATACATTTCGTGCAGAAAAACACGACAGAAATCAACAAAGGGAATGTATTTACGTTTTGGAGACAACAGAGAGCTTGGAATTTTGGCACTTTTCTATATACGACTGTGACGTCATGTTTCCGTCACAATGAGCGATATGACGTCATAATGGTGACGTGCGATGTAGAGCGAAAGCCTTGCAAAGCTTGCTTTGTTTTCTTGAGGGATGCCCGCCTCATGTTAGCTTACAAAGTTGCCGTGCTTATATGATTTCAATGCCTGTCATATGTTCGAGTGAAGTATAACGGTCTAAACAAACTGCTTGAGTATATACAGCACCATATTTTGTTCGGTGATTCCGTAATTCAGATCAATAACCCACTGAAAACACTGAACTCAACCCATGCCGCTTCACTCAATATATTTGCTGACACCAAAGAGTTTGCGTTTTATTTAGTCATGGTAGAATGGAGATAAACAAACTGTGTTTTTAATGTAGAGCTAGGTTACCTGTAGATTTAACCGCGCGTAATTTAACATTTGAAACCTCACGCTGCGCGTTCGGTTCCAAATTCAATTAAGCGGGGGTTAAATCTACAGATAACCTAGCTCTACATTGAAAACACAGTATGTTTATCTCCTAATTGTCGTCACCACGTGTCTCATCCCATGCGGTACATTTGTTAATTTTTGTATTTATATAATATGCGTTACCTTTCAGCTTCTTTGTTCAAAGCTGGAGGGCCACCAGGTGAATATATGCCCCATCATTTAGTTTTATTCATGTTCACATTTTGACATTTCTGGCATCTTTTCTGTACACATGAATGTAAATCGCCCTATGAAAACATACAGTTTTGATATGAATATAGTTTCCAAATGGAAATAATTTAGCGGACTTGCATACATTAGCACCGATGGTGCTAACATTAAAAAATTAGGTCAGCGCAATTCAGGGGTTAAACGTGACAGGTGGGTGTTTGAAAAATACTAAACACTTGTAGCATTGATACAGTACATAGAAATGTTAGAATATTGGTCATGCGTTATGTTCACTACCCTGGGCACATGTTACACTGCCGAGAGGGAGAGTCATGAGACGATTACAAGACAAGGAGGACAACACACCAAAGACACAAATTGAGAGAGGGGCATATATGTTCTTTTGGCTGCATCTCTCTATTTATGATAAATGTTATTATAATAACTGACGATAATTCTGACGATAATAATAGTTGACACTACGGTGAATCGGTTATCAAAGCAAAAGTAAGTGAGAGGCCATAAAAGATGTGTACTTACTTATTTTGCTGAAAACCCGACTGGCGCCCTCCTGGGATCCCGTCTCGCTCATTGGCTGGGAGCTTCTCGGCTCCTCTAACTTCCCTGACATGGGATGCGGCACTCGGGAAGCTTCGGCTTGCCTGTCCGGCATGACCGACCACCACGCTGCCCTCCATTTACAGGAGCCCCTTATTCTTCCTTGGTCTATATACGGGATCTTTCTTGACTGATGAGCTTTTCTCCCATCTTCCTATCCAAACTTGACTCCCGAGATCTCATGGATACACGGATTCCTCGTATGTTTTTTTTTCCAAATGGGTCCTCTCTTTCCGTCCTGTAAACATACCGGGCCGACCTGACTCTGTCTTGATGCCCAGTAAATATACCCTTCCGACCAGTTCCTGTCTCCTCTGCCTCACGGACCACTGGATTTGGTAGATGGCCCTGGCATTACTGGAAGAGTAATGCAGGACTTCACCCACCGAAGTGCCCTTAGTCTGGGCGACGAGGGCAGCGACGTCCCTGATCTGGTGGGGTATGCCTCAGATGAGGTGAGTTGGTTTCAATGAGTAAACGGTTCCAGGGGATTGCTTGTAGTCCCTTGACCTGCCACCGTTCGTAACCCTCCACGATGGCATTGACACTGAAGTATGTGTGCCGGAAGTCAGGAAGCTAGGCTGCTACTTTGGCGTCCTGCCCTTAGATGCTATGGACGTGGACCACCTGGTAGGTGGTCTACTGGCTCTTCATCATCTAAATTCCGTGGCCATGTACATCTGAACCGTACGGGTCCTTGGTTGGATCCTTGCGGGTGGAGGACGATGATCTGGTCTAGGGCTGAAATTTTAGGACCTTCCGCAACACTTCTTCTTGTCGATCCCAAGTGTGAGAAGGGGTGGTCCTGTCCAGCCCTATGTCTCCCAGGGCTTGAACGTTTGGGGATGAGGTGAGTAAATCCATCATTTCCCCCAGCTGGGTATGGTTAAACTCGGGGGCGTGTTTTGGATGGATTCTGGTGGCAGTTTTCCATGAGGGATTGGACTCAAATTGTTGGGGGCTGGTGGCCGGGTCGCAGAATACCGCGACTGCTCTCACCAGCTCCACTGGAGTTCGCTCAGAGGTGATGTATGAGATCTCCCACAGATAGGCCATGGCGTCGCCCTAGGACATCTCGGCAGTTTCGGTCTAGTTGAAAATGGGAATCTATTGCTTCCGGTTAGCCCTGTGGCTGATTATATTCGGCCTCTGTGTCCGACTTTTCTTCGGAACTGATGGATAGGGACCTGGTAATCACAAGGTCTGCAGCTACTTCCGTGTTTGACCTTTCTTGCTCTCTAATGTGGAACCTTTCCATCTGCAGGAAACCCGCTACCCAAAGGCTTCCAAAAATCTTCGGAATTCCTCACACTGTGGATTGTCCGACTCCGCGAGCAGAGCCACCAACACTCTCCAATGAGCCAGACAGGCTAAGGAGTTGGACTGCACCAACTGGAACTGGCCTGGCACCGGCCACCCCTGGCTCCGGCACATCCCTTTAAGGTTTTCTGAGGCCTCAGGAGACAGCTTACAGTCTCCTGGCATTCTTCTGCTCGCATCTGCTCTTTTCTGCAAGTCTTCTAAGGTTGCTCCGGGACCAACAATCATCCTGGCGAGGCAAAGCAGCGCCCGGACCCTGTCCTGGGCCATCTCCCGGGTCACTGGCTGGTTTCCTTCGGAGAAGTAGACTGGCAAGTGGGCCTGCAGGACATGTAATTTCAATTATCTGGACCCGGTGGTACACCCTGTTTGTGGGCACATAGATTTTTAGTCCCCTTTTTCCTGGTGCAATCGCTGGGAAGCAGCAGGGAGGCTGGGGCTGTGAGACTCCCTACCCTGGTCCTCTGGTGTGATCTCTGGACCTGGGATCTTGACGACGGGGAACTTCCTCAGGGAAAAGAATGCTTTCTCTGTATTGTCCAGTTACAGGAGGCGGAGCGTCTCCGGGAGGGAGTCCATCTTCTCGTACCTTGACGGCTCCTCTTTCTGCACGACTCGGCCCCGACCTGGACATAGGAGATGTTCAGCATAACCCGCCGTCTAATCTTTCTTGTCGTCCCCCTCGACACTTGGGAAGAGCTCTAGCGTTCACCAGGGTGAAGAAATCAGATGTTTCTATGACTCAACATTACTAATATTGACAGAAACGCAAGTCTGTTAAGTCAATATTTCTGCAGTTTTGAAAATATTTGCATGATTAAGATATATAAGAGGTTATTTTATATTTTAATTCATTGTGTTGTTGTATGTAACACAAAGATCGAAGTTTTGTTTCACAGTAATTGATAACATTTATGTTTCTTTTTTTGTTCAAAACACAAAAGATATCTGACAGATTAATCCTGAACCTATTTTTGTTTTGAAAAAACTGAATAGAAAATCAGGCATCGTGATTTATTGTACATTGTAATGTAACAGTGATGAAAATATTTTTTCAAAACTGGCTGCATCTGAATCTGAGATGTTTTATCTTGCAAGCACCAGCTTCACAACAAGTTCCAGGTTATTCCAACATCCCACCTGCAGGTAATTATTTATAATTATTTGATATGGATGCTAAATGTTCTTTATATAACTACTCATAATACCTATTCTGTGTAAAATTAATTTTGTCATGATTTGAATAGTTATGGAAATGCCATATCATTTTGAGCATGTTGTCTTTCCTGTCACCTGCTCCAAAACGAATGTTAACAAGTGCAAAGAAGATCGGCTGTTCAGACTCGCTGACTTGGTTGATATATGTCATCGATCTTGATTGCGTGGATCGATGCTCATGATATGTATCATTGGATTGTCTGGTCCAGACTCAATTATTTACAGACTGCATTATATAGCTGGAATATTGCTGAGTGCGGCGTTAAACAACAAACCAACCAACCTTTGTAAATGTTTTTTTCAATCCCCGACCTGGTTTGATTACTGACTCCAATTAGTCCCAAGGTATCTGGAACTTGCAAGAAAGAAGAAATCAGATGTTTCTATGACACAACATTACCATTATTGACAGTAACGCAGTGTTAAAGTAAAACATTCTGCAGTTTTGACGCTGATTTGATAAAGAAACGGACATGAACATATTTGAATTGTATGATTAAGATATATAAGAGGTTATTATATATTTTATTTCATTGTGATGTATGTAACGCAAAAGATCGAAGCTTTGTATAATAGTAATCGATAACATTTATATATATTTTTGTTAATAAAACACAAAAGATATCTGAAAGATTAATCCTGAACATATTTTCGTTTTGAGAAAACTGAATAGAAAATCTGTCATCGTGATTTATTGTACATTGTAATGTAACAGTGATGAAAATATTTTTTCAAAACTGGCTACATCTGAATCTGAGATGTTTTATCTTGCAAGCACCAGCTTCACAACTATTTCCAGGTTCCTCCAACATCCCACCTGCAGGTAATTATGTATAATTATTTGATATGGATGCTCAAAGTTCTTTATATAACTACTTATAATACTCATTCCGCGTAAAATTAATTTTGTCATGGTTTGAATGGTTATGGAAATGTCATATAATTTTGAGCATGTTGTCTTTCCTGTAACCTGTCTAAAACGAATGTTAACAAGTGCAAAGAAGTTTCCTTTTTGTTTACTTTTTACAAAACAGTTCATCATTACCTTTGTAAAGACCCGTGAAGATCCGTGGTAGAATAGGTCTTCAGCAGGCCATGCTTGCCATAAAAGGCGACTATGCTTGTTGTAAAAGGCGACTAACGGGATCGGGTGTTCAGACTCGCTGACTTGGTTGATATATGTCATCGATCTTGATTGCGTGGATCGAAGTTCATGATATGTATCACTGGATTGTCTGGTCCAGACTCAATTATTTACAGACTGAATCATATAGCTGGAATATTGCTGAGTGTGGCGTTAAACAACAAACCAACCAACCTTTGTAAATGTTTTTTTCAACCCCTGACCTGGTTTTAATACTGACTCCAATTAGTCCCAAGGTATCTGGAACTTGCAAGAAAGGAGAAATCAGATGTTTCTATGACACAACATTACCATTATTGACAGTAACGCAGTGTTAAAGTAAAACATTCTGCAGTTTTGACGCTGATTTGATAAAGAAACGGACATGAACATATTTGAATTGTATGATTAAGATTTATAAGAGGTTATTATATATTTTATTTCACTGTGTTGTATGTAACGCAAAAGATCGAAGCTTTGTATAATAGTAATCGATAACATTTATATTTTTGTTTGTTAATAAAACACAAAAGATAACTGAAAGATTAATCCTGAACCTTTTTTCGTTTTGAGAAAACTGAATAGAAAATCTGTCATCGTGATTTATTGTACATTGTAATGTAACAGTGATGAAAACATTTTTTTCAAAACTGGCTACATCTGAATCTGAGATGTTTTATCTTGCAAGCACCAGCTTCACAACAAGTTCCAGGTTACTCCAACATCCCACCTGCAGGTAATTATTTATAATTATTTGATATGGATGCTAAAAGTTCTTTATATAACTACTTATAATACTTATTCTGCGTAAAATTAATTTTGTCATGATTTGAATAGTTATGGAAATGTGATATAATTTTGAGCATGTTGTCTTTCCTGTAACCTGTCTAAAACGAATGTTAACAAGTGCAAAGAAGTTTCCTTTTTGGTAACTATTTACAAAACAGTTCATCATTACCTTTGTAAAGACCCGTGAAGATCCGCGGTAGAATAGGTTTTCAGCAGGCCATGCTTGCCGTAAAAGACGACTATGCTTGTTGTAAAAGGCGACCACCGGGATCGGGTGTTCAAACTCGGTTGATATATGTCATCAATCTCGATTGCGTGAATCGATGCTCATGATATGTATCACTGGATTGTCTGGTCCAGACTCAATTATTTACAGACTGCATTATATAGCTGGAATATTTCTGAGTGCGGCGTTAAACTAGAAACTAACCAACCAACCTTTGTAAATGTGTATTACAAGACCTCACCTGGTTTTAATACTGATTGCAAGTAATCCAAAGGTATCTGGAACTTGCAAGAAAGAAGAAATCAGATGTTTCTATGACACAACATTACTAATATTGACAGTAACGCAGTGTTAAAGTAAAACATTCTGCAGTTTTGACGCTGATTTGATAAAGAAACGGACATGAAAATATTTGAATTGTATGATTAAGATATATAAGAGGATATTTTAAATT
This sequence comes from Haliotis rufescens, assembly GCF_023055435.1. Lineage (NCBI taxonomy): Eukaryota > Metazoa > Mollusca > Gastropoda > Lepetellida > Haliotidae > Haliotis > Haliotis rufescens. Next base: position 924,157 of record NW_025964201.1, on the reverse strand, counting down.
TTATTTCATTATGTTGTTGTATGTAACGCAAAAGTTGAAGTTTTGTATAATAGTAATCGATAACATTTATGTTTATATTTGTGAACAAAACACAAAAGATATCTGAAAGACTTATCCAAAACATATGTTTGTTTTATGAAAACTAAATAGAAAATCTGTCTTCGTGATTTATTGTACATTGTAATGTAACAGTGATGAAAACATTCTTTCAAAACTGGCTACATCTTGAACTGAGAACAAGTTTCAAGCGTTGAGTGCATCCCATTCACAATTATTTGATATGGTTGTAGAAATGAATTTGTCGTAATTCAACGTTCCCTATCACCTTTCCGACATTGGCACACATCATAAACACATGCAAAGGCAAGTCAATTGTTCTCCTGAAAAAAAGATAGGAACATACATGTATGGCACATGTCAAAATAGGAAACTTGATCGAACATCATTTTGTCACTGATGAGTGAAATTTGGAAATGGCCTCCACATGTCTGCCATAAAAGTAACAAGTACATGTAGCTTTGATGACCCCATTGATGTTATGACCTTAATCAAACAACTTCTGGGCAAGAGTTGTATGACACTCTTTGAAATCTTGGTGGAAAAAGGGGATGCGCGATTGTACCTTAAAAGGTTTTAAGATGTAGACACCAAGACGAAGCGGCCTCACTCACTGGTCTCCTTTATTTCTAGTTCAGGTGGGTAAATCAGAGGAGGGGAATTGGCGATTTGATGGTTATTGAACGATGTCAGATGATCGATATACCTGAAGCTTCAGGTCCACTTTTTGACAAAATTTCCTTGTTTTGATTTTGTCAATCCGAGCAGAAATTCTGATTCATATACATAAAGAAACAGATCAGTTAGAAGAGGAGCGCAAATGGTGCCCTCTGGGATGCCTACTTTTTGCCTAAATATCTTACCAGTTTACACAGATGTTATTAATTTTACATAGGTGTTGTCAATGAGGAAGTCCAGCATTTCACATATTTTCTCGAGGTATCTGGATCTGGCAAGAAAGAAGAAATCAAATGTTTCTATGACACAACAATATTATTAAAATTGAAAGTAACATAATGTTGAAGTAAACTTGTATTGTTTGATATATTGAAAATATATTCATGGTATTTAATTATACCATAATTTCAAACACTAGTATTTTATAACACAATTGTATGAACTCATTCATGTTACATTTTACTCATTTTCATTAAAATCAATATAAAACTTTATCGCATGCCTGACTTGATTTAATCCCTTACCCTCTCGAACATGAATGATGTTTCCTTTAGTTCAGTTGCCTTTTGCTGTACTACCATAAAATACAAAGCAATATGACTTGTGATTAGAATATTAGAAGATACCCTAACGTTTTTGTTTTGAACGACAGTGGATAATTTGGAGATAAACCTATTCAGTTTCCAAATTTGTTTGAAAAAAAAAGATTTTAAAAATATGTTACAATCTGGACAGTGATAGAGGATTCCCTTTATTTATTAAACAAAGGCTCCCTTAAAACCTGTATTCCCTGTAGAGTCAGGTGGTCAGCAACAGCGGAAAACATATGTTTCTGCACACAGTGTCTGACCGGCAGTCAGACTACAAATGTGTACGTAACTTTTCAGGGGGTCGAAAATGCAAAGATTCAGACAAAAGTACA